>NC_064628.1:18448699-18751729 GCF_023864275.1 Schistocerca cancellata | reverse complement strand
AAGCATTATTATGTGTTTGATACTTTTGGAAAATAGGTTTTTCATGTTGATTTTAAACTGATATTTTTCATGTTTGGATTGTACTAACACGTTTTTTCCTCACAGCAGGTCAACGTGTGTGTGGTTGCAACATTATGGTCCCATTGAGTACATTTTTGGAGAGAGGGACATCAGCTGCACCACAGGGCGGGAGGAGGGTGCCTAGCACGATACATTTTCTTTCTTCAGTAAGCATTTTTTTGCGTTTGATACTTTTGAAATTTTGGTTTTTCATTTGATTTTAAAATGACCTTTTTCATGTTTGAAATGTACTAACTCGTTTTTTCCTCACAGCAGGTCAACGTGTGTGTTGTTGCAACATTATGGTCCCATTGAGTACATTTTTGGAGAGAGGGACATCAGTTGCACCACAGGGCGGGAGGAGGGTGCCTAGCACGATACATTTTCTTTCTTCGCTATGCATTTTTTTGTGTTTGATACTTTTGGAGTTTTGGTTTTTCATGTTGATTTTAAAATGACCTTTTTCATGTTTGGAATTTCCTAACTCATTTTTTTCTCACAGCAGGTCAACGTGTGTGTGGTGCAACATTATGGTCCCATTGAGTACATTTTTGAGAGAGGGACATCACTTGCACCACAGGGCGGGAGGAGGGTGCCTAGCACTATACATTTTCTTTCTTCGGTAAGCATTTTTTTGTGTTTAATACTTTTGGAATTTTGGTTTTTCATGTTGATTTTAAAATGACCTTTTTCTTGTTTGGAATGTACTAGCTTGTTTTTTCCTCACAGCAGGTCAACGTGTGTGTGGTTGCACCATTTTGGTCCCATTGAGTACATTTTTGGAGAGAGGGACATCAGTTGCACCACAGGTAGGGAGGAGGGTGCCTAGAACGATACATTTTCTTTCTTCAGTAAGCATTTTTATGTGTTTGATACTTTTGAAATTTTGGTTTTTCATGTTGATTTTAAAATGACCTTTTTCATGTTTGGAATTTCCTATCTCGTCTTTTCCTCACAGCAGGTCAACGTGTGTGTGGTTGCAACATTATGGTCCCATTGAGTATATTTTTGAGAGAGGGACATCACTTGCACCACAGGGCGGGAGGAGGGTGCCTAGCACGATACATTTTCTTTCTTCGGTAAGCATTTTTTTGTGTTTGACACTTTTGGAATTTTGGTTTTTCATGTTGATTTTAAAATGACCTTTTTCATGTTTGGAATGTACTAACTCGTTATTTCCTCACAGCAGGTCAACGTGTGTGTGGTTGCAACATTATGGTCCCATTGAGTACATTTTTGGAGAGAGGGACATCACTTGCACCACAGGGCGGGAGGAGGGTGCCTAGCACGATACATTTCCTTTCTTCGGTAAGCATTTTTTTGTGTTTGATACTTTTGGAATTTTGGTTTTTCATGATGATTTTAAAATGACATTATCATGTTTGGAATGTACTAGCTCGTTTTTTCCTCACAGCAGGTCAACGTGTGTGTGGTTGCAACATTATGGTCCCATTGAGTACATTTTTGGAGAGAGGGACATCAGTTGCACCACAGGGCGGGAGGAGGGTGCCTCGAAACATACATTTTCTTTCTTCGGTAAGCATTGTTTTGTGTTTGATACTTAAGTCATTTTGGTTTTTTATGTTGATTTTAAAATGACCTTTTTCATGTTTGGAATGTACTAACTCGTTTTTTCCTCACCCGAGGTCAACGTGTGTGTGGTTGCAACATTATGGTCCCATTGAGTACATTTTTGGAGAGAGGGACATCAGTTGCACCACAGGGCGGGAGGAGGTTGCCTTGCACGATACATTTTTTTCTTCGGTAAGCATTTTTTTGTGTTTGATATTTTTGGAATTTTGGTTTTTCATGTTGATTTTAAAATGACCTTTTTCATGTTCGGAATTTACTAACTCATTTTTTCCTCACAGCAGGTCAACGTGTGTGTGGTTGCAACATTATGGTCCCATTGAGTACATTTTTGGAGCGAGGGACATCATTTGCACCACAGGGCGGGAGGCGGGTGCCTAGCACGATACATTTTCTTTCTTCGGTAAGCATTTTTTGTGTTTGATACTTTTGGAATTTTGGTTTTTCATGTTTATTTTAAAATGACCTTTTTCATGTTGGAATGTACTAACTCGTTTTTTCCTCACAGCAGGTCAACGTGTGTGTGGTTGCAACATTACGGTCCCATTGAGTACATTTTTGGAGAGAGGGACATCAGTTGCACCACAGTGCGGGAGGAGGGTGCCTAGCACGATACATTTTCTTTCTTCGGGAAGCATTATTTTGTGTTTGATACTTTTGGAATTTATTTTTTCATGTTGATTTTAAAATGACCCTTTTCATGTTTGAAATGTACTAACTCATTTATTCCTCACAGCAGGTCAACGTGTGTGCGGTTGCAACATTATGGTCCCATTGAGTACATTTTTGGAGAGAGGGACATCAGTTGCACCACAGGGCGGGAGGAGGGTGCCTAGCTCGATACATTTTCTTTCTTCGGTAAGCATTATTTTGTGTTTAATACTTTTGGAAATTTGGTTTTTCATATTGATTTTAAAATGACCTTTTTCATGTTTGAAATGTACTATCTCGTTTTTTCCTTACAGCAGGTCAACGTGGGTGTGGTTGCAACATTATGGTCCCATTGACTACATTTTTGGAGAGAGGGACATCAGTTGCACCACAGGGCGGGAGGAGGGTGCCTAGCACGATATATTTTCTTTATTCGGAAAGCATTTTTTTGTGTTTGTTACTTTTGGAATTTTGGTTTTTCATTTTGATTTTAAAATGACCTTTTTCATGTTTGGAATTTCCTAACTCGTTTTTTCCTCACAGCAGGTCAACGTGTGTGTGGTTGCAACATTACATTCCCATTGAGTACATTTTTGGAGAGAGGGACATGACTTGCACCACAGGGCGGGAGGAGGGTACCTCGCACCATACATTTTCTTTATTCGGTAAGCATTGTTTTGTGTTTGACCCTTTTGGAATTTTGGTTTTTTATGTTGATTTTAAAATGACCTTTTTCATGTTTGGAATGTACTAACTCGTTTTTTCCTCACAGCAGGTCAACGTGTGTGTGGTTGCAACATTATGGTCCCATTGAGTACCTTTTTGGAGAGAGGTACATCAGTTGCACCACAGGGAGGGAGGAGGGTGCCTAGAACGATACATTTTATTTCTACGGTACTTTTGAAATTTTTGTTTTTCATGTTGATTTTAAAATGACCTTTTTCATGTTTGGAATTTTCTAACTCGTTTTTTCCTCACAGCAGGTCAACGTGTGTGTGGTTGCAACATTACGGTCCCATAGTGCACATTTTTGGAGAGAGGGACATCACTTGCACCACAGGGCGGGAGGAATGTGCCTCGCACCATACATTATCTTTGTTCAGTAAGCATTATTTTGTGTTTGACACTTTTCGAATTTTGGTTTTTTATGTTGATTTTAAATGACCTTTTTCATGTTTGGAATGTACTAACTCGTTTTTTCCTCACAGCAGGTCAATGTGTGTGTGGTTGCAACATTATGGTCCCATTGAGTACATTTTTGGAGAGAGGGACATCACTTGCACCACAGGGCGGGAGGAGGGTGCCTAGCACGATACGTTTCCTTTCTTCGGTAAGCATTTTTTTGTGTTTGATACTTTTGGAATTATGGTTTTTCATGTTGATTTTAAAATGACCTTTTTCCTGTTTGGAATTTCCTAACTCGTTTTTTCCTCATAGCAGGTCAACGTGTGTGTGGTTGCAACATTATGGTCCCATTGAGTACATTTTTGGAGAGAGGGACATCAGTTGCACCACAGGGCGGGAGGAGGGTGCCTAGCACGATACATTTCCTTTCTTCGGTAACCATTTTTTTGTGTTTGATACTTTTGGAATTATGGTTTTTCATGATGATTTTTCAATGACCTTTTTCATGTTTGGAATGTACTAGCTCATTTTTTCCTCACAGCAGGTCAACGTGTGTGTGGTTGCAACATTACGGTCCCATTGAGTACATTTTTGGAGGGAGGGACATCACTTGCACCACAGGGCGGGAGGAGGGTGCCTCGCACCACACATTTTCTTTCTTCGGTAAGCATTTTTTGTGTTTGATACTTTTGGAATTTTGGTTTTTCATGTTTATTTTAAAATGACTATTTTCATGTTGGAATGTACTAACTCGTTTTTTCCTCACAGCAGGTCAACGTGTGTGTGGTTGCAACATTACGGTCCCATTGAGTACATTTTTGGAGAGAGGGACATCAGTTGCACCACAGTGCGGGAGGAGGGTGCCTAGCACGATACATTTTCTTTCTTCGGGAAGCATTATTTTGTATTTGATACTTTTGGAATTTATTTTTTCATGTTGATTTTAAAATGACCCTTTTCATGTTTGAAATGTACTAACTCATTTTTTCCTCACAGCAGGTCAACGTGTGTGTGGTTGCAACATTATAGTCCCATTGAGTACGTTTTTGGAGAGAGGGACATCAGTTGCACCACAGGGCGGGAGGAGGGTGCCTAGCTCGATACATTTTCTTTCTTCGGTAAGCATTATTTTGTGTTTAATACTTTTGGAAATTTGGTATTTCATATTGATTTTAAATGACCTTTTTCATGTTTGAAATGTACTATCTCGTTTTTTCCTTACAGCAGGTCAACGTGGGTGTGGTTGCAACATTATGGTCCCATTGAGTACTTTTTGGAGAGTGGGACATCAGTTGCACCACAGGGCGGGAGGAGGATGCCTAGCACGATACATTTTATTTATTCGGTAAGCATTTTTTTGTGTTTGTTACTTTTGGAATTTTGGTTTTTCATTTTGATTTTAAAATGACCTTTTTCATGTTTGGAATTTCCTAACTCGTTTTTTCCTCACAGCAGGTCAACGTGTGTGTGGTTGCAACATTACGGTCCCATTGAGTACATTTTTGGAGAGAGGGACATCACTTGCACCACAGGGCGGGAGGAGGGTGCCTCGCACCATACATTTTCTTTATTCAGTAAGCATTGTTTTGTGTTTGACCCTTTTGGAATTTTGGTTTTTTATGTTGATTTTAAAATGACCTTTTTCATGTTTGGAATGTACTAACTCGTTTTTTCCTCACTGCAGGTTAACGTGTGTGTGGTTGCAACATTATGGTCCCATTGAGTACATTTTTGGAGAGATGGACATCAGTTGCACCAGAGGGCGGGAGGAGGGTGCCTAGCACGATACATTTCCTTTCTTCGGTAAGCATTTTTTTGTGTTTGATACTTTTGGAATTTTGGTTTTTCATGTTGATTTTAAAATGACCTTTTTCATGTTTGGAATGTACTAACTCGTTATTTCCTCACAGCAGGTCAACGTGTGTGTGGTTGCAACATTATGGTCACATTGAGTACATTTTTGGAGAGAGGGACATCAGTTGCACCACAGGGAGGGAGGAGGGTGCCTAGAACGATACATTTTCTTTCTTCGGTAAGCATTTTTTTGTGTTTGATACTTTTGAAATTTTGGTTTTTCATGTTGATTTTAAAATGACCTTTTTCCTGTTTGGAATTTCCTAACTCGTTTTTTCCTCACAGCAGGTCAACGTGTGTGTGGTTGCAACATTACGGTCCCATAGAGTACATCTTTGGAGAGAGGGACATCACTTGCACCACAGGGCGGGAGGAGGGTGCCTCGCACCATACATTTTTTTTATTCAGTAAGCATTGTTTTGTGTTTGACACTTTTGGAATTTCGGTTTTTTATGTTGATTTTAAAACGACCTTTTTCATGTTTGGAATGTACTAACTCGTTTTTTCCTCACAGCAGGTCAATGTGTGTGTGGTTGCAACATTATGGTCCCATTGAGTACATTTTTGGAGAGAGGGACATCAGTTGCACCACAGGGCGGGAGGAGGGTGCCTAGCACGATACATTTCCTTTCGTCGGTAAGCATTTTTTTGTGTTTGATACTTTTGGAATTTTGGTTTTTGATGTTGATTTTAAAATGACCTTTTTCATGTTTGGAATGTACTAACTCATTATTTCCTCACAGCAGGTCAACGTGTGTGTGGTTGCAACATTATGGGCCCATTGAGTACATTTTTGGAGAGAGGGACATCAGTTGCACCACAGGGAGGGAGGAGGGTGCCTAGAACGATACATTTTCTTTCTTCGGTAAGCATTTTTTTGTGTTTGATACTTTTGAAATTTTGGTTTTTCACGTTGATTTTAAAATGACCTTTTTCATGTTTGGAATTTCCTAACTCGTTTTTTCCTCACAGCAGGTCAACGTGTGTGTGGTTGCAACATTACGGTCCCATAGAGTACATTTTTGGAGAGAGGGACATCTCTTGCACCACAGGGCGGGAGGAGGGTGCCTCGCACCATATATTTTCTTTATTCAGTAAGCATTGTTTTGTGTTTGACACTTTTGGAATTTTGGTTTTTTATGTTGATTTTAAAATGACCTTTTTCATGTTTGGAATGTACTAACTCGTTTTTTCCTCACAGCAGGTCAATGTGTGTGTGGTTGCAACATTATGGTCCCATTGAGTATATTTTTGGAGAGAGGGACATCAGATGCACCACAGGGCGGGAGGAGGGTGCCTAGCACGATACATTTCCTTTCTTCGGTAAGCATTTTTTTGTGTTTGATACTTTTGGAATTATGGTTTTTCATGATGATTTTAAAATGACCTTTTTCATGTTTGGAATGTACTAGCTCGTTTTTTCCTCACAGCAGGTCAACGTGTGTGTGGTTGCACCATTATGGTCCCATTGAGTACATTTTTGGAGAGAGGGACATCAGTTGCACCACAGGGCGGGAGGAGGGTGCCTAGAACGATACATTTTCTTTCTTCGGTAAGCATTTTTTTGTGTTTGATACTTTTGAAGTTTTGGTTTTTCATGTTGATTTAAAATGACTTTTTTCATGTTTGGAATGTACTAACTCGTTTTATCTTCACAGGAGGTCAACGTGTGTGTGGTTGCAACATTACGGTCCCATTGAGTACATTTTTGGAGGGAGGGACATCACTTGCACCACAGGGCGGGAGGAGGGTGCCTCGCACCATACATTTTCTTTCTTCGGTAAGCATTGTTTTGTGTTTGATACTTTTGTTATTTTGGTTTTTTATGTTGATTTTAAAATGACCTTTTTCATGTTTGGAATGTACTAACTCGTTTTTTCCTCACCCCAGGTCAACGTGTGTGTGGTTGCAACATTATGGTCCCATTGAGTACATTTTTGGAGAGAATGACATCAGTTGCACCACAGGGCGGGAGGAGGGTGCCTCGCACCATACATTTTCTTTCTTCGGGAAGCATTATTTTGTGTTTGATACTTTTGGAATTTATTTTTTCATGTTGATTTTAAAATGACCCTTTTCATGTGTGAAATGTACTAACTCATTTTTTCCTCACAGCAGGTCAACGTGTGTGTGGTTGCAACATTATGGTCCCATTGAGTACATTTTTGGAGAGAGGGACATCAGTTGCACCACAGGGCGGGAGGAGGGTGCCTAGCACGATACATTTTCTTTATTCGGTAAGCATTTTTTTGTGTTTGGTACTTTTGTAATTTTGGTTTTTCATTTTGATTTTAAAATGACCTTTTTCATGTTTGGAATTTCCTAACTCGTTTTTTCCTCACAGCAGGTCAACGTGTGTGTGGTTGCAACATTACGGTCACATTGAGTACATTTTTGGAGAGAGGGACATCACTTGCACCACAGGGCGGGAGGAGGGTGCCTCGCACCATACATTTTCTTTATTCAGTAAGCATTGTTTTGTGTTTGACACCTTTGGAATTTTGGTTTTTTATGTTGATTTTAAAATGACCTTTTTCATGTTTGGAATGTACTAACTCGTTTTTTCCTCACTGCAGGTCAACGTGTTTGTGGTTGCAACATTATGGTCCCATTGAGTACATTTTTGGAGAGAGGGACATCAGTTGCACCAGAGGGCGGGAGGAGGGTGCCTAGCACGATACATTTCCTTTCTTTGGTAAGCATTTTTTTGTGTTTGATACTTTTGGAATTTTGGTTTTTCATGTTGATTTTAAAATGACCTTTTTCATGTTTGCAATGTACTAACTCATTATTTCCTCACAGCAGGTCATTGTGTGTGTGTTTGCAACATTATGGTCCCATTGAGTACATTTTTGGAGAGAGGGACATCAGTTGCACCACAGGGCGGGAGGAGGGTGCCTAGCACGATACATTTCCTTTCTTCGGTAAGCATTTTTTTCTGTTTGATACTTTTGGAATTTTGGTTTTTCATGATGATTTTAAAATGACCCTTTTCATGTTTGGAATGTACTAGCTTGTTTTTTCCTCACAGCAGGTCAACGTGTGTGTGGTTGCACCATTATGGTCCCATTGAGTACATTTTTGGAGAGAGGGACATCACTTGCACCACAGTGCGGGAGGAGGGGGCCTAGAACGATACATTTTCTTTCTTCGGTAAGCATTTTTTTGTGTTTGATACTTTTGAAATTTTGGTTTCTCATGATGATTTTAAAATGACCTTTTCCATGTTTTTAATGTACTAACTCGTTTTATCTTCACAGCACGTCAACGTGTGTGTGGTTGCAACATTATGGTCCATTGAGTACATTTTTGGAGAGAGGGACATCAGTTGCACCACAGGGCAGGAGGAGGGTGACTAGCACGATACATTTTCTTTCTTCGGTAATCATATTTTTGTGTTTGATTCTTTTGGAATTTTGGTTTTTCAAGTTGACTTTAAAATGACCTTTTTCATGTTTGGAATTTCCTAACTCGTTTTTTCCTCACAGCAGGTCAACGTGTGTGTGTTTGCAACATTATGGTCCCATTGAGTACATTTTTGGAGAGAGGGACATCAGTTGCACCACAGGGCGGGAGGAGGGTGCCTAGCATGATACATTTCCTTTCTTCGGTAAGCATTTTTTTGTGTTTGATACTTTTGGAATTTTGGTTTTTCATGATGATTTTAAAATGACCTTTTTTATGTTTGGTATGTACTAGCTCGTTTTTTCCTCACAGCAGGTCAACGTGTGTGTGGTTGCACCATTATGGTCCCATTGAGTACATTTTTGGAGAGAGGGACATCAGTTGAGCCACAGGGCGGGAGGAGGGTGACTAGCACGATACATTTTCTTTCTTCGGTAAGCATATTTTTGTGTTTGATTCTTTTGGAATTTTGGTTTTTCATGATGATTTTAAAATGACATTTTCATGTTTGGAATGTACTAGCTCGTTTTTTCCTCACAGCAGGTCAACGTGTGTGTGGTTGCAACATTATGAGCCCATTGAGTACATTTTTGGAGAGAAGGACATCACTTGCACCACAGGGCGGGAGGAGGGTGCCTCGAAACATACATTTTCTTTCTTCAGTAAGCATTGTTTTGTGTTTGATACTTAAGTCATTTTGGTTTTTTATGTTGATTTTAAAATGACCTTTTTCATGTTTGGAATGTACTAACTCGTTTTTTCCTCACCCGAGGTCAACGTGTGTGTGGTTGCAACATTATGGTCCCATTGAGTACATTTTTGGAGAGAGGGACATCAGTTGCACCACAGGGCGGGAGGAGGTTGCCTTGCACGATATATTTTTTTCTTCGGTAAGCATTTTTTTGTGTTTGATATTTTTGGAATTTTGGTTTTTCATGTTGATTTTAAAATGACCTTTTTCATGTTTGGAATTTGCTAACTCATGTTTTCCTCACAGCAGGTCAACGTGTGTGTGGTTGCAACATTATGGTCCCATTGAGTACATTTTTGGAGCGAGGGACATCAGTTGCACCACAGGGCGGGAGGAGGGTGCCTAGCACGATACATTTTCTTTCTTCGGTAAGCATTTTTTGTGTTTGATACTTTTGGAATTTTGGTTTTTCATGTTTATTTTAAAATGACCTTTTTCATGTTGGAATGTACTAACTCGTTTTTTCCTCACAGCAGGTCAACGTGTGTGTGGTTGCAACATTACGGTCCCATTGAGTACATTTTTGGAGAGAGGGACATCAGTTGCACCACAGTGCGGGAGGAGGGTGCCTAGCACGATACATTTTCTTTCTTCGGGAAGCATTATTTTGTGTTTGATACTTTTGGAATTTATTTTTTCATGTTGATTTTAAAATGACCCTTTTCATGTTTGAAATGTACTAACTCATTTTTTCCTCACAGCAGGTCAACGTGTGTGTGGTTGCAACATTATGGTCCCATTGAGTACATTTTTGGAGAGAGGGACATCAGTTGCACCACAGGGCGGGAGGAGGGTGCCTAGCTCGATACATTTTCTTTCTTCGGTAAGCATTATTTTGTGTTTAATACTTTTGGAAATTTGGTTTTTCATATTGATTTTAAAATGACCTTTTTCATGTTTGAAATGTACTATCTCGTTTTTTCCTTACAGCAGGTCAACGTGGGTGTGGTTGCAACATTATGGTCCCATTGAGTACATTTTTGGAGAGAGGGACATCAGTTGCACCACAGGGTGGGAGGAGGGTGCCTAGCACGATACATTTTCTTTATTCGGTAAGCATTTTTTTGTGTTTGTTACTTTTGGAATTTTGGTTTTTCATTTTGATTTTAAAATGACCTTTTTCATGTTTGGAATTTCCTAACTCGTTTTTTCCTCACAGCAGGTCAACGTGTGTGTGGTTGCAACATTACGGTCCCATTGAGTACATTTTTGGAGAGAGGGACATCACTTGCACCACAGGGCGGGAGGAGGGTGCCTCGCACCATACATTTTCTTTATTCAGTAAGCATTGTTTTGTGTTTGACCCTTTTGGAATTTTGGTTCTTTATGTTGATTTTAAAATGACCTTTTTCATGTTTGGAATGTACTAACTCGTTTTTTCCTCACTTCAGGTCAACGTGTGTGTGGTTGCAACATTATGGTCCCATTGAGTACATTTTTGGAGAGATGGACATCAGTTGCACCAGAGGGCGGGAGGAGGGTGCCTAGCACGATACATTTCCTTTCTTCGGTAAGCATTTTTTTGTGTTTGATACTTTTGGAATTTTGGTTTTTCATGTTGATTTTAGAATGACCTTTTTCATGTTTGGAATGTACTAACTCGTTATTTCCTCACAGCAGGTCAACGTGTGTGTGGTTGCAATATTATGGTCCCATTGAGTACATTTTTGGAGAGAGGGACATCAGTTGCACCACAGGGAGGGAGGAGGGTGCCTAGAACGATACATTTTCTTTCTTCGGTAAGCATTTTTTTGTGTTTGATACTTTTGAAATTTTGGTTTTTCTTGTTGATTTTAAAATGACCTTTTTCATGTTTGGAATTTCCTAACTCGTTTTTTCCTCACAGCAGGTCAACGTGTGTGTGGTTGCAACATTACGGTCCCATAGAGTACATTTTTGGAGAGAGGGACATCACTTGCACCATAGGGCGGGAGGAGGGTGCCTCGCACCATACATTTTCTTTATTCAGTAAGCATTGTTTTGTGTTTGACACTTTTGGAATTTTGGTTTTTAATGTTGATTTTAAAATGACCTTTTTCATGTTTGGAATCTACTAACTGGTTTTTTCCTCACAGCAGGTCAATGTGTGTGTGGTTGCAACATTATGGTCCCATTGAGTACATTTTTGGAGAGAGGGACATCAGTTGACCACAGGGCGGGAGGAGGGTGCCTAGCACGATACATTTCCTTTCTTCGGTAAGCATTTTTTTGTGTTTGATACTTTTGGAATTATGGTTTTTCATGATGATTTTAAAATGACCTTTTTCATGTTTGGAATGTACTAGCTCGTTTTTTCCTCACAGCAGGTCAACGCGTGTGTTGTTGCACCATTATGGTCCCATTGAGTACATTTTTGGAGAGAGGGACATCAGTTGCACCACAGGGCGGGAGGAGGGTGCCTAGAACGATACATTTTCTTTCTTCGGTAAGCATTTTCTTGTGTTTGATACTCTTGAAGTGTAGGTTTTTCATGTTGATTTTAAAATGACTTTTTTCATGTTTGGAATGTACTAACTCGTTTTATCTTCACAGGAGGTCAACGTGTGTTTGGTTGCAACATTATGGTCCCATAGAGTACATTTTTGGAGAGAGGGACATCAGTTGCACCACAGGGCGGGAGGAGGGTGACTAGCAGGATACATTTTCTTTCTTCGGTAAGCATATTTTTGTGTTTGATTCTTTTGGAATTTTGGTTTTTCAAGTTGACTTTAAAATGACCTTCTTCATGTTTGGAATTTCCTAACTCGTTTTTTCCTCACAGCAGGTCAACGTGTGTGTGGTTGCAACATTACGGTCCCTTTGAGTACATTTTTGGAGGGAGGGACATCACTTGCACCACAGGGCGGGAGGAGGGTGCCTGGCACCATACATTTTCTTTCTTCGGTAAGCATTTTTTTGTGTTTGATACTTTTGGAATTTTGGTTTTTCATGTTTATTTTAAAATGACATTTTTCATGTTGGAATGTACTAACTCGTTTTTTCCTCACAGCAGGTCAACGTGTGTGTGGTTGCAACATTATGGTCCCATTGAGTACATTTTTGGAGAGAGGGACATCACTTGCACCACAGTGCGGGAGGAGGGTGCCTAGCACGATACATTTTCTTTCTTCGGGAAGCATTATTTTGTGTTTGATACTTTTGGAATTTATTTTTTCATGTTGATTTTAAAATGACCCTTTTCATGTTTGAAATGTACTAACTCATTTTTTCCTCACAGCAGGTCAACGTGTGTGTGGTTGCAACATTATGGTCCCATTGAGTACATTTTTGGAGAGAGGGACATCAGTTGCACCACAGGGCAGGAGGAGGGTGCCTAGCACGTTACATTTCCTTTCTTCGGTAAGCATTTTTTTGTGTTTGATACTTTTGGAATTTTGGTTTTTCATGATTATTTTAAAATGACCTTTTTTATGTTTGGTATGTACTAGCTCGTTTTTTCCTCACAGCAGGTCAACGTGTGTGTGGTTGAACCATTATGGTCCCATTGAGTACATTTTTGGAGAGAGGGACATCAGTTCCACCACAGGGCGGGAGGAGGGTGACTAGCACGATACATTTTCTTTCTTCGGTAAGCATATTTTTGTGTTTGATTCTTTTGGAATTTTGGTTTTTCATGATGATTTTAAAATGACATTTTCATGTTTGGAATGTACTAGCTCGTTTTTTCCTCACAGCAGGTCAACGTGTGTGTGGTTGCAACATTATGAGCCCATTGAGTACATTTTTGGAGAGAGGGACCTCACTTGCACCACAGGGCGGGAGGAGGGTGCCTCGAAACATACATTTTCTTTCTTCGGTAAGCATTGTTTTGTGTTTGATACTTAAGTCATTTTGGTTTTTTATGTTGATTTTAAAATGACCTTTTTCATGTTTGAATGTACTAACTCGTTTTTTCCTCACCCGAGGTCAACGTGTGTGTGGTTGCAACATTATGGTCCCATTGAGTACATTTTTGGAGAGAGGGACATCAGTTGCACCACAGGGCGGGAGGAGGTTGCCTTGAACGATACATTTTTTTCTTCGGTAAGCATTTTTTTGTGTTTGATATTTTTGGAATTTTGGTTTTTCATGTTGATTTTAAAATGACCGTTTTCATGTTTGGAATTTACTAACTCGTTTTTTCCTCACAGCAGGTCAACGTGTGTGTGGTTGCAACATTACGGTCCCATTGAGTACATTTTTGGAGAGAGGGACATCAGTTGCACCACAGTGCGGGAGGAGGGTGCCTAGCACGATACATTTTCTTTCTTCGGGAAGCATTATTTTGTGTTTGATACTTTTGGAATTTATTTTTTCATGTTGATTTTAAAATGACCCTTTTCATGTTTGAAATGTACTAACTCATTTTTTCCTCACAGCAGGTCAACGTGTGTGTGGTTGCAACATTATGGTCCCATTGAGTACATTTTTGGAGAGAGGGACATCAGTTGCACCACAGGGCGGGAGGAGGGTGCCTAGCTCGATACATTTTCTTTCTTCGGTAAGCATTATTTTGTGTTTAATACTTTTGGAAATTTGGTTTTTCATATTGATTTTAAAATGACCTTTTCATTTATTAAATGTACTATCTCGTTTTTTCCTTACAGCAGGTCAACGTGGGTGTGGTTGCAACATTATGGTCCCATTGAGTACATTTTTGGAGAGAGGGACATCAGTTGCACCACAGGGTGGGAGGAGGGTGCCTAGCACGATACATTTTCTTTATTCGGTAAGCATTTTTTTGTGTTTGTTACTTTTGGAATTTTGGTTTTTCATTTTGATTTTAAAATGACCTTTTTCATGTTTGGAATTTCCTAACTCGTTTTTTCTTCACAGCAGGTCAACGTGTGTGTGGTTGCAACATTACGGTCCCATTGAGTACATTTTTGGAGAGAGGGACATCAGTTGCACCACAGGGCGGGAGGAGGGTGCCTCGCACCATACATTTTCATTATTCAGTAAGCATTGTTTTGTGTTTGACCCTTTTGGAATTTTGGTTTTTTATGTTGATTTTAAAATGACCTTTTTCATGTTTGGAATGTACTAACTCGTTTTTCCTCACTGCAGGTCAACGTGTGTGTGGTTGCAACATTATGGTCCCATTGAGTACATTTTTGGAGAGATGGACATCAGTTGCACCAGAGGGCGGGAGGAGGGTGCCTAGCACGATACATTTCCTTTCTTCGGTAAGCATTTTTTTGTGTTTGATACTTTTGGAATTATGGTTTTTCATGATGATTTTAAAATGACCTTTTTCATGTTTGGAATGTACTAGCTCGTTTTTTCCTCACAGCAGGTCAACGTGTGTGTTGTTGCACCATTATGGTCCCATTGAGTACATTTTTGGAGAGAGGGACATCAGTTGCACCACAGGGCGGGAGGAGGGTGCCTAGAACGATACATTTTCTTTCTTCGGTAAGCATTTTTTTGTGTTTGATACTTTTGAAGTGTTGGTTTTTCATGTTGATTTTAAAATGACTTTTTTCATGTTTGGAATGTACTAACTCGTTTTATCTTCACAGGAGGTCAACGTGTGTGTGGTTGCAACATTATGGTCCCATAGAGTACATTTTTGGAGAGAGGGACATCAGTTGCACCACAGGGCGGGAGGAGGGTGACTAGCAGGATACATTTTCTTTCTTCGGTAAGCATATTTTTGTGTTTGATTCTTTTGGAATTTTGGTTTTTCAAGTTGACTTTAAAATGACCTTCTTCATGTTTGGAATTTCCTAACTCGTTTTTTCCTCACAGCAGGTCAACGTGGGTGTGGTTGCAACGTTACGGTCCCATTGAGTACATTTTTGGAGGGAGGGACATCACTTGCACCACAGGGCGGGAGGAGGGTGCCTCGCACCATACATTTTCTTTCTTCGGTAAGCATTTTTTTGTGTTTGATACTTTTGGAATTTTGGTTTTTCATGTTTACTTTAAAATGACCTTTTTCATGTTGGAATGTACTAACTCGTTTTTTCCTCACAGCAGGTCAACGTGTGTGTGGTTGCAACATTACGGTCCCATTGAGTACATTTTTGGAGAGAGGGACATCACTTGCACCACAGTGGGGGAGGAGGGTGCCTAGCACGATACATTTTCTTTCTTCGGGAAGCATTATTTTGTGTTTGATACTTTTGGAATTTATTTTTTCATGTTGATTTTAAAATGACCCTTTTCATGTTTGAAATGTACTAACTCATTTTTTCCTCACAGCAGGTCAACGTGTGTGTGGTTGCAACATTACGGTCCCATAGAGTACATTTTTGGAGAGAGGGACATCACTTGCACCACAGGGCGGGAGGAGGGTGCCTCGCATCATACATTTTCTTTATTCAGTAAGCATTGTTTTGTGTTTGACCCTTTTGGAATTTTGGTTTTTTATGTTGATTTTAAAATGACCTTTTTCATGTTTGGAATGTACTAACTCGTTTTTTCCTCACTGCAGGTCAACATGTGTGTGGTTGCAACATTGTGGTCCCATTGAGTACATTTTTGGAGAGATGGACATCAGTTGCACCAGAGGGCGGGAGGAGGGAGCCTAGCACGATACATTTCCTTTCTTCGGTAAGCATTTTTTTGTGTTTGATACTTTTGGAATTTTGGTTTTTCATGTTGATTTTAAAATGACCTTTTTCATGTTTGGAATGTACTAACTCGTTATTTCCTCACCCGAGGTCAACGTGTGTGTGGTTGCAAAATTATGGTCCCATTGAGTACATTTTTGGAGAGAGGGACATCAGTTGCACCACAGGGAGGGAGGAGGGTGCCTAGAACGATACATTTTCTTTCTTCGGTAAGCATTTTTTTGTGTTTGATACTTTTGAAATTTTGGTTTTTCATGTTGATTTTAAAATGACCTTTTTCATGTTTGGAATTTCCTAACTCGTTTTATCCTCACAGCAGGTCAACGTGTGTGTGGTTGCAACATTACGGTCCCATAGAGTACATTTTTGGAGAGAGGGACATCTCTTGCACCACAGGTCTGGAGGAGGGTGCCTCGCATCATACATTTTCTTTATTCAGTAAGCATTGTTTTGTGTTTGACGCTTTTGGAATTTTGGTTTTTCAAGTTGACTTTAAAATGACCTTCTTCATGTTTGGAATTTCCTAACTCGTTTTTTCCTCACAGCAGGTCAACGTGTGTGTGGTTGCAACATTACGGTCCCATTGAGTACATTTTTGGAGGGAGGGACATCACTTGCACCACAGGGCGGGAGGAGGGTGCCTCACACCATACATTTTCTTTCTTCGGTAATCATTTTTTTGTGTTTGATATTTTTGGTATTTTGGTTTTTCATGTTGATTTTAAAATGACCTATTTCATGTTTGGAATGTACTAACTCATTTTTTCCTCACAGCAGTTCAACATGTGTGTGGTTGCAACATTATGGTCCCATTGAGTACATTTTTGGAGCGAGGGACATCAGTTGCACCACAGGACGGGAGGAGGGTGCCTAGCACGATACATTTTCTTTCTTCGGTAAGCTTTTTTTTGTGTTTTATACTTTTGGAATTTCGGTTTTTCATGTTTCTTTTAAAATGACCTTTTTCATGTTGGAATGTACTAACTCGTTTTTTCCTCACAGCAGGTCAACGTGTGTGTGGTTGCAACATTACGGTCCCATTGAGTACATTTTTGGAGAGAGGGACTTCACTTGCACCACAGTGCGGGAGGGGGGTGCCTAGCACGATACATTTTCTTTCTTCGGGGAGCATTATTTTGTGTTTGATACTTTTGGAATTTATTTTTTCATAATGATTTTAAAATGACCCTTTTCATGTTTGAAATGTACTAACTCATTTTTTCCTCACAGCAGGTCAACGTGTGTGTGGTTGCAACATTATGGTCCCATTGAGTACATTTTTGGAGAGAGGGACATCAGTTGCACCACAGGGCGGGAGGAGGGTGCCTAGCACGATACATTTTCTTTCTTCGGTAAGCATTATTTTGTGTTTAATACTTTTGGAAATTTGGTTTTTCATATTGATTTTAAAATGACCTTTTTCTTGTTTGAAATGTACTATCTCGTTTTTTTTTACAGCAGGTCATCGTGGGTGTGGTTGCACCATTATGGTCCCATTGAGTACATTTTTGGAGAGAGGGACATCAGTTGCACCACAGGGCGGGAGGAGGGTGCCTAGCACGATACATTTTCTTTATTCGGTAAGCATTTTTTTGTGTTTGTTACTTTTGGAATTTTGGTTTTTCATTTTAATTTTAAAATGACCTTTTTCATGTTTGGAATTTCCTAACTCGTTTTTTCCTCACAGCAGGTCAACGTGTGTGTGGTTGCAACATTACGGTCACATTGAGTACATTTTTGGAGAGAGGGACATCACTTGCGCCACAGGGCGGGAGGAGGGTGCCTCGCACCATACATTTTCTTTATTCAGTAAGCATTGTTTTGTGTTTGACACTTTTGGAATTTTGGTTTTTTATGTTGATTTTAAAATGACCTTTTTCATGTTTGGAATGTACTAACTCGTTTTTTCCTCACTGCAGGTCAACGTGTTTGTAGTTGCAACATTATGGTCCCATTGAGTACATCTTTGGAGAGAGGGACATCAGTTGCACCAGAGGGCGGGAGGAGGGTGCCTAGCACGATACATTTCCTTTCTTCGGTAAGCATTTTTTTGTGTTTGATACTTTTGGAATTTTGGTTTTTCATGTTGATTTTAAAATGACCTTTTTCATGTTTGGAATGCACTAACTCGTTATTTCCTCACAGCAGGTCAACGTGTGTGTGTTTGCAACATTATGGTCCCATTGAGTACATTTTTGGAGAGAGGGACATCAGTTGCACCACAGGGCGGGAGGAGGGTGCCTAGCACGATACATTTCCTTTCTTCGGTAAGCATTTTTTTGTGTTTGATACTTTTGGAATTTTGGTTTTTCATGTTGATTTTAAAATGACCTATTTCATGTTTGAAATGTACTAACTCGTTTTTTCCTCACAGCAGGTCAACGTGTGTGTGGTTGCAGCAATACGGTCCCATTGAGTACATTTTTGGAGAGAGGGACATCAGTTGCACCACAGGGCGGGAGGAGGGTGCCTAGCACGATACATTTTCTTTCTTCGGTAAGCATTATTTTGTTTTTGATACTTTTGGAATTTATTTTTTCATGTTGATTTTAAAATGACCTTTTTCATGTTTGAAATGTACTAACTCGTTTTTTCCTCAAAGCAGGTCAACTTGTGTGTGGTTGCAACATTATGGTCCCATTGAGTACATTTTTGAAGAGAGGGACATTAGTTGCACAACAGGGCGGGAGGAGGGTGCCTAGCACGATACATTTTCTTTCTTCGGTAAGTATTATTTTGAGTTTGATACTTTTGGAATTTTGGTTTTTCATGTTGATTTTAAAATGACCTTTTTCATGTTTGAAATGTACTAACTCGTTTTTTCCTCAAAGCAGGTCAACGTGTGTGTGGTTGCAACATTATGGTCCCATTGAGTACATTTTTGGAGAGAGGGACATCAGTTGCACCACAGGGCGGGAGGAGGGTGCCTAGCACGATACATTTTCTTTCTTCGGTAAGCATTATTTTGTGTTTAATACTTTTGGAAATTTGGTTTTTCATATTGATTTTAAAATGACCATTTTCATGTTTGAAATTTACTATCTCGTTTTTTTTTTACAGCAGGTCATCGTGGGTGTGGTTGCAACATTATGGTCCCATTGAGTACATTTTTGGAGAGAGGGACATCAGTTGCACCAGAGGGCGGGAGGAGGGTGCCTAGCACGATACATTTCCTTTCTTCGGTAAGCTTTTTTTTGTGTTTGATACTTTTGGAATTTTGGTTTTTCATGTTGATTTTAAAATGACCTTTTTCATGTTTGGAATGTACTAACTCGTTATTTCCTCACAGCAGGTCAACGTGTGTGTGTTTGCAACATTATGGTCCCATTGAGTACATTTTTGGAGAGAGGGACATCAGTTGCACCACAGGGCGGGTGGAGGGTGCCTAGCACGATACATTTCCTTTCTTCGGTAAGCATTTTTTTGTGTTTGATACTTTTGGAATTTTGGTTTTTCATGATGATTTTAAAATGACCCTTTTCATGTTTGGAATGTACTAGCTTGTTTTTTCCTCACAGCAGGTCAACGTGTGTGTGGTTGCACCATTATGGTCCCATTGAGTACATTTTTGGAGAGAGGGACATCAGTTGCACCACAGGGCGGGAGGAGGGGGCCTAGAACGATACATTTTCTTTCTTCGGTAAGCATATTTTTGTGTTTGATTCTTTTGGAATTTTGGTTTTTCAAGTTGACTTTAAAATGACCTTTTTCATATTTGGAATTTCCTAACTCGTTTTTTCCTCACAGCAGGTCAACGTGTGTGTGTTTGCAACATTATGGTCCCATTGAGTACATTTTTGGAGAGAGGGACATCACTTGCACCACAGGGCGGGAGGAGGGTGCCTAGAACGATACATTTTCTTTCTTCGGTAAGCATTATTTTGTGTTTGACACTTTTGGAATTTTGGTTTTTCATGTTGATTTTAAAATGACCTTTTTCATGTTTGGAATGTACTAACTCGTTTTTTCCTCACAGCAGGTCAACGTGTGTGTGGTTGCACCATTATGGTCCCATTGAGTACATTTTTGGAGAGAGGGACATCAGTTGCACCACAGGGCGGGAGAAGGGTGACTAGCACAATACATTTTCTTTCTTCGGTAAGCATATTTTTTTCTTTGATACTTTTGGAATTTTGGTTTTTCAAGTTGACTTTAAAATGACCTTTTTCATGTTTGGAATGTACTAACTCGTTTTTTTCTCACAGCAGGTCAACATGTGTGTGGTTGCAACATCATGGTCCCATTGAGTACATTTTTGGAGAGAGGGACATCAGTTGCACCACAGGGCGGGAGGTGGGTGCCTAGCACGATAGATTTTCTTTCTTCGGTAAGCATTATTTTGTGTTTGATACTTTTGGAATTTTGGTTTTTCATGTTGATTTTAAAATGACCTATTTCATGTTTGAAATGTACTAACTCGTTTTTTCCTCACAGCAGGTCAACGTGTGTGTGGTTGCAACAATACGGTCCCATTGAGTACATTTTTGGAGAGAGGGACATCAGTTGCACCACAGGGCGGGAGGAGGGTGCCTAGCACGATACATTTTCTTTCTTCGGTAAGCATTATTTTGTTTTTGATACTTTTGGAATTTATTTTTTCATGTAGATTTTAAAATGACCTTTTTCATGTTTGAAATGTACTAACTCGTTTTTATCTCAAAGCAGGTCAACTTGTGTGTGGTTGCAACATTATGGTCCCATTGAGTACATTTTTGAAGAGAGGGACATTAGTTGCACAACAGGGCGGGAGGAGGGTGCCTAGCACGATACATTTTCTTTCTTCGGTAAGTATTATTTTGAGTTTGATACTTTTGGAATTTTGGTTTTTCATGTTGATTTTAAAATGACCTTTTTCATGTTTGAAATGTACTAACTCGTTTTTTTCCTCACAGCAGGTCAACGTGTGTGTGGTTGCAACATTACGGTCCCATTGAGTACATTTTTGGAGAGAGGGACATCAGTTGCACCACAGGGTGGGAGGGAGGTGCCTAGCACGATACATTTTCTTTCTTCGGTACGCATTTTTTTGTGTTTGATACTTTTGGACTTTAGGTTTTTCATGTTTACTTTAAAATGACCTTTTTCATGTTGGAATGTACTAACTCGTTTTTTCCTCACAGCAGGTCAACGTGTGTGTGGTTGCAACATTACTGTCCCATTGAGTACATTTTTGGAGAGAGGGACATCACTTGCACCACAGTGCCGGAGGGGGGTGCCTAGCACGATACATTTTCTTTCTTCGGGAAGCATTATTTTGTGTTTGATACTTTTGGAATTTATTTTTTCATGTTGATTTTAAAATGACCCTTTTCATGTTTGAAATGTACTAACTCATTTTTTCCTCACAGCAGGTCAACGTGTGTGTGGTTGCAATATTATGGTCCCATTGAGTACATTTTTGGAGAGAGGGACATCAGTTGCACCACAGGGCGGGAGGAGGGTGCCTAGCACGATACATTTTCTTTCTTCGGTAAGCATTATTTTGTGTTTAATACTTTTGGAAATTTGGTTTTTCATATTGATTTTAAAATGACCTTTTTCATGTTTGAAATGTACTATCTCGTTTTTTTTTACAGCAGGTCATCGTGGGTGTGGTTGCAACATTATGGTCCCATTGAGTACATTTTTGGAGAGAGGGACATCAGTTGCACCAGAGGGCGGGAGGAGGGTGCCTAGCACGATACATTTTCTTTCTTCGGTAAGCATTATTTTGTTTTTGATACTTTTGGAATTTATTTTTTCATGTAGATTTTAAAATGACCTTTTTCATGTTTGAAATGTACTAACTCGTTTTTATCTCAAAGCAGGTCAACTTGTGTGTGGTTGCAACATTATGGTCCCATTGAGTACATTTTTGAAGAGAGGGACATTAGTTGCACAACAGGGCGGGAGGAGGGTGCCTAGCACGATACATTTTCTTTCTTCGGTAAGTATTATTTTGAGTTTGATACTTTTGGAATTTTGGTTTTTCATGTTGATTTTAAAATGACCTTTTTCATGTTTGGAATGTACTAACTCGTTATTTCCTCACAGCAGGTCAACGTGTGTGTGTTTGCAACATTATGGTCCCATTGAGTACATTTTTGGAGAGAGGGACATCAGTTGCACCACAGGGCGGGTGGAGGGTGCCTAGCACGATACATTTCCTTTCTTCGGTAAGCATTTTTTTGTGTTTGATACTTTTGGAATTTTGGTTTTTCATGATGATTTTAAAATGACCCTTTTCATGTTTGGAATGTACTAGCTCGTTTTTTCCTCACAGCAGGTCATCGTGTGTGTGGTTGCACCATTATGGTCCCATTGAGTACATTTTTGGAGAGAGGGACATCAGTTGCACCACAGGGCGGGAAGAGGGGGCCTAGAACGATACATTTTCTTTCTTCGGTAAGCATATTTTTGTGTTTGATTCTTTTGGAATTTTGGTTTTTCAAGTTGACTTTAAAATGACCTTTTTCATGTTTGGAATTTCCTAACTCGTTTTTTCCTCACAGCAGGTCAACGTGTGTGTGTTTGCAACATTATGGTCCCATTGAGTACATTTTTGGAGAGAGGGACATCAGTTGCACCACAGGGCGGGAGGAGGGTGCCTTGCACGATACATTTCCTTTCTTCGGTAAGCATTATTTTGAGTTTGATACCTATGGAATTTTGGTTTTTCATGTTGATTTTAAAATGACCTATTTCATGTTTGGAATGTACTAACTCGTTTTTTTCTCATAGCAGGTCAACATGTGTGTGGTTGCAACATCATGGTCCCATTGAGTACATTTTTGGAAAGAGGGACATCAGTTGCACCACAGGGCGGGAGGTGGGTGCCTAGCACGATAGATTTTCTTTCTTCGGTAAGCATTTTTTTGTGTTTGATGCTTTTGGAATTTTGGTTTTTCATGTTGATTTTAAAATGACCTATTTCATGTTTGAAATGTACTAACTCGTTTTTTCCTCACAGCAGGTCAACGTGTGTGTGGTTGCAACATTACGGTCCCATTGAGTACATTTTTGGAGAGAGGGACATCAGTTGCACCACAGGGCGGGAGGAGGGTGCCTAGCACGATACATTTTCTTTCTTCGGTAAGCATTATTTTGTGTTTGATACTTTTGGAATTTATTTTTTCATGTTGATTTTAAAATGACCTTTATCATGTTTGAAATGTACTAACTCGTTTTTTCCTCAAAGCAGGTCAACGTGTGTGTGGTTGCAACATTATGGTCCCATTGAGTACATTTTTGAAGAGAGGGACATTAGTTGCACCACAGGGCGGGTGGAGGGTGCCTAGCACGATACATTCTCTTTCTTCGGTAAGTATTATTTTGAGTTTGATACTTTTGGAATTTTGGTTTTTCATGTTGATTTTAAAATGACCTTTTTCATGTTTGAAATGTACTAACTCGTTTTTTTCCTCACAGCATTTCAACGTGTGTGTGGTTGCAACATTACGGTCCCATTGAGTACATTTTTGGAGAGAGGGACATCAGTTGCACCACAGGGAGGGAGGGAGGTGCCTAGCACGATACATTTTCTTTCTTCGGTAAGCATTATTTTGTGTCTGATACTTTTGGAATTTTGGTTTTTCATGTTGATTTTAAAATGACCTATTTCATGTTTGAAATGTACTAACTCGTTTTTTCCTCACAGCAGGTCAACGTGTGTGTGGTTGCAACATTATGGTCCCATTGAGTACATTTTTGGAGAGAGGGTCATCAGTTGCAGCACACGGCGGGAAGAGGGTGCCTAGCACTATACATTTTCTTTCTTTGGTAAGCATTATTTTGTGTTTGATACTTTTGGAATTTTGTTTTTTCATGTTGATTTTAAAATGTCCTTTTTCATGTTTGAAATGTACTATCTCGTTTTTTCCTCACAGCAGGTCAACGTGGGTGTGGTTGCAACATTATGGTCCCATTGAGTACATTTTTGGAGAGAGGGACATCAGTTGCACCACAGGGCGGGAAGAGGGTGCCTAGCACGATACATTTTCTTTCTTCGGTAAGGATTTTTTTGTGTTTGATACTTTTGGAATTTTGGTTTTTCATTTTGATTTTAAAATGACCTTTTTCATGTTTGAAATGTACTAACTCGTTTTTTCCTCACAGCAGGTCAACGTGTGTGTGGTTGCAACATTATGGTCCCATTGAGTACATTTTTGGAGAGAGGGACATCAGTTGCACCACAGGGCGGGAGGAGAGTGCCTAGCTCGATACATTTCCTTTCTTTGGTAAGCATTTTTTTGTGTTTGATACTTTTGGAATTTTGGTTTTTCTAGTTGATTTTAAAATGACCTTTTTCAAATTTGGAATGTACTAACTCATTTTTTCCTCACAGCAGGTCAACGTGTGTGTGGTTGCAACATTATGGTCCCATTGAGTACATTTTTGGAGAGAGGGACATCACTTGCACCACAGGGCGGGAGGAGGGCGCCTAGCACGATACATTTGCTTTCTTCGGTAAGCATTTTTTTGTGTTGGATACTTTTGGAATTGTGGTTTTTCATGTTGATTTTAAACTGACCTTTTTCATGTTTGAAATGTACTAACTCGTTTTTTCTCACAGCTGGTCAACGTGTGTGTTGTTGCAACATTATGGTCCCATTGAGTACATTTTTGGAGAGAGGGACATCAGTTGCAACACAGGGCGGGAGGAGGGTGCCTAGCACGATACATTTTCTTTCTTCGGTAAGCATTATTTTGTGTTTGACACTTTTGGAATTTTGGTTTTTCATGTTGATTTTAAAATGACCTTTTTCATGTTTGAAATGTACTATCTCGTTTTTTCCTCACAGCAGGTCAACGTGTGTGTGGTTGCAACATTATGGTCCCATTGAGTACATTTTTGGAGAGAGGGACATCACTTGCACCACACGGCGGGTGGAGGATGCCTAGCACGATACATTTTTTTCTTCGGCAAGCATTTTTTTTGTTTGATACTTTCGGAATTTTGGTTTTTCATGTTGATTTTAAAATGACCTTTTTCATGTTTGGAATGTACTAGCTCGTTTTTTCCTCATTGCTGGTCAACGTGTGTGTGGTTGCAACATTATGGTCCCATTGAGTACATTTTTGGAGAGAGGGACATCACTTGCACCACAGGGCGGGAGGAGGGCGCCTAGCACGATACATTTTCTTTCTTCGGTAAGCATTTTTTTGTGTTTGATACTTTTGGAATTTTGGTTTTTCGTGTTGATTTTAAAATGACCTTTTTCATGTTTATAATGTAATAACTCGTTTTTTCCTCACAGCAGGTCAACGTGTGTGTGGTTGCAAGATTATGGTCCCATTGAGTACATTTTTGGAGAGAGGGACATCACTTGCACTACAGGGCGGGAGGAGGGTGCCTAGAACGATACATTTTCTTTCTTCGGTAAGCATTATTTTGTGTTGATACTTTTGGAATTTTGGTTTTTCATGTTGATTTTAAAATGACCTTTTTCACGTTTGGAATGTACTAACTCGTTTTTTCCTCACAGCAGGTCAACGTGTGTGTGGTTGCAACATTATGGTCCCATTGAGTACATTTTTGGAGGGAGGGACATCAGCTGCACCACAGGGCGGGAGGAGGGTGCCTAGCACGATACATTTTCTTTCTTCGGTAAGCATTTTTTTGTGTTTGATACTTTTGAAATTTTGGTTTTTCATGTTGATTTTGAAATGACCTTTTTCATGTTTGGAATGTACTAACTCGTTTTATCTTCACAGCAGGTCAACGTGTGTGTGGTTGCAACATTATGGTCCCTTTGAGTACATTTTTGGAGAGAGGGACATCAGTTGCACCACAGGGCGGGAGGAGGGTGACTAGCACAATACATTTTCTTTTTCGGTAAGCATATTTTTTTGTTTGATAGTTTTGGAATTTTGGTTTTTCAAGTTGACTTTAAAATGAACTTTTTCATGTTTGGAATGTACTAACTCGTTTTTTCCTCACAGCAGGTCAACGTGTGTGTGGTTGCAACATTATGGTCCCATTGAGTACATTTTTGGAGAGAGGGACATCAGTTGCACCACAGGGTGGGAGGAGGGTGCCTAGCACGATACATTTTCTTTCTTCGGTAAGCATTTTTTTGTGTCTGATACTGTTGGAATTTTTGTTTTTCATTTGATTTTAAATGACCTTTTCATGTTTGGAATGTACTAACTCGTTTTTTCCTCACAGCAGGTCAACGAGTGTGTGGTTGCAACATTATGGTCCCATTGAGTACATTTTTGGAGAGAGGGACATCACTTGCACCACAGGGCGGGAGGAGGGTGCCTATCACGATACATTTACTTTCTTTGGTAAGCATTATTTTGTGTTTGATACTTTTGGAGTTTTGGTTTTTCATGTTGATTTTAAAATGACCTTTTTCATGTTTGGAAAGTACTAACTCGTTTTTTCCTTACAGCAGGTCAATGTGTGTGTGGTTGCAACCTTATGGTCCCATTGAGTACATTTTTGGAGAGAGGGACATAACTTGCACCACAGGGCGGGAGGAGGGTGCCTAGCACGATACATTTTCTTTCTTCGGTAAGCATTTTTTTGTGTTTGATACTTTTGGAATTTTGGTTTTTCTTGTTGATTTTAAAATGACCTTTTTCATGTTTATAATGTAATAACTCGTTTTTTCCTCACAGCAGGTCAACGTGTGTGTGGTTGCAAGATTATGGTCCCATTGAGTACATTTTTGGAGAGAGGGACATCACTTGCACCACAGGGCGGGAGGATGGTGCCTAGAACAATACATTTTCTTTCTTCGGTAACCATTATTTTGTGTTGATACTGTTGGAATTTTGGTTTTTCATGTTGATTTTAAAATGACCTTTTTCATGTTTGGAATGTACTAACTCGTTTTTTCCTCACAGCAGGTCAACGTGTGTGTGGTTGCAACATTATGGTCCCATTGAGTACATTTTTGGAGGGAGGGACATCAGCTGCACCACAGGGCGGGAGGAGGGTGCCTAGCACGATACATTTTCTTTCTTCGGTAAGCATTTTTTTGTGTTTGATACTTTTGAAATTTTGGTTTTTCATGTTGATTTAGAAATGACCTTTTTCATGTTTGGAATGTACTAACTCGTTTTATCTTCACAGCAGGTCAACGTGTGTGTGGTTGCAACATTATGGTCCCATTGAGTACATTTTTGGAGAGAGGGACATCAGTTGCACCACAGGGCGGGAGGAGGGTGACTAGCACGATACATTTTCTTTTTCGGTAAGCATATTTTTTTGTTTGATACTTTTGGAATTTTGGTTTTTCAAGTTGACTTTAAAATGAACTTTTTCATGTTTGGAATGTACTAACTCGTTTTTTCCTCACAGCAGGTCAACGTGTGTGTGGTTGCAACATTATGGTCCCATTGAGTACATTTTTGGAGAGAGGGACATCAGTTGCACCACAGGGTGGGAGGAGGGTGCCTAGCACGATACATTTTCTTTCTTCGGTAAGCATTTTTTTGTGTCTGATACTGTTGGAATTTTTGTTTTTCATTTGATTTTAAATGACCTTTTTCATGTTTGGAATGTACTAACTCGTTTTTTCCTCACAGCAGGTCAACGTGTGTGTGGTTGCAACATTATGGTCCCATTGAGTACATTTTTGGAGAGAGGGACATCACTTGCACCACAGGGCGGGAGGAGGGTGCCTATCACGATACATTTTCTTTCTTTGGTAAGCATTATTTTGTGTTTGATACTTTTGGAGTTTTGGTTTTTCATGTTGATTTTAAAATGACCTTTTTCATGTTTGGAAAGTACTAACTCGTGTTTTCCTCACAGCAGGTCAACGTGTGTGTGGTTGCAACATTATGGTCCCATTGAGTACATTTTTGGAGAGAGGGACATCACTTGCACCACAGGGCAGGAGGAGGGTGCCTAGCACGATACATTTTCTTTCTTCGGTAAGCATTTTTTTGTGTTTGATACTTTTGAAATTTTGGTTTTTCATGTTGATTTTAAAATGACCTTTTTCATGTTTGGAATGTACTGACTCGTTTTTTCTTCACAGCAGGTCAACGTGTGTGTGGTTGCAACATTATGGTCCCATTGAGTACATTTTTGGAGAGAGGGACATCAGTTGCACCACAAGGTGGGAGGAGGGTGCCTAGCACGATACATTTTCTTTCTTTGGTAAGCATTTTTTTGTGATTGATACTATTGGAATTTTGGTTTTTCATTTGATTTTAAAATGACCTTTTCATGTTTGGAATGTACTAACTCGTTTTTTCCTCACAGCAGGTCAATTTGTGTGTGGTTGCAACATTATGATCACATGGAGTACATTTTTGGAGAGACGGACATCACTTGCACCACAGGGCGGGAGGAGGGTGCCTAGCACGATACATTTTCTTTCTTCGGTAAGCATTTTTTTGTGTTTGATACTTTTGGAATTTTGGTTTTTCATGTTGATTTTAAAATGGACTTTTTCATGTTTATAGTATAATAACTCGTTTTTTCCTCACAGCAGGTCAACGTGTGTGTGGTTGCAAGATTATGGTCCGATTGAGTACATTTTTGGAGAGAGGGACATCACTTGCACCGCAGGGCGGGAGGAGGGTGCCTAGAACGATACATTTTCTTTCTTCGGTAAGCATTAGTTTGTGTTTGATACTTTTGGAATTTAGGTTTTTCATGTTGATTTTAAAATGACCTTTTTCATGATTGGATTGTACTAACTCGTTTTTTCCTCACAGCATGTCAACGTGTTTGTTGTTGCAACATTATGGTCCCATTGAGTACATTTTTGGAGAGAGGGACATCAGTTGCACCACAGGGCGGGAGGAGGGTGCCTAGCACGATACATTTTCTTTCTTCGGTAAGCATTATTTTGTGTTCGACACTTTTGGAATGTTGGTTTTTCATGTTGATTTTAAAATGAATGTTTTCATGTTTGAAATGTACTATCTCGTTTTTTCCTAACAGCAGGTCAACGTGTGTGTGGTTGCAACATTATGGTCCCATTGAGCACATTTTTGGAGAGGGGGACATCACTTGCACCACAGGGCGGGTGGAGGGTGCCTAGCACGATACATTTTTTTCTTCGGCAAGCATTTTTTTGTGTTTGATACTTTTGGAATTTTGGTTTTTCATGTTGATTTTAAATTGACCTTTTTCATGTTTGGAATGTACTAGCTCGTTTTTTCCTCACAGCAGGTCAACGTGTGTGTGGTCGCAACTTTACGGTCCCATTGAGTACATTTTTGGAGAGAGGGACATCACTTGCACCACAGGCGGGAGGAGGGTGCCTAGCACGATACATTTTCTTTCTTTGGTAAGCATTATTTTGTGTTTGATCCTTTTGGAATTTTGGTTTTCGTGTTGATTTTAAAATGACCTTTTTCATGTTTATAATGTAATAATTCGTTTTTTCCTCACAGCAGGTCAACGTGTGTGTGGTTGCAAGATTATGGTCCCATTGAGTACATTTTTGGAGAGAGGGACATCACTTGCACCACAGGGCAGGAGGAGGGTGCCTAGCACGATACATTTTCTTTCTTTGGTAAGCATTATTTTGTGTTTGATACTTTTGGAGTTTTGGTTTTTCATGTTGATTTTAAAATGACCTTTTTCATGTTTGGAAAGTACTAACTCGTGTTTTCCTCACAGCAGGTCAACGTGTGTGTGGTTGCAACATTATGGTCCCATTGAGAACATTTTTCGAGAGAGGGACATCAGTTGCACCACAGGGCGGGAGGAGGGTGCCTAGCACGATACATTTTCTTTCTTCGGTAAGCATTTTTTTGTGTTTGATACTTTTGAAATTTTGGTTTTTCATGTTGATTTTGAAATGACCTTTTTCATGTTTGGAATATACTAACTCGTATTATCTTCACAGCAGGTCAACGTGTGTGTGGTTGCAACATTATGGTCTCATTGAGTACATTTTTGGAGAGAGGGACATCAGTTGCACCACAGGGCGGGGGAAGGGTGACTAGCACGATACATTTTCTTTCTTCGGTAAGCATATTTTTTTGTTTGATACTTTTGGAATTTTGGTTTTTCAAGTTGACTTTAAAATGAACTTTTTCATGTTTGGAATGTACTAACTCATTTTTTCCTCACAGCAGGTCAACGTGTGTGTGGTTGCAACATTATGGTCCCATTGAGTACATTTTTGGAGAGAGGGACATCAGTTGCACCACAGGGCGGGAGGAGGGTGCCTAGCACGATACATTTTCTTTCTTCGGTAAGCATTTTTTTGTGTCTGATACTGTTGGAATTTTTGTTTTTCATTTGATTTTAAATGACCTTTTCATGTTTGGAATGTACTAACTCGTTTTTTCCTCACAGCAGGTCAACGTGTGTGTGGTTGCAACATTATGGTCCCATTGAGTACATTTTTGGAGAGAGGGACATCAGTTGCACCACAGGGCAGGAGGAGGGTGCCTAGCACGATACATTTTCTTTCTTTGGTAAGCATTATTTTGTGTTTGATACTTTTGGAGTTTTGGTTTTTCATGTTGATTTTAAAATGACCTTTTTCATGTTTGGAAAGTACTAACTCGTGTTTTCCTCACAGCAGGTCAACGTGTGTGTGGTTGCAACATTATGGTCCCATTGAGAACATTTTTCGAGAGAGGGACATCAGTTGCACCACAGGGCGGGAGGAGGGTGCCTAGCACGATACATTTTCTTTCTTCGGTAAGCATTTTTTTGTGTTTGATACTTTTGAAATTTTGGTTTTTCATGTTGATTTTAAAATGACCTTTTTCATGTTTGGAATGTACTAACTCGTTTTTTCTTCACAGCAGGTCAACGTGTGTGTGGTTGCAACATTATGCTCCCATTGAGTACACTTTTGGAGAGAGGGACATCAGTTGCACCACAAGGTGGGAGGAGGGTGCCTAGCACGATACATTTTCTTTCTTTGGTAAGCATTTTTTTGTGATTGATACTATTGGAATTTTGGTTTTTCATTTGATTTTAAAATGACCTTTTCATGTTTGGAATGTACTAACTCGTTTTTTCCTCACAGCAGGTCAACGCGTGTGTGGTTGCAACATTATGGTCCCATTGAGTACATTTGTTGAGAGAGGGACATCAGTTGCACCACAAGGTGGGAGGAGGGTGCCTAGCACGATACATTTTCTTTCATTGGTAAGCATTTTTTTGTGTTTGATACTATTGGAATTTTGGTTTTTCATTTGATTTTAAAATGACCTTTTCATGTTTGGAATTTACTAACTCGTTTTTTCCTCACAGCAGGTCAACGTGTGTGTGGTTGCAACATTATGGTCCCATTGAGTACATTTTTGGAGAGAGGGACATCAATTGCACCACAAGGTGGGAAGAGGGTGCCTAGCACGATACATTTTCTTTCTTCGGTAAGCATTATTTTGTGTTTGACACTTTTGGAATTTTGGTTTTTCATGTTGATTTTAAAATGACCTTTTTCAAGTTTGAAATGTACTATCTCATTTTTTCCTCACAGCAGGTCAACGTGTGTGTGGTTGCAACATTATGGTCCCATTGAGTACATTTTAGGAGAGAGGGACATCACTTGCACCACAGGGCGGGAGGAGGGTGCCTAGCACGATACATTTTTTTCTTCGGCAAGCATTTTTTTGTGTTTGATACTTTAGGAATTTTGGTTTTTCATGTTGATTTTAAAATGACCTTTTTCATGTTTGGTATGTACTCGCTCGTTTTTTCCTCACAGCAGGTCAATGTGTGTGTGGTTGCACCATTACGGTCCCATTGAGTACATTTTTGGAGAGAGGGACATCACTTGCACCACAGGGCGGGAGGAGGGTGCCTAGCACGATACATTTTCTTTCTTCGGTAAGCATTATATTGTGTTTGATACTTTTGGAATTTTGGTTTTTCAAGTTGACTTTAAAATGACCTTTTTCATGTTTGGAATGTACTAACTCATTTTTTCCTCACAGCAGGTCAACGTGTGTGTGGTTGCAACATTATGGTCCCATTGAGTACAGTTTTGGAGAGAAAGACGTCAGTTGCACCACAGGGCGGGAGGAGCGTGCCTAGCACGATACATTATCTTTCTTCGGTAAGCATTATTTTGTGTTTGATACTTTTGGAATTTTGGTTTTTCAAGTTGACTTTAAAATGACCTTTTTCATGTTTGAAATGTACTAACTCATTTTTTCCTCACAGCAGGTCAACGTGTGTGTGGTTGCAACATTACGGTCCCATTGAGTACATTTTTGGAGAGAGGGACATCACTTGCACCACAGGGCGGGAGGAGGGTGCCTAGCACGATACATTTTCTTTATTCGGTAAGCATTTTTTTGTGTTTGATACTTTTGGAATTTTGGTTTTTCATGTTGATTTTAAAATGACATAATTCAAGTTTGGAATTTCCTAACTCGTTTTTTTCTCACAGCAGGTCAACGTGTGTGTGGTTGCAACATTATGGTCCCATTGAGTACATTTTTGGAGAGAGGGACATCAGTTGCACCACAGGGCGGGAGGACAGTGCCTAGCACGATACATTTCCCTTTTTTCGGTAAGCATTTTTTTGTGTTTGATACTTTTGAAATTTTGGTTTTTCATGTTGATTTTAAAATGACGTTTTTCATGTTTGGAATGTACTAGCTCGTTTTTTTCTCACAGAAGGTCAACGTGTGTGTGGTTGCACCATTATGGTCCCATTGAGTACATTTTTGGAGAGAGGGACATCAGTTGCACCACAGGGCGGGAGGAGGGTGCCTAGAACGATACATTTTCTTTCTTCGGTAAGCATTTTTTTGTGTTTGATACTTTTGAAATTTTGGTTTTTCATGTTGATTTTAAAATGACCTTTTTCATGTTCCGAACGTACTAACTCGTTTTATCCTCACAGCAGGTCAACGTGTGTGTGGTTGCAACATTATGGCCCATTGAGTACATTTTTGGAGAGAAGGACATCACTTGCACCACAGGGCGGGAGGAGGGTGCCTCGCACCATACATTTTCTTTCTTCGGTAAGCATTGTTTTGTGTTTATTACTTTTGGAATTTTGGTTCCTCATGTTGATTTTAAAATGACCTTTTTCATGTTTGGAATGTACTAACTCGTTTTTTCCTCACAGCAGGTCAACGTGTGTGTGGTTGGAACATTATGGTCCCATTGAGTACATTTTTGGAGAGAGGGACATCAGTTGCATCACAGGGCGGGAGGAGGGTGCCTTGCACGATACATTTTTTTCTTCGGTAAGCATTTTTTTGTGTTTGATATTTTTGGAATTTTGGTGTTTCATGTTGATTTTAAAATGACCTTTTTCATGTTTGGAATGTACTAACTCGTTTTTTCCTCACAGCAGGTCAACGTGTGTGTGGTTGCCACATTATGGTCCCATTGAGTACATTTTTGGAGCGAGGCACATCAGTTGCACCACAGGGCGGGAGGAGGGTGCCTAGCACGATACATTTTCTTTCTTCGGTAAGCATTTTTTTGTGTTTGATACTTTTGAAATTTTGGTTTTTCATGTTGATTTTGAAATGACCTTTTTCATGTTTGGAATGTACTAACTCGTTTTATCTTCACAGCAGGTCAACGTGTGTGTGGTTGCAACATTATGGTCCCATTGAGTACATTTTTGGAGAGAGGGACATCAGTTGCACCACAGGGCGGGAGGAGGGTGACTAGCACGATACATTTTCTTTTTCGGTAAGCATATTTTTTTGTTTGATACTTTTGGAATTTTGGTTTTTCAAGTTGACTTTAAAATGAACTTTTTCATGTTTGGAATGTACTAACTCGTTTTTTCCTCACAGCAGGTCAACGTGTGTGTGGTTGCAACATTATGGTCCCATTGAGTACATTTTTGGAGAGAGGGACATCAGTTGCACCACAGGGTGGGAGGAGGGTGCCTAGCACGATACATTTTCTTTCTTCGGTAAGCATTTTTTTGTGTCTGATACTGTTGGAATTTTTGTTTTTCATTTGATTTTAAATGACCTTTTTCATGTTTGGAATGTACTAACTCGTTTTTTCCTCACAGCAGGTCAACGTGTGTGTGGTTGCAACATTATGGTCCCATTGAGTACATTTTTGGAGAGAGGGACATCACTTGCACCACAGGGCGGGAGGAGGGTGCCTATCACGATACATTTTCTTTCTTTGGTAAGCATTATTTTGTGTTTGATACTTTTGGAGTTTTGGTTTTTCATGTTGATTTTAAAATGACCTTTTTCATTTTTGGAAAGTACTAACTCGTGTTTTCCTCACAGCAGGTCAACGTGTGTGTGGTTGCAACATTATGGTCCCATTGAGTACATTTTTGGAGAGAGGGACATCACTTGCACCACAGGGCAGGAGGAGGGTGCCTAGCACGATACATTTTCTTTCTTCGGTAAGCATTTTTTTGTGTTTGATACTTTTGAAATTTTGGTTTTTCATGTTGATTTTAAAATGACCTTTTTCATGTTTGGAATGTACTGACTCGTTTTTTCTTCACAGCAGGTCAACGTGTGTGTGGTTGCAACATTATGGTCCCATTGAGTACATTTTTGGAGAGAGGGACATCAGTTGCACCACAAGGTGGGAGGAGGGTGCCTAGCACGATACATTTTCTTTCTTTGGTAAGCATTTTTTTGTGATTGATACTATTGGAATTTTGGTTTTTCATTTGATTTTAAAATGACCTTTTCATGTTTGGAATGTACTAACTCGTTTTTTCCTCACAGCAGGTCAATTTGTGTGTGGTTGCAACATTATGATCACATGGAGTACATTTTTGGAGAGACGGACATCACTTGCACCACAGGGCGGGAGGAGGGTGCCTAGCACGATACATTTTCTTTCTTCGGTAAGCATTTTTTTGTGTTTGATACTTTTGGAATTTTGGTTTTTCATGTTGATTTTAAAATGGACTTTTTCATGTTTATAGTATAATAACTCGTTTTTTCCTCACAGCAGGTCAACGTGTGTGTGGTTGCAAGATTATGGTCCGATTGAGTACATTTTTGGAGAGAGGGACATCACTTGCACCGCAGGGCGGGAGGAGGGTGCCTATCACGATACATTTTCTTTCTTTGGTAAGCATTATTTTGTGTTTGATACTTTTGGAGTTTTGGTTTTTCATGTTGATTTTAAATTGACCTTTTTCATGTTTGGAATGTACTAGCTCGTTTTTTCCTCACAGCAGGTCAACGTGTGTGTGGTCGCAACTTTACGGTCCCATTGAGTACATTTTTGGAGAGAGGGACATCACTTGCACCACAGGCGGGAGGAGGGTGCCTAGCACGATACATTTTCTTTCTTTGGTAAGCATTATTTTGTGTTTGATCCTTTTGGAATTTTGGTTTTCGTGTTGATTTTAAAATGACCTTTTTCATGTTTATAATGTAATAATTCGTTTTTTCCTCACAGCAGGTCAACGTGTGTGTGGTTGCAAGATTATGGTCCCATTGAGTACATTTTTGGAGAGAGGGACATCACTTGCACCACAGGGCAGGAGGAGGGTGCCTAGCACGATATATTTTCTTTCTTTGGTAAGCATTATTTTGTGTTTGATACTTTTGGAGTTTTGGTTTTTCATGTTGATTTTAAAATGACCTTTTTCATGTTTGGAAAGTACTAACTCGTGTTTTCCTCACAGCAGGTCAACGTGTGTGTGGTTGCAACATTATGGTCCCATTGAGAACATTTTTCGAGAGAGGGACATCAGTTGCACCACAGGGCGGGAGGAGGGTGCCTAGCACGATACATTTTCTTTCTTCGGTAAGCATTTTTTTGTGTTTGATACTTTTGAAATTTTGGTTTTTCATGTTGATTTTGAAATGACCTTTTTCATGTTTGGAATATACTAACTCGTATTATCTTCACAGCAGGTCAACGTGTGTGTGGTTGCAACATTATGGTCTCATTGAGTACATTTTTGGAGAGAGGGACATCAGTTGCACCACAGGGCGGGGGAAGGGTGACTAGCACGATACATTTTCTTTCTTCGGTAAGCATATTTTTTTGTTTGATACTTTTGGAATTTTGGTTTTTCAAGTTGACTTTAAAATGAACTTTTTCATGTTTGGAATGTACTAACTCATTTTTTCCTCACAGCAGGTCAACGTGTGTGTGGTTGCAACATTATGGTCCCATTGAGTACATTTTTGGAGAGAGGGACATCAGTTGCACCACAGGGCGGGAGGAGGGTGCCTAGCACGATACATTTTCTTTCTTCGGTAAGCATTTTTTTGTGTCTGATACTGTTGGAATTTTTGTTTTTCATTTGATTTTAAATGACCTTTTCATGTTTGGAATGTACTAACTCGTTTTTTCCTCACAGCAGGTCAACGTGTGTGTGGTTGCAACATTATGGTCCCATTGAGTACATTTTTGGAGAGAGGGACATCAGTTGCACCACAGGGCAGGAGGAGGGTGCCTAGCACGATACATTTTCTTTCTTTGGTAAGCATTATTTTGTGTTTGATACTTTTGGAGTTTTGGTTTTTCATGTTGATTTTAAAATGACCTTTTTCATGTTTGGAAAGTACTAACTCGTGTTTTCCTCACAGCAGGTCAACGTGTGTGTGGTTGCAACATTATGGTCCCATTGAGAACATTTTTCGAGAGAGGGACATCAGTTGCACCACAGGGCGGGAGGAGGGTGCCTAGCACGATACATTTTCTTTCTTCGGTAAGCATTTTTTTGTGTTTGATACTTTTGAAATTTTGGTTTTTCATGTTGATTTTAAAATGACCTTTTTCATGTTTGGAATGTACTAACTCGTTTTTTCTTCACAGCAGGTCAACGTGTGTGTGGTTGCAACATTATGCTCCCATTGAGTACACTTTTGGAGAGAGGGACATCAGTTGCACCACAAGGTGGGAGGAGGGTGCCTAGCACGATACATTTTCTTTCTTTGGTAAGCATTTTTTTGTGATTGATACTATTGGAATTTTGGTTTTTCATTTGATTTTAAAATGACCTTTTCATGTTTGGAATGTACTAACTCGTTTTTTCCTCACAGCAGGTCAACGCGTGTGTGGTTGCAACATTATGGTCCCATTGAGTACATTTGTTGAGAGAGGGACATCAGTTGCACCACAAGGTGGGAGGAGGGTGCCTAGCACGATACATTTTCTTTCATTGGTAAGCATTTTTTTGTGTTTGATACTATTGGAATTTTGGTTTTTCATTTGATTTTAAAATGACCTTTTCATGTTTGGAATTTACTAACTCGTTTTTTCCTCACAGCAGGTCAACGTGTGTGTGGTTGCAACATTATGGTCCCATTGAGTACATTTTTGGAGAGAGGGACATCACTTGCACCACAAGGTGGGAAGAGGGTGCCTAGCACGATACATTTTCTTTCTTCGGTAAGCATTATTTTGTGTTTGACACTTTTGGAATTTTGGTTTTTCATGTTGATTTTAAAATGACCTTTTTCAAGTTTGAAATGTACTATCTCATTTTTTCCTCACAGCAGGTCAACGTGTGTGTGGTTGCAACATTATGGTCCCATTGAGTACATTTTAGGAGAGAGGGACATCACTTGCACCACAGGGCGGGAGGAGGGTGCCTAGCATGATACATTTTTTTCTTCGGCAAGCATTTTTTTGTGTTTGATACTTTAGGAATTTTGGTTTTTCATGTTGATTTTAAAATGACCTTTTTCATGTTTGGTATGTACTCGCTCGTTTTTTCCTCACAGCAGGTCAATGTGTGTGTGGTTGCACCATTACGGTCCCATTGAGTACATTTTTGGAGAGAGGGACATCACTTGCACCACAGGGCGGGAGGAGGGTGCCTAGCACGATACATTTTCTTTCTTCGGTAAGCATTATATTGTGTTTGATACTTTTGGAATTTTGGTTTTTCAAGTTGACTTTAAAATGACCTTTTTCATGTTTGGAATGTACTAACTCATTTTTTCCTCACAGCAGGTCAACGTGTGTGTGGTTGCAACATTATGGTCCCATTGAGTACAGTTTTGGAGAGAAAGACGTCAGTTGCACCACAGGGCGGGAGGAGCGTGCCTAGCACGATACATTATCTTTCTTCGGTAAGCATTATTTTGTGTTTGATACTTTTGGAATTTTGGTTTTTCAAGTTGACTTTAAAATGACCTTTTTCATGTTTGAAATGTACTAACTCATTTTTTCCTCACAGCAGGTCAACGTGTGTGTGGTTGCAACATTACGGTCCCATTGAGTACATTTTTGGAGAGAGGGACATCACTTGCACCACAGGGCGGGAGGAGGGTGCCTAGCACGATACATTTTCTTTATTCGGTAAGCATTTTTTTGTGTTTGATACTTTTGGAATTTTGGTTTTTCATGTTGATTTTAAAATGACATATTTCAAGTTTGGAATTTCCTAACTCGTTTTTTTCTCACAGCAGGTCAACGTGTGTGTGGTTGCAACATTATGGTCCCATTGAGTACATTTTTGGAGAGAGGGACATCAGTTGCACCACAGGGCGGGAGGACAGTGCCTAGCACGATACATTTCCCTTTTTTCGGTAAGCATTTTTTTGTGTTTGATACTTTTGAAATTTTGGTTTTTCATGTTGATTTTAAAATGACCTTTTTCATGTTCCGAACGTACTAACTCGTTTTATCCTCACAGCAGGTCAACGTGTGTGTGGTTGCAACATTATGGTCCCATTGAGTACATTTTTGGAGAGAAGGACATCACTTGCACCACAGGGCGGGAGGAGGGTGCCTCGCACCATACATTTTCTTTCTTCGGTAAGCATTGTTTTGTGTTTATTACTTTTGGAATTTTGGTTCCTCATGTTGATTTTAAAATGACCTTTTTCATGTTTGGAATGTACTAACTCGTTTTTTCCTCACAGCAGGTCAACGTGTGTGTGGTTGGAACATTATGGTCCCATTGAGTACATTTTTGGAGAGAGGGACATCAGTTGCATCACAGGGCGGGAGGAGGGTGCCTTGCACGATACATTTTTTTCTTCGGTAAGCATTTTTTTGTGTTTGATATTTTTGGAATTTTGGTGTTTCATGTTGATTTTAAAATGACCTTTTTCATGTTTGGAATGTACTAACTCGTTTTTTCCTCACAGCAGGTCAACGTGTGTGTGGTTGCCACATTATGGTCCCATTGAGTACATTTTTGGAGCGAGGGACATCAGTTGCACCACAGGGCGGGAGGAGGGTGCCTAGCACGATACATTTTCTTTCTTCGGTAAGCATTTTTTTGTGTTTGATACTTTTGGAATTTTGGTTTTTCATGTTTATTTTAAAATGACCTTTTTCATGTTTGAAATGTACTAACTCGTTTTTTCCTCACAGCAGGTCAACGTGTGTGTGGTTGCAACATTACGGTCCCATTGAGTACATTTTTGGAGAGAGGGACATCACTCTCACCACAGTGTGGGAGGAGGGTGCCTAGCACGATACATTTTCTTTCTTCTGGAAGCATTATTTTGTGTTTGACACTTTTGGAATTTTGGTTTTTCATGTTGATTTTAAAATGTCCTTTTTCATGTTTGGAATGTACTAACTCGTTTTTTTCCTCACTGCAGGTCAACGTGTGTGTGGTTGCAACATTATGGTCCCATTGAGTACATTTTTGGAGAGAGGGACATCAGTTGCACCAGAGGGCGGGAGGAGGGTGCCTAGCACGATACTTTTCCTTTCTTCGGTAAGCATTTTTTTGTGTTTGATACTTTTGGAATTTTGGTTTTTCATGTTGATTTTAAAATGACCTTTTTCATGTTTGGAATGTACTAACTCGTTATTTCCTCACAGCAGGTCAACGTGTGTGTGGTTGCAACATTATGGTCCCATTGAGTACATTTTTGGAGAGAGGGACATCAGTTGCACCACAGGGCAGGAGGAGGGTGTCTAGCACGATACATATCCTTTCTTCGGTAAGCATTTTTTTGTGTTTGATACTTTTGGAATTTTGGTTTTTCATGATGATTTTAAAATGACCTTTTTCGTGTTTGGAATGTACTAGCTCGTTTTTTCTTCACAGCAGGTCAACGTGTGTGTGGTTGCACCATTATGGTCCCATTGAGTACATTTTTGGAGAGAGGGACATCAGTTGTACCACAAGGTGGGAGGAGGGTGCCTAGCACGATACATTTTCTTTCATTGGTAAGCATTTTCTTGTGTTTGAAACTATTGGAATTTTGGTTTTCCATTTGATTTTAAAATGACCTTTTCATGTTAGGAATTTACTAACTCGTTTTTTCCTCACAGCAGGTCAACGTGTGTGTGGTTGCAACATTATGGTCCCATTGAGTACATTTTTGGAGAGAGGGACATCACTTGCACCACAAGGTGGGAGGAGGGTGCCTAGCACGATACATTTTCTTTCTTCGGTAAGCATTATTTTGTGTTTGACACTTTTGGAATTTTGGTTTTTCATGTTGATTTTAAAATGACCTTTTTCATGATTGGATTGTACTAACTCGTTTTTTCCTCACAGCAGGTCAACGTGTGTGTGGTTGCAACATTATGGTCCCATTGAGTACATTTTTGGAGAGAGGGACATCAGTTGCACCACAGGGCGGGAGGAGTGTGCCTAGCACGATACATTTTCTTTCTTCGGTATGCATTTTTTTGTGTTTAATACTTTTGGAATTTTGGTTTTTCATGTTGATTTTAAAATGACCTTTTTCGTGTTTGGAATTTCCTAACTCGTTTTTTTCTCACAGCAGGTCAACGTGTGTGTGGTTGCAACATTATGGTCCCATTGAGTACATTTTTGGAGAGAGGGACATCACTTGCACCACAGGTCGGGAGGATGGTGCGGAGCACGATACAATTTATTTTTTCGGTAAGCATTATTTTGTGTTTGATACTTTTGGAATTTTGGTTTTTCATGTTGATATTAAAATGATCTTTTTCATGTTTGAAATGTACTAGCTCATTTTTTCCTCACAGCAAGTCAATGTGTGTGTGGTTGCAACATTACGGTCCCATTGAGTACATTTTTGGAGAGAGGGACATCACTTGCACCACAGGGCGGGAGGAGGGTGCCTAGCACGATACATTTTCTTTCTTCGGTAAGCATTATATTGTGTTTGATACTTTTGGAATTTTGGTTTTTCAAGTTGACTTTAAAATGACCTTTTTCATGTTTGGAATGTACTAACTCATTTTTTCCTCACAGCAGGTCAACGTGTGTGTGGTTGCAACATTATGGTCCCATTGAGTACAGTTTTGGAGAGAAAGACGTCAGTTGCACCACAGGGCGGGAGGAGCGTGCCTAGCACGATACATTATCTTTCTTCGGTAAGCATTATTTTGTGTTTGATACTTTTGGAATTTTGGTTTTTCAAGTTGACTTTAAAATGACCTTTTTCATGTTTGAAATGTACTAACTCATTTTTTCCTCACAGCAGGTCAACGTGTGTGTGGTTGCAACATTACGGTCCCATTGAGTACATTTTTGGAGAGAGGGACATCACTTGCACCACAGGGCGGGAGGAGGGTGCCTAGCACGATACATTTTCTTTATTCGGTAAGCATTTTTTTGTGTTTGATACTTTTGGAATTTTGGTTTTTCATGTTGATTTTAAAATGACATATTTCATGTTTGGAATTTCCTAACTCGTTTTTTTCTCACAGCAGGTCAACGTGTGTGTGGTTGCAACATTATGGTCCCATTGAGTACATTTTTGGAGAGAGGGACATCAGTTGCACCACAGGGCGGGAGGACAGTGCCTAGCACGATACATTTCCCTTTTTTCGGTAAGCATTTTTTTGTGTTTGATACTTTTGAAATTTTGGTTTTTCATGTTGATTTTAAAATGACGTTTTTCATGTTTGGAATGTACTAGCTCGTTTTTTTCTCACAGAAGGTCAACGTGTGTGTGGTTGCACCATTATGGTCCCATTGAGTACATTTTTGGAGAGAGGGACATCAGTTGCACCACAGGGCGGGAGGAGGGTGCCTAGAACGATACATTTTCTTTCTTCGGTAAGCATTTTTTTGTGTTTGATACTTTTGAAATTTTGGTTTTTCATGTTGATTTTAAAATGACCTTTTTCATGTTCCGAACGTACTAACTCGTTTTATCCTCACAGCAGGTCAACGTGTGTGTGGTTGCAACATTATGGTCCCATTGAGTACATTTTTGGAGAGAAGGACATCACTTGCACCACAGGGCGGGAGGAGGGTGCCTCGCACCATACATTTTCTTTCTTCGGTAAGCATTGTTTTGTGTTTATTACTTTTGGAATTTTGGTTCCTCATGTTGATTTTAAAATGACCTTTTTCATGTTTGGAATGTACTAACTCGTTTTTTCCTCACAGCAGGTCAACGTGTATGTGGTTGGAACATTATGGTCCCATTGAGTACATTTTTGGAGAGAGGGACATCAGTTGCATCACAGGGCGGGAGGAGGGTGCCTTGCACGATACATTTTTTTCTTCGGTAAGCATTTTTTTGTGTTTGATATTTTTGGAATTTTGGTGTGTCATGTTGATTTTAAAATGACCTTTTTCATGTTTGGAATGTACTAACTCGTTTTTTCCTCACAGCAGGTCAACGTGTGTGTGGTTGCCACATTATGGTCCCATTGAGTACATTTTTGGAGCGAGGGACATCAGTTGCACCACAGGGCGGGAGGAGGGTGCCTAGCACGATACATTTTCTTTCTTCGGTAAGCATTTTTTTGTGTTTGATACTTTTGGAATTTTGGTTTTTCATGTTTATTTTAAAATGACCTTTTTCATGTTTGAAATGTACTAACTCGTTTTTTCCTCACAGCAGGTCAACGTGTGTGTGGTTGCAACATTACGGTCCCATTGAGTACATTTTTGGAGAGAGGGACATCACTCTCACCACAGTGTGGGAGGAGGGTGCCTAGCACGATACATTTTCTTTCTTCTGGAAGCATTATTTTGTGTTTGACACTTTTGGAATTTTGGTTTTTCATGTTGATTTTAAAATGTCCTTTTTCATGTTTGGAATGTACTAACTCGTTTTTTCCTCACTGCAGGTCAACGTGTGTGTGGTTGCAACATTATGGTCCCATTGAGTACATTTTTGGAGAGAGGGACATCAGTTGCACCAGAGGGCGGGAGGAGGGTGCCTAGCACGATACTTTTCCTTTCTTCGGTAAGCATTTTTTTGTGTTTGATACTTTTGGAATTTTGGTTTTTCATGTTGATTTTAAAATGACCTTTTTCATGTTTGGAATGTACTAACTCGTTATTTCCTCACAGCAGGTCAACGTGTGTGTGGTTGCAACATTATGGTCCCATTGAGTACATTTTTGGAGAGAGGGACATCAGTTGCACCACAGGGCAGGAGGAGGGTGTCCAGCACGATACATATCCTTTCTTCGGTAAGCATTTTTTTGTGTTTGATACTTTTGGAATTTTGGTTTTTCATGATGATTTTAAAATGACCTTTTTCGTGTTTGGAATGTACTAGCTCGTTTTTTCTTCACAGCAGGTCAACGTGTGTGTGGTTGCACCATTATGGTCCCATTGAGTACATTTTTGGAGAGAGGGACATCAGTTGTACCACAAGGTGGGAGGAGGGTGCCTAGCACGATACATTTTCTTTCATTGGTAAGCATTTTCTTGTGTTTGAATCTATTGGAATTTTGGTTTTCCATTTGATTTTAAAATGACCTTTTCATGTTTGGAATTTACTAACTCGTTTTTTCCTCACAGCAGGTCAACGTGTGTGTGGTTGCAACATTATGGTCCCATTGAGTACATTTTTGGAGAGAGGGACATCACTTGCACCACAAGGTGGGAGGAGGGTGCCTAGCACGATACATTTTCTTTCTTCGGTAAGCATTATTTTGTGTTTGACACTTTTGGAATTTTGGTTTTTCATGTTGATTTTAAAATGACCTTTTTCATGTTTGAAATGTACTATCTCATTTTTTCCTCACAGCAGGTCAACGTGTGTGTTGTTTCAACATTATGGTCCCATTGAGTACATTTTTGGAGAGAGGGACATCAGCTGCACCATAGGGCGGGAGGAGGGTGCCTAGCACGATACATTTTCTTTCTTCGGCAAGCATTTTTTTGTGTTTGATACTTTAGGAATTTTGGTTTTTCATGTTGATTTTAAAATGACCTTTTTCATGTTTGGTATGTACTAGCTCGTTTTTTCCTCACAGCAGGTCAACATGTGTGTGGTTGCACCATTACGGTCCCATTGAGTACATTTTTGGAGAGAGGGACTTCACTTGCACCACAGGGTGGGAGGAGGGTGCCTAGCACGATACATTTTCTTTCTTTGGTAAGCATTATTTTGTGTTTGATACTTTTGGAATTTTGGTTTTTCATGTTGATTTTAAAATGACCTTCTTCATGTTGAGAATGTACTAACTCGTTTTTTCCTCACAGCAGGTCAATGTGTGTGTGGTTGCAACATTATGATCACATGGAGTACATTTTTGGAGAGAGGGACATCACTTGCACCGCAGGGCGGGAGGAGGGTGCCTAGAACGATACATTTTCTTTCTTCGGTAAGCATTATTTTGTGTTTGATACTTTTGGAATTTAGGTTTTTCATGTTGATTTTAAAATGACCTTTTTCATGATTGGATTGTACTAACTCGTTTTTTCCTCACAGCAGGTCAACGTGTGTGTTGTTGCAACATTATGGTCCCATTGAGTACATTTTTGGAGAGAGGGACATCAGCTGCACCATAGGGCGGGAGGAGGGTGCCTAGCACGATACATTTTCTTTCTTCAGTAAGCATTTTTTTGTGTTTGATACTTTTGAAATTTTGGTTTCTCATGTTGATTTTAAAATGACCTTTTTCATGTTTGGAATGTACTAACTCGTTTTTTCCTCACAGCAGGTCAACGTGTGTGTGGTTGCAACATTATGGTCCCATTGAGTACATTTTTGGAGCGAGGGACATCAGTTGCACCACAGGGCGGGAGGAGGGTGCCTAGCACGATACATTTTCTTTCTTCGGTAAGCATTTTTTTGTGTTTGATACTTTTGGAATTTTGGTTTTTCATGTTTATTTTAAAATGACCTTTTTCATGTTTGAAATGTACTAACTTGTTTTTTCCTCACAGCAGGTCAACGTGTGTGTGGTTGCAACATTACGGTCCCATTGAGTACATTTTTGGAGAGAGGGACATCACTCTCACCACAAGGCGGGAGGAGGGTGCCTAGCACGATACATTTTCTTTCTTCGGGAAGCAGTATTTTGTGTTTGATACTTTTGGAATTTATTTTTTCATGTTGATTTTAAAATGACCCTTTACATGTTTGAAATGTACTAACCCATTTTTTCCTCACAGCAGGTCAACGTGTGTGTGGTTGCAACATTATGATCACATGGAGTACATTTTTGGAAAGAGGGACATCACTTGCACCGCAGGGCGGGAGGAGGGTGCCTAGAACGATGTATTTTCTTTCTTCGGTAAGCATTATTTTGTGTTTGATACTTTTGGAATTTTGGTTTTTCATATTGATTTTAAAATGACCTTTTTCATGTTTGAAATGTACTATCTCGTTTTTTCCTTACAGCAGGTCAACGTGGGTGTGGTTGCAACATTATGGTCCCATTGAGTACATTTTTGGAGAGAGGGACATCAGTTGCACCACAGGGCGGGAGGAGGGTGCCTAGCACGATACATTTTCTTTATTCGGTAAGCATTTTTTTGTGTTTGTTACTTTTGGAATTTTGGTTTTTCATTTTGATTTTAAAATGACCTTTTTCATGTTTGGAATTTCCTAACTCGTTTTTTCCTCACAGCAGGTCAACGTGTGTGTGGTTGCAACATTACGGTCCCATTGAGTACATTTTCGGAGAGAGGGACATCACTTGCACCACAGGGCGGGAGGAGGGTGCCTCGCACCATACATTTTCTTTATTCAGTAAGCATTGTTTTGTGTTTGACACTTTTGGAATTTTGGTTTTTCATTTTGATTTTAAAATGTCCTTTTTCATGTTTGGAATGTACTAACTCGTTTTTATCCTCACTGCAGGTCAACATGTGTGTGGTTGCAACATTATGGTCACATTGAGTACATTTTTGGAGAGAGGGACATCAGTTGCACCAGAGGGCGGGAGGAGGGTGCCTAGCACGATACTTTTCCTTTCTTCGGTAAGCATTTTTTTGTGTTTGATTCTTTTGGAATTTTGGTTTTTCATGTTGATTTTAAAATGACCTTTTTTATGTTTGGAATGTACTAACTCGTTATTTCCTCACAGCAGGTCAACGTGTGTGTGGTTGCAACATTATGGTCCCATTGAGTACATTTTTGGAGAGAGGGACATCAGTTGCACCACAGGGCAGGAGGAGGGTGCCTAGCACGATACATATCTTTTCTTCGGTAAGCATTTTTTTTTGTTTGATACTTTTGGAATTTTGGTTTTTCATGATGATTTTAAAATGACCGTTTTCGTGTTTGGAATGTACTAGCTCGTTTTTTCTTCACAGCAGGTCAACGTGTGTGTGGTTGCACCATTATGGTCCCATTGAGTACATTTTTGGAGAGAGGGACATCAGTTGCACCACAGGGCAGGAGGAGGGTGCCTAGAACGATACATTTTCTTTCTTCGGTAAGCATTTTTTTGTGTTTGTACTTTTGAAATTTTGGTTTTTCATGTTGATTTTAAAATGACCTTTTTCATGTTTTTAATGTACTAACTCGTTTTTTCTTCACAGCAGGTCAACGTGTGTGTGGTTGCAACATTATGGTCCCATTGAGTACATTTTTGGAGAGAGGGACATCAGTTGCACCACAGGGCGGGAGGAGGGTGCCTTGCACGATACATTGTTTTCTTCGGTAAGCATTTTTTTGTGTTTGATATTTTTGGAATTTTGGTTTTTCATGTTGATTTTAACATGACCTTTTTCATGTTTGGAATGTACTAACTCGTTTTTTCCTCACAGCAGGTCAACGTGTGTGTGGTTGCAACATTATGGTCCCATTGAGTACATTTTTGGAGCGAGGGACATCAGTTGCACCAGAGGGCGGGAGGAGGGTGCCTAGCACGATACATTTCCTTTCTTCGGTAAGCATTATTTTGAGTTTGATACCTATGGAATTTTGGTTTTTCATGTTGATTTTAAAATAACCTATTTCATGTTTGGAATGTACTAACTCGTTTTTTTCTCACAGCAGGTCAACATGTGTGTGGTTGCAACATTATGGTCCCATTGAGTACATTTTTGGAGAGAGGGACATCAGTTGCACCACAGGGCGGTAGGTGGGTGCCTAGCACGATAGATTTTCTTTCTTCGGTAAGCATTATTTTGTGTTTGATACTTTTGGAATTTTGGTTTTTCATGTTGATTTTAAAATGACCTATTTCATGTTTGAAATGTACTAACTCGTTTTTTCCTAACAGCAGGTCAACGTGTGTGTGGTTGCAACATTATGGTCCCATTGAGTACATTTTTGGAGAGAGGGACATCAGTTGCACCACAGGGCGGGAGGAGGGTGCCTAGCACGATACATTTTCTTTCTTCGGTAAGCATTATTTTGTGTTTGATACTTTTGGAATTTATTTTTTCATGTTGATTTTAAAATGACCTTTTTCATGTTTGGAATGTACTAACTCGTTTTTTCCTCACAGTAGGTCAACATGTGTGTGGTTGCAACATTATGGTCCCATTGAGTACATTTTTGGAGAGAGGGACATCAGTTGCACCACAGGGCGGGAGGAGGGTGCCTAGCACGATACATTTTCTTTCTTCGTTAAGCATTATTTTGTGTTTGATACTTTTGGAAATTTGGTTCTTCATATTGATTTTAAAATGACCTTTTTCATGTTTGAAATGTACTATCTCGTTTTTTCTTAACAGCAGGTCAACGTGGGTGTTGTTGCAACGTTATGGTCCCATTGAGTACATTTTTGGAGAGAGGGACATCAGTTGCACCACAGGGCGGGAGGAGGGCGCCTAGCATTATACATTTTCTTTCTTCGGTAAGCATTATTTTGTGTTTGATACTTTTGGAATTTTGGTTATTCATGTTGATTTTAAAATGTCCTTTTTCATGTTTGAAATGTACTATCTCGTTTTTTCCTCACAGCAGGTCAACGTGGGTGTGGTTGCAACATTATGGTCCCATTGAATACATTTTTGGAGAGAGGGACATCAGTTGCACCACAGGGCGGGAAGAGGGTGCCTAGCACGATACATTTTCTTTCTTCGGTAAGCATTTTTTTGTGTTTGATACTTTTGGAATTTTGGTTTTTCATTTTGATTTTAAAATGACCTTTTTCATGTTTGAAATGTACTAACTCATTTTCTCCTCACAGCAGGTCAACGTGTGTGTGGTTGCAACATTACGGTCCCATTGAGTACATTTTTGGAGAGAGGGACATCACTTGCACCACAGGGCGGGAGGAGGGTGCCTAGCACGATACATTTTCTTTCTTCGGTAAGCATTTTTTTGTGTTGGATACTTTTGGAATTTTGGTTTTTCATGTTGATTTTAAAATGACCTTTTTCATGTTTGAAATGTACTATCTCGTTTTTTCCTTACAGCAGGTCAACGTGGGTGTGGTTGCAACATTATGGTCCCATTGAGTACATTTTTGGAGAGAGGGACATCACTTGCACCACAGGGCGGGAGGAGGGTGCCTCGCACCATACATTTTCTTTATTCAGTAAGCATTGTTTTGTGTTTGACACTTTTGGAATTTTGGTTTCTCATGTTGATTTTAAAATGTCCTTTTTCATGTTTGGAATGTACTAACTCGTTTTTTCCTCACAGCAGGTCAACGTGTGTGTGGTTGCAACATTATGGTCCCATTGAGTACATTTTTGGAGAGAGGGACATCAGTTGCACCACAGGGCGGGAGGAGGGTGCCTAGCACGATACATTTCCTTTCTTCGGTAAGCATTTTTTTGTGTCTGATACTTTTGGAATTTTTGTTTTTCATTTGATTTTAAATGACCTTTTCATGTTTGGAATGTACTAACTCGTTTTTTCCTCACAGCAGGTCAACGTGTGTGTGGTTGCAACATTATGGTCCCATTGAGTACATTTTTGGAGAGAGGGACATCAGTTGCACCACAGGGCAGGAGGAGGGTGCCTAGCACGATACATTTTCTTTCTTTGGTAAGCATTATTTTGTGTTTGATACTTTTGGAGTTTTGGTTTTTCATGTTGATTTTAAAATGACCTTTTTCATGTTTGGAAAGTACTAACTCGTGTTTTCACACAGCAGGTCAACGTGTGTGTGGTTGCAACATTATGGTCCCATTGAGAACATTTTTGGAGAGAGGGACATCAGTTGCACCACAGGGCGGGAGGAGGGATGCCTAGCACGATACATTTTCTTTCTTCGGTAAGCATTTTTTTGTGTTTGATACTTTTGAAATTTTGGTTTTTCATGTTGATTTTAAAATGACCTTTTTCATGTTTGGAATGTACTAACTCGTTTTTTCTTCACAGCAGGTCAACGTGTGTGTGGTTGCAACATTATGCTCCCATTGAGTACACTTTTGGAGAGAGAGACATCAGTTGCAGCACAAGGTGGGAGGAGGGTGCCTAGCACGATACATTTTCTTTCTTTGGTAAGCATTTTTTTGTGATTGATACTATTGGAATTTTGGTTTTTCATTTGATTTTAAAATGACCTTTTCATGTTTGGAATGTACTAACTCGTTTTTTCCTCACAGCAGGTCAACGTGTGTGTGGTTGCAACATTATGGTCCCATTGAGTACATTTGTTGAGAGAGGGACATCAGTTGCACCACAAGGTGGGTGAAGGGTGCCTAGCACGATACATTTTCTTTCATTGGTAAGCATTTTTTTGTGTTTGATACTATTGGAATTTTGGTTTTCCATTTGATTTTAAAATGACCTTTTCATGTTTGGAATTTACTAAATCGTTTTTTCCTCACAGCAGGTCAACGTGTGTGTGGTTGCAACATTATGGTCCCATTGAGTACATTTTAGGAGAGAGGGACATCACTTGCACCACAGGGCGGGAGGAGGGTGCCTAGCACGATACATTTTTTTCTTCGGCAAGCATTTTTTTGTGTTTGATACATTAGGAATTTTGGTTTTTCATGTTGATTTTAAAATGACCTTTTTCATGTTTGGTATGTACTCGCTCGTTTTTGCCTCACAGCAGGTCAACATGTGTGTGGTTGCACCATTACGGTCCCATTGAGTACATTTTTGGAGAGAGGGACTTCACTTGCACCACAGGGCGGGTGGAGGGTGCCTAGCACGATACATTTTCTTTCTTTGGTAAGCATTATTTTGTGTTTGATACTTTTGGAATTTTGGTTTTTCATGTTGATTTTAAAATGACATTTTTCATGTTTAGAATGTACTAACTCGTTTTTTCCTCACAGCAGGTCAATGTGTGTGTGGTTGCAACATTATGATCACATGGAGTACATTTTTGGAGAGAGGGACATCACTTGCACCGCAGGGCAGGAGGAGGGTGCCTAGAACGATACAATTTCTTTCTTCGGTAAGCATTATTTTGTGTTTGATACTTTTGGAATTTAGGTTTTTCATGTTGATTTTAAAATGACCTTTTTCATGATTGGATTGTACTAACTCGTTTTTTCCTCACTGCAGGTCAACGTGTGTGTGGTTGCAACATTATGGTCCCATTGAGTACATTTTTGGAGAGAGGGACATCAGTTGCACCACAGGGCGGGAGGAGGGTGCCTAGCACGATACATTTTCTTTCTTCGGTATGCATTTTTTTGTGTTTAATACTTTTGGAATTTTGGTTTTTCATGTTGATTTTAAAATGAATTTTTTCGTGTTTGGAATTTCCTAACTCGTTTTTTTCTCACAGCAGGTCAACGTGTGTGTGGTTGCAACGTTATGGTCCCATTGAGTACATTTTTGGAGAGGGTGACATCACTTGCACCACAGGGCGGGAGGATGGTGCGGAGCACGATACAATTTTTTTTTTCGGTAAGCATTATTTTGTGTTTGATACTTTTGGAATTTTGGTTTTTCATGTTGATATTAAAATGATCTTTTTCATGTTTGAATTGTACTAGCTCATTTTTTCCTCACAGCAAGTCAATGTGTGTGTGGTTGCAACATTACGGTCCCATTGAGTACATTTTTGGAGAGAGGGACATCACTTGCACCACAGGGCGGGAGGAGGGTGCCTAGCACGATACATTTTCTTTCTTCGGTAAGCATTATATTGTGTTTGATACTTTTGGAATTTTGGTTTTTCAAGTTGACTTTAAAATGACCTTTTTCATGTTTGGAATGTACTAACTCATTTTTTCCTCACAGCAGGTCAACGTGTGTGTGGTTGCAACATTATGGTCCCATTGGGTACAGTTTTGGAGAGAAAGACGTCAGTTGCACCACAGGGCGGGAGGAGCGTGCCTAGCACGATACATTATCTTTCTTCGGTAAGCATTATTTTGTGTTTGATACTTTTGGAATTTTGGTTTTTCAAGTTGACTTTAAAATGACCTTTTTCATGTTTGAAATGTACTAACTCATTTTTTCCTCACAGCAAGTCAATGTGTGTGTGGTTGCAACATTACGGTCCCATTGAGTACATTTTTGGAGAGAGGGACATCACTTGCACCACAGGGCGGGAGGAGGGTGCCTAGCACGATACATTTTCTTTATTCGGTAAGCATTTTTTTGTGTTTGATACTTTTGGAATTTTGGTTTTTCATGTTGATTTTAAAATGACATATTTCATGTTTGGAATTTCCTAACTCGTGTTTTCCTCACAGCAGGTCAACGTGTGTGTGGTTGCAACATTATGGTCCCATTGAGTACATTTTTGCAGAGAGGGACATCAGTTGCACCACAGGGCCGGAGGACAGTGCCTAGCACGATACATTTCCCTTTTTTCGGTAAGCATTTTTTTGTGTTTGATACTTTTGAAATTTTGGTTCTTCATGTTGATTTTAAAATGACCTTTTTCATGTTTGGAATGTACTAGCTCGTTTTTTTCTCACAGAAGGTCAACGTGTGTGTGGTTGCACCATTATGGTCCCATTGAGTACATTTTTGGAGAGAGGGACATCAGTTGCACCACAGGGCGGGAGGAGGGTGCCTAGAACGATACATTTTCTTTCTTCGGTAAGCATTTTTTTGTGTTTGATACTTTTGAAATTTTGGTTTTTCATGTTGATTTTAAAATGACCTTTTTCATGTTCCGAACGTACTAACTCGTTTTATCCTCACAGCAGGTCAATGTGTGTGTGGTTGCAACATTATGGTCCCATTGAGTACATTTTTGGAGAGAAGGACATCACTTGCACCACAGGGCGGGAGGAGGGTGCCTCGCACCATACATTTTCTTTCTTCGGTAAGCATTGTTTTGTGTTTATTACTTTTGGAATTTTGGTTCCTCATGTTGATTTTAAAATGACCTTTTTCATGTTTGGAATGTACTAACTCGTTTTTTCCTCACAGCAGGTCAACGTGTGTGTGGTTGGAACATTATGGTCCCATTGAGTACATTTTTGGAGAGAGGGACATCAGTTGCATCACAGGGCGGGAGGAGGGTGCCTTGCAGGATACATTTTTTTCTTAGGTAAGCATTTTTTTGTGTTTGATATTTTTGGAATTTTGGTTTTTCATGTTGATTTTAAAATGACCTTTTTCATGTTTGGAATGTACTAACTCGTTTTTTCCTCACAGCAGGTCAACGTGTGTGTGGTTGCCACATTATGGTCCCATTGAGTACATTTTTGGAGCGAGGGACATCAGTTGCACCACAGGGCGGGAGGAGGGTGCCTAGCACGATACATTTTCTTTCTTCGGTAAGCATTTTTTTGTGTTTGATACTTTTGGAATTTTGGTTTTTCATGTTTATTTTAAAATGACCTTTTTCATATTTGAAATGTACTAACTCGTTTTTTCCTCACAGCAGGTCAACGTGTGTGTGGTTGCAACATTACGGTCCCATTGAGTACATTTTTGGAGAGAGGGACATCACTCTCACCACAGTGCGGGAGGAGGGTGCCTAGCACGATACATTTTCTTTCTTCGGGAAGCATTATTTTGTCTTTGACACTTTTGGAATTTTGGTTTTTCATGTTGATTTTAAAATGTCCTTTTTCATGTTTGGAATGTACTAACTCGTTTTTTCCTCACTGCAGGTCAACGTGTGTGTGGTTGCCACATTATGGTCCCATTGAGTACATTTTTGGAGAGAGGGACATCAGTTGCACCAGAGGGCGGGAGGAGGGTGCCTAGCACGATACTTTTCCTTTCTTCGGTAAGCATTTTTTTGTGTTTGATACTTTTGGAATTTTGGTTTTTCATGTTGATTTTAAAATGACCTTTTTCATGTTTGGAATGTACTAACTCGTTATTTCCTCACAGCAGGTCAACGTGTGTGTGGTTGCAACATTATGGGCCCATTGAGTACATTTTTGGAGAGAGGGACATCAGTTGCACCACAGGGCAGGAGGAGGGTGCCTAGCACGATACATATCCTTTCTTCGGTAAGCATTTTTTTGTGTTTGATACTTTTGGAATTTTGGTTTTTCATGATGATTTTAAAATGACCTTTTTCGTGTTTGGAATGTACTAGCTCGTTTTTTCTTCACAGCAGGTCAACGTGTGTGTGGTTGCACCATTATGGTCCCATTGAGTACATTTTTGGAGAGAGGGACATCAGTTGCACCACAAGGTGGGAGGAGGGTGCCTAGCACGATACATTTTCTTTCATTGGTAAGCATTTTCTTGTGTTTGAAACTATTGGAATTTTGGTTTTCCATTTGATTTTAAAATGACCTTTTCATGTTTGGAATTTACTAACTCGTTTTTTCCTCACAGCAGGTCAACGTGTGTGTGGTTGCAACATTATGGTCCCATTGAGTACATTTTTGGAGAGAGGGACATCACTTGCACCACAAGGTGGGAGGAGGGTGCCTAGCACGATACATTTTCTTTCTTCGGTAAGCATTATTTTGTGTTTGACACTTTTGGAATTTTGGTTTTTCATGTTGATTTTAAAATGACCTTTTTCATGTTTGAAATGTACTATCTCATTTTTTCCTCACAGCAGGTCAACGTGTGTGTTGTTGCAACATTATGGTCCCATTGAGTACATTTTTGGAGAGAGGGACATCAGCTGCACCATAGGGCGGGAGGAGGGTGCGTAGCACGATACATTTTCTTTCTTCGGCAAGCATTTTTTTGTGTTTGATACTTTAGGAATTTTGGTTTTTCATGTTGATTTTAAAATGACCTTTTTCATGTTTGGTATGTACTAGCTCGTTTTTTCCTCACCGCAGGTCAACATGTGTGTGGTTGCACCATTACGGTCCCATTGAGTACATTTTTGGAGAGAGGGACTTCACTTGCACCACAGGGTGGGAGGAGGTTGCCTAGCACGATACATTTTCTTTCTTTGGTAAGCATTATTTTGTGTTTGATACTTTTGGAATTTTGGTTTTTCATGTTGATTTTAAAATGACCTTCTTCATGTAGAGAATGTACTAACTCGTTTTTTCCTCACAGCAGGTCAATGTGTGTGTGGTTGCAACATTATGATCACATGGAGTACATTTTTGGAGATAGGGACATCACTTGCACCGCAGGGCGGGAGGAGGGTGCCTAGAACGATACATTTTCTTTCGTCGGTAAGCATTATTTTGTGTTTGATACTTTTGGAATTTAGGTTTTTCATGTTGATTTTAAAATGACCTTTTTCATGATTGGATTGTACTAACTCGTTTTTTCCTCACAGCAGGTCAACGTGTGTGTTGTTGCAACATTATGGTCCCATTGAGTACATTTTTGGAGAGAGGGACATCAGCTGCACCATAGGGCGGGAGGAGGGTGCTTAGCACGATACATTTTCTTTCTTCGGTAAGCATTTTTTTGTGTTTGATACTTTTGGAATTTTGGTTTTTCATGTTTATTTTAAAATGACCTTTTTCATGTTTGAAATGTACTAACTCGTTTTTTCCTCACAGCAGGTCAACGTGTGTGTGGTTGCAACATTACGGTCCCATTGAGTACATTTTTGGAGAGAGGGACATCACTCTCACCACAGTGCGGGAGGAGGGTGCCTAGCACGATACATTTTCTTTCTTCGGGAAGCATTATTTTGTGTTTGACACTTTTGGAATTTTGGTTTTTCATGTTGATTTTAAAATGTCCTTTTTCATGTTTGGAATGTACTAACTCGTTTTTTCCTCACTGCAGGTCAACGTGTGTGTGGTTGCAACATTATGGTCCCATTGAGTACATTTTTGGAGAGAGGGACATCAGTTGCACCACAGGGCGGGAGGAGGGTGCCTAGCACGATACATTTTCTTTCATTGGTAAGCATTTTCTTGTGTTTGAAACTATTGGAATTTTGGTTTTCCATTTGATTTTAAAATGACCTTTTCATGTTTGGAATTTACTAACTCGTTTTTTCCTCACAGCAGGTCAACGTGTGTGTGGTTGCAACATTATGGTCCCATAGAGTACATTTTTGGAGAGAGGGACATCAGTTGCACCAGAGGGCGGGAGGAGGGTGCCTAGCACGATACTTTTCCTTTCTTCGGTAAGCATTTTTTTGTGTTTGATACTTTTGGAATTTTGGTTTTTCATGTTGATTTTAAAATGACCTTTTTCATGTTTGGAATGTACTAACTCGTTATTTCCTCACAGCAGGTCAACGTGTGTGTGGTTGCAACATTATGGTCCCATTGAGTACATTTTTGGAGAGAGGGACATCAGTTGCACCACAGGGCAGGAGGAGGGTGCCTAGCACGAAACATATCCTTTCTTCGGTAAGCATTTTTTTGTGTTTGATACTTTTGGAATTTTGGTTTTTCATGATGATTTTAAAATGACCTTTTTCATGTTTGGAATGTACTAGCTCGTTTTTTCTTCACAGCAGGTCAACGTGTGTGTGGTTGCACCATTATGGTCCCATTGAGTACATTTTTGGAGAGAGGGACATCACTCTCACCACAGTGCGGGAGGAGGGTGCCTAGCACGATACATTTTCTTTCTTCGGGAAGCATTATTTTGTGTTTGATACTTTTGGAATTTATTTTTTCATGTTGATTTTAAAATGACCCTTTTCTTGTTTGAAATGTACTAACCCATTTTTTCCTCACAGCAGGTCAACGTGTGTGTGGTTGCAACATTATGATCACATGGAGTACATTTTTGGAGAGAGGGACATCACTTGCACCGCAGGGCGGGAAGAGGGTGCCTAGAACGATACATTTTCATTCTTCGGTAAGCATTATTTTGTGTTTGATACTTTTCGAATTTTGGTTTCTCATATTGATTTTAAAATGACCTTTTTCATGTTTGAAATGTACTATCTCGTTTTTTCCTTACAGCAGGTCAACGTGGGTGTGGTTGCAACATTATGGTCCGATTGAGTACATTTTTGGAGAGAGGGACATCAGTTGCACCACAGGGCGGGAGGAGGGTGCCTAGCACGATACATTTTCTTTATTCGGTAAGCATTTTTTTGTGTTTGTTACTTTTGGAATTTTGGTTTTTCATTTTGATTTTAAAATGACCTTTTTCATGTTTGGAATTTCCTAACTCGTTATTTCCTCACAGCAGGTCAACGTGTGTGTGGTTGCAACATTACGGTCCCATTGAGTACATTTTTGGAGAGAGGGACATCACTTGCACCACAGGGCGGGAGGAGGGTGCCTCGCACCATACATTTTCTTTATTCAGTAAGCATTGTTTTGTGTTTGACACTTTTGGAATTTTGGTTTTTCATTTTGATTTTAAAATGACCTTTTTCATGTTTGGAATGTACTAACTCGTTTTCATCCTCACTGCAGGTCAACATGTGTGTGGTTGCAACATTATGGTCACATTGAGTACATTTTTGGAGAGAGGGACATCAGTTGCACCAGAGGGCGGGAGGAGGGTGCCTAGCACGATACTTTTCCTTTCTTCGGTAAGCATTTATTTGTGTTTGATACTTTTGGAATTTTGGTTTTTCATGTTTATTTTAAAATGACCTTTTTCATGTTTGAAATGTACTAACTCGTTTTTTCCTCACAGCAGGTCAACGTGTGTGTGGTTGCAACATTACGGTCCCATTGAGTACATTTTTGGAGAGAGGGACATCACTCTCACCACAGTGCGGGAGGAGGGTGCCTAGCACGATACATTTTCTTTCTTCGGGAAGCATTATTTTGTGTTTGATACTTTTGGAATTTATTTTTTCATGTTGATTTTAAAATGACCCTTTTCATGTTTGAAATGTACTAACCCATTTTTTCCTGACAGCAGGTCAACGTCTGTGTGGTTGCAACATTATGATCACATGGAGTACATTTTTGGAGAGAGGGACATCACTTGCACCGCAGGGCGGGAGGAGGGTGCCTAGAACGATACATTTTCTTTCTTCGGTAAGCATTATTTTGTGTTTGATACTTTTCGAATTTTGGTTTTTCATATTGATTTTAAAATGACCTTTTTCATGTTTGAAATGTACTATCTCGTTTTTTCCTTACAGCAGGTCAACGTGGGTGTGGTTGCAACATTATGGTCCCATTGAGTACATTTTTGGAGAGAGGGACATCAGTTGCACCAGAGGGCGGGAGGAGGGTGCCTAGCACGATACTTTTCCTTTCTTCGGTAAGCATTTATTTGTGTTTGATACTTTTGGAATTTTGGTTTTTCATGTTTATTTTAAAATGACCTTTTTCATGTTTGAAATGTACTAACTCGTTTTTTCCTCACAGCAGGTCAACGTGTGTGTGGTTGCAACATTACGGTCCCATTGAGTACATTTTTGGAGAGAGGGACATCACTTGCGCCACAGGGCGGGAGGAGGGTGCCTCGCACCATACATTTTCTTTATTCAGTAAGCATTGTTTTGTGTTTGACACTTTTGGAATTTTGGTTTTTCATTTTGATTTTAAAATGTCCTTTTTCATGTTTGGAATGTACTAACTCGTTTTTATCCTCACTGCAGGTCAACATGTGTGTGGTTGCAACATTATGGTCACATTGAGTACATTTTTGGAGAGAGGGACATCAGTTGCACCAGAGGTCGGGAGGAGGGTGCCTAGCACGATACTTTTCCTTTCTTCGGTAAGCATTTTTTTGTGTTTGATACTTTTGGAATTTTGGTTTTTCATGTTGATTTTAAAATGACCTTTTTCATGTTTGGAATGTACTAACTCGTTATTTCCTCACAGCAGGTCAACGTGTGTGTGGTTGCAACATTATGGTCCCATTGAGTACATTTTTGGAGAGAGGGACATCAGTTGCACCACAGGGCAGGAGGAGGGTGCCTAGCACGATACATATCCTTTCTTCGGTAAGCATTTTTTTGTGTTTGATACTTTTGGAATTTTGGTTTTTCATGATGATTTTAAAATGACCTTTTTCGTGTTTGGAATGTACTAGCTCGTTTTTTCTTCACAGCAGGACAACGTGTGTGTGGTTGCACCATTATGGTCCCATTGAGTACATTTTTGGAGAGAGGGACATCAGTTGCACCACAGGGCGGGAGGAGGGTGCCTAGAACGATACATTTTCTTTCTTCGGTAAGCATTTTTTTGTGTTTGATACTTTTGAAATTTTGGTTTTTCATGTTGATTTTAAAATGACCTTTTTCATGTTTTTAATGTACTAACTCGTTTTTTCTTCACAGCAGGTCAACGTGTGTGTGGTTGCAACCCTATGGTCCCATTGAGTACATTTTTGGGGAGAGGGACATCAGTTGCACCACAGGGCGGTAGGAGGGTGACTAGCACGATACATTTTCTTTCTTCGGTAAGCATATTTTTGTGTTTGATTCTTTTGGAATTTTGGTTTATCAAGTTGACTTTAAAATGACCTTTTTCATGTTTGGAATTTCCTAACTCGTTTTTTCCTCACAGCAGGTCAACGTGTGTGTGGTTGCAACATTACGGTCCCATTGAGTACATTTTTGGAGAGAGGGACATCACTTGCACCACAGGGCGGGAGGAGGGTGCCTCGCACCATACATTATCTTTCTTCGGTAAGCATTGTTTTGTGTTTGCTACTTTTGTTATTTTGGTTTTTTATGTTGATTTTAAAATGACCTATTTCATGTTTGGAATGTACTAACTGGTTTTTTCCTCACAGCAGGTCAACGTGTGTGTGGTTGCAACATTATGGTCCCATTGAGTACATTTTTGGAGAGAGGGACATCAGTTGCACCACAGGGCGGGAGGAGGGTGCCTTGCACGATACATTGTTTTCTTCGGTAAGCATTTTTTTGTGTTTGATATTTTTGGAATTTTGGTTTTTCATGTTGATTTTAACATGACCTTTTTCAAGTTTGGAATGTACTAACTCGTTTTTTCCTCACAGCAGGTCAACGTGTGTGTGGTTGCAACATTATGGTCCCATTGAGTACATTTTTGGAGCGAGGGACATCAGTTGTACCAGAGGGCGGGAGGAGGGTGCCTAGCACGATACATTTCCTTTCTTCGGTAAGCATTATTTTGAGTTTGATACCTATGGAATTTTGGTTTTTCATGTTGATTTTAAAATGACCTATTTCATGTTTGGAATGTACTAACTCGTTTTTTTCTCACAGCAGGTCAACATGTGTGTGGTTGCAACATTATGGTCCCATTGAGTACATTTTTGGAGAGAGGGACATCAGTTGCACCACCGGGCGGTAGGTGGGTGCCTAGCACGATAGATTTTCTTTCTTCGGTAAGCATTATTTTGTGTTTGATACTTTTGGAATTTTGGTTTTTCATGTTGATTTTAAAATGACCTATTTCATGTTTGAAATGTACTAACTCGTTTTTTTCCTCACAGCAGGTCAACGTGTGTGTGGTTGCAACATTACGGTCCCATTGAGTACATTTTTGGAGAGAGGGACATCAGTTGCACCACAGGGCGGGAGGAGGGTGCCTATCACGATACATTTTCTTTCTTCGGTAAGCATTATTTTGTGTTTGATACTTTTGGAATTTATTTTTTCATGTTGATTTTAAAATGACCTTTTTTAATGTTTGAAATGTACTAACTCGTTATTTCCTCAAAGCAGGTCAACATGTGTGTGGTTGCAACATTATGGTCCCATTGAGTACATTTTTGGAGAGAGGGACATCCGTTGCACCACAGGGCAGGAGGAGGGTGCCTAGCACGATACATTTTCTTTCTTCGGTAAGTATTATTTTGAGTTTGATACTTTTGGAATTTTGGTTTTTCTTGTTGATTTTAAAATGACCTTTTTCATGTTTGAAATGTACTAACTCGTTTTTTTCCTCACAGCAGGTCAACGTGTGTGTGGTTGTAACATTACGGTCCCATTGAGTACATTTTTGGAGAGAGGGACATCAGTTGCACCACAGGGTGGGAGGGAGGTGCCTAGCATGATACATTTTCTTTCTTTGGTAAGCATTATTTTGTGTTTGATACTTTTGGAATTTTGGTTTTTCATGTTGATTTTAAAATGACCTTTTTCATGTTTGGAATGTACTAACTCGTTTTTTCCTCACAGCAGGTCAACGTGTGTGTGGTTGCAACATTATGGTCCCATTGAGTACATTTTTGGAGAGAGGGACATCAGTTGCACCACAGGGCGGGAGGAGGGTGCCTAGCACGATACATTTTCTTTCTTCGTTAAGCATTATTTTGTGTTTGATACTTTTGGAAATTTGGTTCTTCATATTGATTTTAAAATGACCTTTTTCATGTTTGAAATGTACTATCTCGTTTTTTCCTAACAGCAGGTCAACGTGGGTGTTGTTGCAACGTTATGGTCCCATTGAGTACATTTTTGGAGAGAGGGACATCAGTTGCACCACAGGGCGGGAGGAGGGCGCCTAGCATTATACATTTTCTTTCTTCGGTAAGCATTATTTTGTGTTTGATACTTTTGGAATTTTGGTTATTCATGTTGATTTTAAAATGTCCTTTTTCATGTTTGAAATGTACTATCTCGTTTTTTCCTCACAGCAGGTCAACGTGGGTGTGGTTGCAACATTATGGTCCCATTGAGTACATTTTTGGAGAGAGGGACATCAGTTGCACCACAGGGCGGGAAGAGGGTGCCTAGCACGATACATTTTCTTTCTTCGGTAAGCATTTTTTTGTGTTTGATACTTTTGGAATTTTGGTTTTTCACTTTGATTTTAAAATGACCTTTTTCATGTTTGAAATGTACTAACTCATTTTCTCCTCACAGCAGGTCAACGTGTGTGTGGTTGCAACATTATGGTCCCTTTGAGTACATTTTTGGAGAGAGGGACATCACTTGCACCACAGGGCGGGAGGAGGGTGCCTAGCACGATACATTTTCTTTCTTCGGTAAGCATTTTTTTGTGTTGGATACTTTTGGAATTTTGGTTTTTCATGTTGATTTTAAAATGACCTTTTTCATGTTTGAAATGTACTATCTCGTTTTTTCCTTACAGCAGGTCAACGTGGGTGTGGTTTCAACATTATGGTCCCATTGAGTACATTTTTCGAGAGAGGGACATCACTTGCACCACAGGGCGGGAGGAGGGTGCCTCGCATCATACATTTTCTTTATTCAGTAAGCATTGTTTTGTGTTTGACACTTTTGGAATTTTGGTTTTTCATGTTGATTTTAAAATGTCCTTTTTCATGTTTGGAATGTACTAACTCGTTTTTATCCTCACTGCAGGTCAACATGTGTGTGGTTGCAACATTATGGTCACATTGAGTACAATTTTGGAGAGAGGGACATCAGTTGCACCAGAGGGCGGGAGGAGGGTGCCTAGCACGATACTTTTCCTTTCTTCGGTAAGCATTTTTTTGTGTTTGATACTTTTGGAATTTTGGTTTTTCATGTTGATTTTAAAATGACCTTTTTCATGTTTGGAATGTACTAACTCGTTATTTCCTCACAGCTGGTCAACGTGTGTGTGGTTGCAACATTATGGTCCCATTGAGTACATTTTTGGAGAGAGGGACATCAGTTGCACCACAGGGCAGGAGGAGGGTGCCTAGCACGATACATATCCTTTCTTCGGTAAGCATTTTTTTGTGTTTGATACTTTTGGAATTTTGGTTTTTCATGATGATTTTAAAATGACCTTTTTCATGTTTGAAATGTACTAACTCGTTTTTTTCCTCACAGCAGGTCAACGTGTGTGTGGTTGCAACATTACGGTCCCATTGAGTACATTTTTGGAGAGAGGGACATCAGTTGCACCACAGGGTGGGAGGGAGGTGCCTAGCATGATACATTTTCTTTCTTTGGTAAGCATTATTTTGTGTTTGATACTTTTGGAATTTTGGTTTTTCATGTTGATTTTAAAATGACCTTTTTCATGTTTGGAATGTACTAACTCGTTTTTTCCTCACAGCAGGTCAACGTGTGTGTGGTTGCAACATTATGGTCCAATTGAGTACATTTTTGGAGAGAGGGGACATCAGTTGCACCACAGGGCGGGAGGAGGGTGCCTAGCACGATACATTTTCTTTCTTCGTTAAGCATTATTTTGTGTTTGATACTTTTGGAAATTTGGTTCTTCATATTGATTTTAAAATGACCTTTTTCATGTTTGAAATGTACTATCTCCTTTTTTCCTTACAGCAGGTCAACGTGGGTGTTGTTGCAACATTATGGTCCCATTGAGTACATTTTTGGAGAGAGGGACATCAGTTGCACCACAGGGCGGGAGGAGGGCGCCTAGCATTATACATTTTCTTTCTTCGGTAAGCATAATTTTGTGTTTGATACTTTTGGAATTTTGGTTATTCATGTTGATTTTAAAATGTCCTTTTTCATGTTTGAAATGTACTATCTCGTTTTTTCCTCACAGCAGGTCAACGTGGGTGTGGATGCAACATTATGGTCCCATTGAGTACATTTTTGGAGAGAGGGACATCAGTTGCACCACAGGGCGGGAAGAGGGTGCCTAGCACGATACATTTTCTTTCTTCGGTAAGCATTTTTTTGTGTTTGATACTTTTGGAATTTTGGTTTTTCATTTTGATTTTAAAATGACCTTTTTCATGTTTGAAATGTACTAACTCATTTTCTCCTCACAGCAGGTCAACGTGTGTGTGGTTGCAACATTATGGTCCCTTTGAGTACATTTTTGGAGAGAGGGACATCACTTGCACCACAGGGCGGGAGGAGGGTGCCTAGCACGATACATTTTCTTTCTTCGGTAAGCATTTTTTTGTGTTGGATACTTTTGGAATTTTGGTTTTTCATGTTGATTTTAAAATGACGTTTTTCATGTTTGAAATGTACTATCTCGTTTTTTCCTTACAGCAGGTCAACGTGGGTGTGGTTGCAACATTATGGTCCCATTGAGTACATTTTTGGAGAGAGGGAGATCACTTCCACCACAGGGCGGGAGGAGGGTGCCTCGCACCATACATTTTCTTTATTCAGTAAGCATTGTTTTGTGTTTGACACTTTTGGAATTTTGGTTTTTCATGTTGATTTTAAAATATCCTTTTTCATGTTTGGAATGTACTAACTCGTTTTTATCCTCACTGCAGGTCAACATGTGTGTGGTTGCAACATTATGGTCACATTGAGTACATTTTTGGAGAGAGGGACATCAGTTGCACCAGAGGGCAGGAGGAGGGTGCCTAGCACGATACTTTTCCTTTCTTCGGTAAGCATTTTTTTGTGTTTGATACTTTTGGAATTTTGGTTTTTCATGTTGATTTTAAAATGACCTTTTTCATGTTTGGAATGTACTAACTCGTTATTTCCTCACAGCAGGTAAATGTGTGTGTGGTTGCAACATTATGGTCCCATTGAGTACATTTTTGGAGAGAGGGACATCAGTTGCACCACAGGGCAGGAGGAGGGTGCCTAGCACGATACATATCCTTTCTTCGGTAAGCATTTTTTTGTGTTTGATACTTTTGGAATTTTGGTTTTTCATGATGATTTTAAAATGACCTTTTTCGTGTTTGGAATGTACTAGCTCGTTTTTTCTTCACAGCAGGTCAACGTGTGTGTGGTTGCACCATTATGGTCCCATTGAGTACATTTTTGGAGAGAGGGACATCAGTTGCACCACAGGGCGGGAGGATGGTGCCTAGAACGATACATTTTCTTTCTTCGGTAAGCATTTTTTTGTGTTTGATACTTTTGAAATTTTGGTTTTTCATGTTGATTTTAAAATGACCTTTTTCAAGTTTTTAATGTACTAACTCGTTTTTTCTTCACAGCAGGTCAACATGTGTGTGGTTGCAACATTATGGTCCCATTGAGTACATTTTTGGAGAGAGGGACATCAGTTGCACCACAGTGCGGGAGGAGGGTGACTAGCACGATACATTTTCTTTCTTCGGTAAGCATATTTTTGTGTTTGATTCTTTTGGAATTTTGGTTTTTCAAGATGACTTTAAAATGACCTTTTTCATGTTTGGAATTTCCTAACTCGTTTTTTCCTCACAGCAGGTCAACGTGTGTGTGGTTGCAACATTACGGTCCCATTGAGTACATTTTTGGAGAGAGGGACATCACTTGCACCACAGGGCGGGAGGAGGGTGCCTCGCACCATACATTTTCTTTCTTCGGTAAGCATTGTTTTGTGTTTGCTACTTTTGTTATTTTGGTTTTTTATGTTGATTTTAAAATGACCTATTTCATGTTTGGAATGTACTAACTCGTTTTTTCCTCACAGCAGGTCAACGTGTGTGTGGTTGCAACATTATGGTCCCATTGAGTACATTTTTGGAGAGAGGGACATCAGTTGCACCACAGGGCGGGAGGAGGGTGCCTTGCACGATACATTGTTTTCTTCGGTAAGCATTTTTTTGTGTTTGATATTTTTGGAATTTTGGTTTTTCATGTTGATTTTAAAATGACCTTTTTCATGTTTGGAATGTACTAACTCGTTTTTTCCTCACAGCAGGTTAACGTGTGTGTGGTTGCAACATTATGGTCCCATTAAGTACATTTTTGGAGCGAGGGACATCAGTTGCACCAGAGGGCGGGAGGAGGGTGCCTAGCACGATACATTTCCTTTCTTCGGTAAGCATTATTTTGAGTTTGATACCTATGGAATTTTGGTTTTTCATGTTGATTTTAAAATGACCTATTTCATGTTTGGAATGTACTAATTCGTTTTTTTTCTCACAGCAGGTCAACATGTGTGTGGTTGCAACATTATGGTCTCATTGAGTACATTTTTGGAGAGAGGGACATCAGTTGCACCACAGGGCGGTAGGTGGGTGCCTAGCACGATAGATTTTCTTTCTTTGGTAAGCATTATTTTGTGTTTGATACTTTTGGAATTTTGGTTTTTCATGTTGATTTTAAAATGACCTATTTCATGTTTGAAATGTACTAACTCGTTTTTTCCTCACAGCAGGTCAACGTGTGTGTGGTTGCAACATTACGGTCCCATTGAGTACATTTTTGGAGAGAGGGACATCAGTTGCACCACAGGGCGGGAGGAGGGTGCCTAGCACGATACATTTTCTTTCTTCAGTAAGCATTATTTTGTGTTTGATACTTTTGGAATTTATTTTTTCATGTTGATTTTAAAATGACCTTTTTCATGTATGAAATGTACTAACTGGTTTTTTCCTCAAAGCAGGTCAACGTGTGTGTGGTTGCAACATTATGGTCCCATTGAGTACATTTTTGAAGAGAGGGACATTAGTTGCACCACAGGGCGGGAGGAGGGTACCTAGCACGATACATTTTCTTTCTTCGGTAAGTATTATTTTGAGTTTGATACTTTTGGAATTTTGGTTTTTCTTGTTGATTTTAAAATGACCTTTTTCATGTTTGAAATGTACTAACTCGTTTTTTTCCTCACAGCAGGTCAACGTGTGTGTGGTTGCAACATTACGGTCCCATTGAGTACATTTTTGGAGAGAGGGACATCAGTTGCACCACAGGGTGGGAGGGAGGTGCCTAGCATGATACATTTTCTTTCTTTGGTAAGCATTATTTTGTGTTTGATACTTTTGGAATTTTGGTTTTTCATGTTGATTTTAAAATGACCTTTTTCATGTTTGGAATGTACTAACTCGTTTTTTCCTCACAGCAGGTCAACGTGTGTGTGGTTGCAACATTATGGTCCCATTGAGTACATTTTTGGAGAGAGGGACATCAGTTGCACCACAGGGCGGGAGGAGGGTGCCTAGCACGATACATTTTCTTTCTTCGTTAAGCATTATTTTGTGTTTGATACTTTTGGAAATTTGGTTCTTCATATTGATTTTAAAATGACCTTTTTCATGTTTGAAATGTACTATCTCGTTTTTTCCTTACAGCAGGTCAACGTGGGTGTTGTTGCAACATTATGGTCCCATTGAGTACATTTTTGGAGAGAGGGACATCAGTTGCACCACAGGGCGGGAGGAGCGCGCCTAGCATTATACATTTTCTTTCTTCGGTAAGCATTATTTTGTGTTTGATACTTTTGGAATTTTGGTTATTCATGTTGATTTTAAAAAGACCTTTTTCATGTTTGGAATGTACTAACTCGTTTTTTCTTCACAGCAGGTCAACGTGTGTGTGGTTGCAACATTATGGTCCCATTGAGTACATTTTTGGAGAGAGGGACATCCGTTGCACCACAGGGCGGGAGGAGGGTGCCTAGCACGAGACATTTTCTTTCTTTGGTAAGCATTATTTTGTGTTTGATATTTTTGGAATTTTGTTTTTTCATGTTGATTTTAAAATGTCCTTTTTCATGTTTGATATGTACTATCTCGTTTTTTCCTCACAGCAGGTCAACGTGGGTGTGGTTGCAACATTATGGTCCCATTGAGTACATTTTTGGAGAGAGGGACATCAGTTGCACCACAGGGCGGGAAGAGGGTGCCTAGCACGATACATTTTCTTTCTTCGGTAAGCATTTTTTTGTGTTTGATACTTTTGGAATTTTGGTTTTTCATTTTGATTTTAAAATGACCTTTTTCATGTTTGAAATGTACTAACTCATTTTCTCCTCACAGCAGGTCAACGTGTGTGTGGTTGCAACATTATGGTCCCTTTGAGTACATTTTTGGAGAGAGGGACATCACTTGCACCACAGGGCGGGAGGAGGGTGCCTAGCACGATACATTTTCTTTCTTCGGTAAGCATTTTTTTGTGTTTGATACTTTTGGAATTTTGGTTTTTCATTTTGATTTTAAAATGACCTTTTTCATGTTTGAAATGTACTAACTCATTTTCTCCTCACAGCAGGTCAACGTGTGTGTGGTTGCAACATTATGGTCCCTTTGAGTACATTTTTGGAGAGAGGGACATCACTTGCACCACAGGGCGGGAGGAGGGTGCCTAGCACGATACATTTTCTTTCTTCGGTAAGCATTTTTTTGTGTTGGATACTTTTGGAATTTTGGTTTTTCATGTTGATTTTAAAATGACCTTTTTCATGTTTGAAATGTACTATCTCGTTTTTTCCATACAGCAGGTCAACGTGGGTGTGGTTTCAACATTATGGTCCCATTGAGTACATTTTTGGAGAGAGGGACATCACTTGCACCACAGGGCGGGAGGAGGGTGCCTCGCACCATACATTTTCTTTATTCAGTAAGCATTGTTTTGTGTTTGACACTTTTGGAATTTTGGTTTTTCATGTTGATTTTAAAATGTCCTTTTTCATGTTTGGAATGTACTAACTCGTTTTTATCCTCACTGCAGGTCAACATGTGTGTGGTTGCAACATTATGGTCACATTGAGTACAATTTTGGAGAGAGGGACATCAGTTGCACCAGAGGGCGGGAGGAGGGTGCCTAGCACGATACTTTTCCTTTCTTCGGTAAGCATTTTTTTGTGTTTGATACTTTTGGAATTTTGGTTTTTCATGTTGATTTTAAAATGACCTTTTTCATGTTTGGAATGTACTAACTCGTTATTTCCTCACAGCAGGTCAACGTGTGTGTGGTTGCAACATTATGGTCCCATTGAGTACATTTTTGGAGAGAGGGACATCAGTTGCACCACAGGGCAGGAGGAGGGTGCCTAGCACGATACATATCCTTTCTTCGGTAAGCATTTTTTTGTGTTTGATACTTTTGGAATTTTGGTTTTTCATGTTGATTTTAAAATGACCTTTTTCATGTTTGAAATGTACTAACTCGTTTTTTTCCTCACAGCAGGTCAACGTGTGTGTGGTTACAACATTACGGTCCCATTGAGTACATTTTTGGAGAGAGGGACATCAGTTGCACCACAGGGTGGGAGGGAGGTGCCTAGCATGATACATTTTCTTTCTTTGGTAAGCATTATTTTGTGTTTGATACTTTTGGAATTTTGGTTTTTCATGTTGATTTTAAAATGACCTTTTTCATGTTTGGAATGTACTAACTCGTTTTTTCCTCACAGCAGGTCAACGTGTGTGTGGTTGCAACATTATGGTCCCATTGAGTACATTTTTGGAGAGAGGGGACATCAGTTGCACCACAGGGCGGGAGGAGGGTGCCTAGCACGATACATTTTCTTTCTTCGTTAAGCATTATTTTGTGTTTGATACTTTTGGAAATTTGGTTCTTCATATTGATTTTAAAATGACCTTTTTCATGTTTGAAATGTACTATCTCGTTTTTTCCTTACAGCAGGTCAACGTGGGTGTTGTTGCAACATTATGGTCCCATTGAGTACATTTTTGGAGAGAGGGACATCAGTTGCACCACAGGGCGGGAGGAGGGCGCCTAGCATTATACATTTTCTTTCTTCGGTAAGCATTATTTTGTGTTTGATACTTTTGGAATTTTGGTTATTCATTTTGATTTTAAAATGTCCTTTTTCATGTTTGAAATGTACTATCTCGTTTTTTCCTCACAGCAGGTCAACGTGGGTGTGGTTGCAACATTATGGTCCCATTGAGTACATTTTTGGAGAGAGGGACATCAGTTGCACCACAGGGCGGGAAGAGGGTGCCTAGCACGATACATTTTCTTTCTTCGGTAAGCATTTTTTTGTGTTTGATACTTTTGGAATTTTGGTTTTTCATTTTGATTTTAAAATGACCTTTTTCATGTTTGAAATGTACTAACTCATTTTCTCCTCACAGCAGGTCAACGTGTGTGTGGTTGCAACATTATGGTCCCTTTGAGTACATTTTTGGAGAGAGGGACATCACTTGCACCACAGGGCGGGAGGAGGGTGCCTAGAACGATACATTTTCTTTCTTCGGTAAGCATTTTTTTGTGTTGGATACTTTTGGAATTTTGGTTTTTCATGTTGATTTTAAAATGACGTTTTTCATGTTTGAAATGTACTATCTCGTTTTTTCCTTACAGCAGGTCAACGTGGGTGTGGTTGCAACATTATGGTCCCATTGAGTACATTTTTGGAGAGAGGGACATCACTTCCACCACAGGGCGGGAGGAGGGTGCCTCGCACCATACATTTTCTTTATTCAGTAAGCATTGTTTTGTGTTTGACACTTTTGGAATTTTGGTTTTTCATGTTGATTTTAAAATGTCCTTTTTCATGTTTGGAATGTACTAACTCGTTTTTATCCTCACTGCAGGTCAACATGTGTGTGGTTGCAACATTATGGTCACATTGAGTACATTTTTGGAGAGAGGGACATCAGTTGCACCAGAGGGCGGGAGGAGGGTGCCTAGCACGATACTTTTCCTTTCTTCGGTAAGCATTTTTTTGTGTTTGATACTTTTGGAATTTTGGTTTTTCATGTTGATTTTAAAATGTCCTTTTTCATGTTTGGAATGTACTAACTCGTTTTTATCCTCACTGCAGGTCAACATGTGTGTGGTTGCAACATTATGGTCCCATTGAGTACATTTTTGGAGAGAGGGACATCAGTTGCACCACAGGGCAGGAGGAGGGTGCCTAGCACGATACATATCCTTTCTTCGGTAAGCATTTTTTTGTGTTTGATACTTTTGGAATTTTGGTTTTTCATAATGATTTTAAAATGACCTTTTTCGTGTTTGGAATGTACTAGCTCGTTTTTTCTTCACAGCAGGTCAACGTGTGTGTGGTTGCACCATTATGGTCCCATTGAGTACGTTTTTGGAGAGAGGGACATCAGTTGCACCACAGGGCGGGAGGAGGGTGCCTAGAACGATACATTTTCTTTCTTCGGTAAGCATTTTTTTGTGTTTGATACTTTTGAAATTTTGGTTTTTCATGTTGATTTTAAAATGACCTTTTTCATGTTTTTAATGTACTAACTCGTTTTTTCTTCACAGCAGGTCAACGTGTGTGTGGTTGCAACATTATGGTTCCATTGAGTACATTTTTGGAGAGAGGGACATCAGTTGCACCACAGGGCGGGAGGAGGGTGACTAGCACGATACATTTTCTTTCTTCGGTAAGCATATTTTTGTGTTTGATTCTTTTGGAATTTTGGTTTTTCAAGATGACTTTAAAATGACCATTTTCATGTTTGGAATTTCCTAACTCGTTTTTTCCTCACAGCAGGTCAACGTGTGTATGGTTGCAACATTACGGTCCCATTGAGTACATTTTTGGAGAGAGGGACATCACTTGCACCACAGGGCGGGAGGAGGGTGCCTCGCACCATACATTTTCTTTCTTCGGTAAGCATTGTTTTGTGTTTGCTACTTTTGTTATTTTGGTTTTTTATGTTGATTTTAAAATGACCTATTTCATGTTAGGAATGTACTAACTCGTTTTTTCCTCACAGCAGGTCAACGTGTGTGTGGTTGCAACATTATGGTCCCATTGAGTACATTTTTGGAGAGAGGGACATCAGTTGCACCACAGGGCGGGAGGAGGGTGCCTTGCACGATACATTGTTTTCTTCGGTAAGCATTTTTTTGTGTTTGATATTTTTGGAATTTTGGTTTTTCATGTTGATTTTAAAATGACCTTTTTCATGTTTGGAATGTACTAACTCGTTTTTTCCTCACAGCAGGTCAATGTGTGTGTGGTTGCAACATTATGGTCCCATTGAGTACATTTTTGGAGCGAGGGACATCAGTTGCACCAGAGGGCGGGAGGAGGGTGCCTAGCACGATACATTTCCTTTCTTCGGTAAGCATTATTTTGAGTTTGATACCTATGGAATTTTGGTTTTTCATGTTGATTTTAAAATGACCTATTTCATGTTTGGAATGTACTAACTCGTTTTTTTCTCACAGCAGGTCAACATGTGTGTGGTTGCAACATTATGGTCCCATTGAGTACATTTTTGGAGAGAGGGACATCAGTTGCACCACAGAGCGGTAGGTGGGTGTCTAGCACGATAGATTTTCTTTCTTCGGTAAGCATTATTTTGTGTTTGATACTTTTGAAATTTTGGTTTTTCATGTTGATTTTAAAATGACCTATTTCATGTTTGAAATGTACTAACTCGTTTTTTCCTCACAGCAGGTCAACGTGTGTGTGGTTCCAACATTACGGTCCCATTGAGTACATTTTTGGAGAGAGGGACATCAGTTGCACCACAGGGCGGGAGGAGGGTGCCTAGCACGATACATTTTCTTTCTTCGGTAAGCATTATTTTGTGTTTGATACTTTTGGAATTTATTTTTTCATGTTGATTTTAAAATGACCTTTTTCATGTATGAAATGTACTAACTCGTTTTTCCCTCAAAGCAGGTCAACGTGTGTGTGGTTGCAACATTATGGTCCCTTTGAGTACATTTTTGAAGAGAGGGACATTAGTTGCACCACAGGGCGGGAGGAGGGTGCCTAGCACGATACATTTTCTTTCTTCGGTAAGTATTATTTTGAGTTTGATACTTTTGGAATTTTGGTTTTTCTTGTTGATTTTAAAATGACCTTTTTCATGTTTGAAATGTACTAACTCGTTTTTTTCCTCACAGCAGGTCAACGTGTGTGTGGTTGCAACATTACGGTCCCATTGAGTACATTTTTGGAGAGAGGGACATCAGTTGCACCACAGGGTGGGAGGTAGGTGCCTAGCATGATACATTTTCTTTCTTTGGTAAGCATTATTTTGTGTTTGATACTTTTGGAATTTTGGTTTTTCATGTTGATTTTAAAATGACCTTTTTCATGTTTGGAATGTACTAACTCGTTTTTTCCTCACAGCAGGTCAACGTGTGTGTGGTTGCAACATTATGGTCCCATTGAGTACATTTTTGGAGAGAGGGACATCAGTTGCACCACAGGGCGGGAGGAGGGTGCCTAGCACGATACATTTTCTTTCTTCGTTAAGCATTATTTTGTGTTTGATACTTTTGGAAATTTGGTTCTTCATATTGATTTTAAAATGACCTTTTTCATGTTTGAAATGTACTATCTCGTTTTTTCCTTACAGCAGGTCAACGTGGGTGCTGTTGCAACATTATGGTCCCATTGAGTACATTTTTGGAGAGAGGGACATCAGTTGCACCACAGGGCGGGAGGAGGGCGCCTAGCATTATACATTTTCTTTCTTCGGTAAGCATTATTTTGTGTTTGATACTTTTGGAATTTTGGTTATTCATGTTGATTTTAAAAAGACCTTTTTCATGTTTGGAATGTAGTAACTCGTTTTTTCTTCACAGCAGGTCAACGTGTGTGTGGTTGCAACATTATGGTCCCATTGAGTACATTTTTGGAGAGAGGGACATCCGTTGCACCACAGGGCGAGAGGAGGGTGCCTAGCACGAGACATTTTCTTTCTTTGGTAAGCATTATTTTGTGTTTGATACTTTTGGAATTTTGTTTTTTCATGTTGATTTTAAAATGTCCTTTTTCATGTTTGATATGTACTATCTCGTTTTTTCCTCACAGCAGGTCAACGTGGGTGTGGTTGCAACATTATGGTCCCATTGAGTACATTTTTGGAGAGAGGGACATCAGTTGCACCACAGGGCGGGAAGAGGGTGCCTAGCACGATACATTTTCTTTCTTCGGTAAGCATTTTTTTGTGTTTGATACTTTTGGAATTTTGGTTTTTCATTTTGATTTTAAAATGACCTTTTTCATGTTTGAAATGTACTAACTCATTTTCTCCTCACAGCAGGTCAACGTGTGTGTGGTTGCAACATTATGGTCCCTTTGAGTACATTTTTGGAGAGAGGGACATCACTTGCACCACAGGGCGGGAGGAGGGTGCCTAGCACGATACATTTTCTTTCTTCGGTAAGCATTTTTTTGTGTTGGATACTTTTGGAATTTTGGTTTTTCATGTTGATTTTAAAATGACCTTTTTCATGTTTGAAATGTACTAACTCGTTTTTTCTCACAGCATGTCAATGTGTGCGTTGTTGCAACATTATGGTCCCATTGAGTACATTTTTGGAGAGAGGGACATCAGTTGCACCACAGGGCGGGAGGAGGGTGCCTAGCACGATACATTTTCTTTCTTCGGTAAGCATTATTTTGTGTTTGATACTTTTGGAATTTTGGTTTTTCATGTTGATTTTAAAATGACCTTTTTCATGTTTGGAATGTACTAACTCGTTTTTTCCTCACAGCAGTTCAACGTGTGTGTGGTTGCAACATTATGGTCCCATTGAGTACATTTTTGGCGAGAGGGACATCAGTTGTATCACAGGACGGGAGGAGGGTGCCTAGCACGATACATTTTCTTTCTTCGGTAAGCATTATTTTGTGTTTGATACTTTTGGAATTTTGGTTTTTCATGTTGATTTTAAAATGTCCTTTTTCATGTTTGAAATGTACTATCTCGTTTTTTCCTCACAGGAGGTCAACGTGGGTGTGGTAGCAACATTATGGTCCCATTGAGTACATTTTTGGAGAGAGAGACATCAGTTGCACCACAGGGCGGGAAGAGGGTGCTTAGCACGATACACTTTCTTTCTTCGTTAGGCATTTTTTTGTGTTTGATACTTTTGGAATTTTGGTTTTTCATTTTGACTTTAAAATGACCTTTTTCATGTTTGAAATGTACTAACTCGTTTTTTCCTCACAGCATGTCAATGTGTGTGTGGTTGCATTATTATGGTCCCTTTGAGTACATTTTTGGAGAGAGGGACATCAGTTGAACCACACGGCAGGAAGAGGGTGCCTAGCATTATACATTTTCTTTCTTCGGTAAGCATTATTTTGTGTTTGATACTTTTGGAATCTTGGTTTTTCATGTTGATATTAAAATGACCTTCTCATGTTTGGAATGCACTCACTCGTTTTTTCCTCTTAGCAGGTCAACGTGTGTGTGGTTGCAACATTATGGTCAAATTGAGTACATTTTTGGAGAGAGGGACATCAGTTGCACCACAGGGTGGGAGGAGGGTGCCTAGCACGATACATTTCCTTTCTTCGGTAAGCTTTTTTTTGTGTTTGATACCTTTGAAATTTCGGATTTTCATTTTGATTTTAAAATGACCTTATCCATGTTTGAAATGTACTAACTCGTCTTTTCCTCACAGCATGTCAACGTGTGTGTGGTTGCAACATTATGGTCCCATTAAGTACATTTTTGGAGAGAGGGACATCAGTTGCACCACAGAGCGGGAGGAGGGTGCCTAGCACTGTACATTTTCTTTCTTCGGTAAGCATTATTTTGTGTTTGATACTTTTGGAATTTTGGTTCTTCATGTTGATTTTAAAATGACCTTTTTCTTGTTTGAAATGTACTAACTCGTTTTTTCCTCACAGAAAATCAACGTGTGTGTGGTTGCAACTTTACGGTCCCATTGAGTACATTTTTGGAGAGAGGGACATCAGTTGCACCACAGGGCGGGAGGAGGGTGCCTAGCACGATACATTTTCTTTCTTCGGTAAGGATTATTTTGTGTTTGATACTTTTGGAATTTATTTTTTCATGTTGATTTTAAAGTGTCCTTTTTCATGTTTGAAATGTACTATCTCGTTTTTTCCTCAAAGCAGGTCAACGTGTGTGTTTTTCTTCGTTAAGCATTATTTTGTGTTTGATACTTTTGGAAATTTGGTTCTTCATATTGATTTTAAAATGACCTTTTTCATGTTTGAAATGTACTATCTCGTTTTTTCCTTACAGCAGGTCAACGTGGGTGTGGTTGCAACACTATGGTCCCATTGAGTACATTTTTGGAGAGAGGGACATCAGTTGCACCACAGGGCGGGAGGAGGGCGCCTAGCATTATACATTTTCTTTCTTCGGTAAGCATTATTTTGTGTTTGATACTTTTGGAATTTTGGTTTTTCATGTTGATTTTAAAAAGACCTTTTTCATGTTTGGAATGTACTAACTCGTTTTTTCCTCACAGCAGGTCAACGTGTGTGTGGTTGCAACATTATGGTCCCATTGAGTACATTTTTGGAGAGAGGGACATCCGTTGGACCACAGGGCGGGAGGAGGGTGCCTAGCACGATACATTTTCTTTCTTCGGTAAGCATTTTTTTGTGTTGGATACTTTTGGAATTTTGGTTTTTCATGTTGATTTTAAAATGACCTTTTTCATGTTTGAAATGTACTAACTCGTTTTTTCTCACAGCAGGTCAACGTGTGTGTTGTTGCAACATTATGGTCCCATTGAGTACATTTTTGGAGAGAGGGACATCAGTTGCACCACAGGGCGGGAGGAGGGTGCCTAGCACGATACATTTTCTTTCTTCGGTAAGCATATTTTTGTGTTTGATACTTTTGGAATTTTGTTTTTTCATGTTGATTTTAAAATGTCCTTTTTCATGTTTGAAATGTACTATCTCGTTTTTTCCTCACAGCAGGTCAACGTGGGTGTGGTTGCAACATTATGGTCCCATTGAGTACATTTTTGGAGAGAGGGACATCAGTTGCACCACAGGGCTGGAAGAGGGTGCCTAGCACGATACATTTTCTTTCTTCGGTAAGCATTTTTTTGTGTTTGATACTTTTGGAATTTTGGTTTTTCATTTTGATTTTAAAATGACCTTTTTCATGTTTGAAATGTACTAACTCATTTTCTCCTCACAGCAGGTAAACGTGTGTGTGGTTGCAACATTATGGTCCCATTGAGTACATTTTTGGAGAGAGGGACATCACTTGCACCACAGGGCGGGAGGAGGGTGCCTAGCACGATACATTTTCTTTCTTCGGTAAGCATTTTTTTGTGTTGGATACTTTTGGAATTTTGGTTTTTCATGTTGATTTTAAAATGACCTTTTTCATGTTTGAAATGTACTAACTCGTTTTTTCTCACAGCAGGTCAACGTGTGTGTTGTTGCAACATTATGGTCCCATTGAGTACATTTTTGGAGAGAGGGACATCAGTTGCACCACAGGGCGGGAGGAGGGTGCCTAGCACGATACATTTTCTTTCTTCGGTAAGCATATTTTTGTGTTTGATACTTTTGGAGTTTTGGTTTTTCATGTTGATTTTAAAATGACCTTTTTCATGTTTGGAATGTACTATCTCGTTTTTTCCTCACAGCAGTTCAACGTGTGTGTGGTTGCAACATTATGGTCCCATTGAGTACATTTTTGGCGAGAGGGACATCAGTTGTACCACAGGACGGGAGGTGGGTGCCTAGCACGATACATTTTCTTTCTTCGGTAAGCATTATTTTGTGATTGATACTTTTGGAATTTTGGTTTTTCATGTTGATTTTAAAATGTCCTTTTTCATGTTTGAAATGTACTACCTCGTTTTTTCCTCACAGCAGGTCAACGTGGGTGTGGTAGCAACATTGTGGTCCCATTGAGTACATTTTTGGAGAGAGAGACATCAGTTGCACCACAGGGCGGGAAGAGGGTTCCTAGCACGATACACTTTCTTTCTTCGTTAGGCATTTTTTTGTGTTTGATACTTTTGGAATTTTGGTTTTTCAGTTTGACTTTAAAATGACCTTTTTCATGTTTGAAATGTACTAACTCGTTTTTTCCTCACAGCATGTCAACGTGTGTGTGGTTGCAACATTATGGTCCCTTTGAGTACATTTTTGGAGAGAGGGACATCAGTTGAACCACACGGCAGGAAGAAGGTGCCTAGCATTATACATTTTCTTTCTACGGTAAGCACTATTTTGTGTTTGATACTTTTGGAATCTTGGTTTTTCATGTTGATATTAAATTGACCTTTTTCATGTTTGGAATGCACTAACTCGTTTTTTCCTCATAGCAGGTCAACGTGTGTGTGGTTGCAACATTATGGTCCCATTGAGTACATTTTTGGAGAGAGGGACATCAGTTGCACCACAGGGTGGGAGGAGGGTGCCTAGCACGATACATTTCCTTTCTTCGGTAAGCATTTTTTTGTGTTTGAAACTTTTGAAATTTTGGATTTTCATTACGATTTTAAAATGACCTTATCCATGTTTGAAATGTACTAACTCGTCTTTTCCTCACAGCATGTCAACGTGTGTGTGGTTGCAACATTATGGTCCCATTGAGTACATTTTTGGAGAGAGGGACATCAGTCAAACCACAGGGCAGGAGGAGGGTGCCTAGCACGATACATTTTCTTTCTTTGGTAAGCATTATTTTGTGTTTGATACTTTTGGAATTTTGGTTTTTCATGTTGATTTTAAAATGTCCTTTTTCATGTTTGAAGTGTACTATATCGTTTTTTCCTCACAGCAATTCAACGTGGGTGTGGTTGCAACATTATGGTCCCATTGAGTACATTTTTGGAGAGAGGGACATCAGTTGCACCACAGGGCGGGCAGAGGGTGCCTAGCACGATGCATTTTATTTCTTCGGTAAGCATTTTTTTGTGTTTGATACATTTGGAATTTTGGTTTTTCATGTTGATTTTAAAATGTCCTTTTTCATGTTTGAAATGTACTATATCGTTTTTTCCTCACAGCAGGTCAACGTGGGTGTGGTTGCAACATTATGGTCCCATTGAGTACATTTTTGGAGAGAGGGACATCAGTTGCACCACAGGGCGGGAAGAGGGTGCCTAGCACTGTACATTTTCTTTCTTCGGTAAGCATTATTTTGTGTTTGATACTTTTGGAATTTTGGTTCTTCATGTTGATTTTAAAATGACCTTTTTCATGTTTGAAATGTACTAACTCGTTTTTTCCTCACAGCAGGTCAACGTGGGTGTGGTTGCAACATTATGGTCCCATTGAGTACATTTTTGGAGAGAGGGACATCAGTTGTACCACAGGACGGGAGGAGGGTGCCTAGCACGATAAATTTTCTTTCTTCGGTAAGCATTATTTTGTGTTTGATACTTTTGGAATTTTGGTTTTTCATGTTGATTTTAAAATGTCCTTTTTCCTGTTTGAAATGTACTATATCGTTTTTTCCTCACAGCAGGTCAACGTGGGTGTGGTTGCAACATTATGGTCCCATTGAGTACATTTTTGGAGAGAGGGACATCAGTTGTACCACAGGACGGGAGGAGGGTGCCTAGCACGATAAATTTTCTTTCTTCGGTAAGCATTATTTTGTGTTTGATACTTTTGGAATTTTGGTTTTTCATGTTGATTTTAAAATGTCCTTTATCATGTTTGAAATGTACTATATCGTTTTTTGCTCACAGCAGGTCAACGTGGGTGTGGTTGCAACATTATGGTCCGATGGAGTACATTTTTGGAGAGAGGGACATCAGTTGCACCACAGGGCGGGAAGAGGGTGCCTAGCACGATACATTTTCTTTCTTCGGTAAGCATTTTTTTGTGTTTGATACTTTTGGAATTTTGGTTTTTCATGTTGATTTTAAAATGACCTTTTTCATGTTTGAAATGTACTAAATCGTTTTTTCCTCACAGCAGGTCAACGTGGGTGTGGTTGCAACACTATGGTCCCATTGAGTACATTTTTGGAGAGAGGGACATCAGTTGTACCACAGGACGGGAGGAGGGTGCCTAGCACGATAAATTTTCTTTCTTCGGAAGCATTTTTTTGTGTTTGATACTTTTGGAATTTTGGTTTTTCATGTTGATTTTAAAATGTCCTTTTTCATGTTTGAAATGTACTATATCGTTTTTTCCTCACAGCAGGTCAACGTGGGTGTGGTAGCAACATTATGGTCCCATTGAGTACATTTTTGGAGAGAGGGACATCAGTTGCACCACAGGGCGGGAAGAGGGTGCCTAGCACTGTACATTTTCTTTCTTCGGTAAGCATTATTTTGTGTTTGATACTTTTGGAATTTTGGTTCTTCATGTTGATTTTAAAATGACTTTTTTCTTGTTTGAAATGTACTAACTCGTTTTTTCCTCACAGAAGATCAACGTGTGTGTGGTTGCAACATTACGGTCCCATTGAGTACATTTTTGGAGAGAGGGACATCAGTTGCACCACAGGGCGGGAGGAGGGTGCCTAGCACGATACATTTTATTTCTTCGGTAAGCATTATTTTGTGTTTGATACTTTTGGAATTTATTTTTTCATGTTGATTTTAAAATGACATTTTTCATGTTTGAAATGTACTCTCTGGTTTTTTTTCAAAGCAAGTCAACCTGTGTGTGGTTGCAACATTATGGTCCCATTGAGTACATTTTTGGATAGAGGGACATCAGTTGCACCACAGGGAGGGAAGAGGGTGCCTAGCAGATACATTTTCTTTCTTCGGTAAGCATTTTTTTGTGTTTGATACTTTTGGAATTTTGGTTTTTCATGTTGATTTTAAAATGACCTTTTTCATGTTTGAAATGTACTAACTCGTTTTTTCCTCACAGCAGGTCAACGTGGGTGTGGTTGCAACATTATGGTCCCATTGAGTACATTTTTGGAGAGTGGGACATCAGTTGTACCACAGGACGGGAGGAGGGTGCCTAGCACGATAAATTTTCTTTCTTCGGTAAGCATTATTTTGTGTTTGATACTTTTGGAATTTTGGTTTTTCATGTTCATTTTAAAATGTCCTTTTTCATGTTTGAAATGTACTATATCGTTTTTTCCTCACAGCAGGTCAACGTGTGTGTGGTTGCAACATTATGGTCCCATTGAGTACATTTTTGGAGAGAGGGACATCAGTTGCACCACAGGGCGGGAAGAGGGTGCCTAGCACTGTACATTTTCTTTCTTCGGTAAGCATTATTTTGTGTTTGACACTTTTGGAATTTTGGTTCTTCATGTTGATTTTAAAATGACCTTTTTCATGTTTGAAATGTACTAACTCGTTTTTTCCTCACAGCAGGTCAACGTGGGTGTGGTTGCAACATTATGGTCCCATTAAGTACATTTTTGGAGAGAGGGACATCAGTTGTACCACAGGACGGGAGGAGGGTGCCTAGCACGATAAATTTTCTTTCTTCGGTAAGCATTATTTTGTGTTTGATACTTTTGGAATTTTGGTTCTTCATGTTGATTTTAAAATGTCCTTTTTCCTGTTTGAAATGTACTATATCGTTTTTTCCTCACAGCAGGTCAACGTGGGTGTGGTTGCAACATTATGGTCCCATTGAGTACATTTTTGGAGAGAGGGACATCAGTTGTACCACAGGACGGGAGGAGGGTGCCTAGCACGATAAATTTTCTTTCTTCGGTAAGCATTATTTTGTGTTTGATACTTTTGGAATTTTGGTTTTTCATGTTGATTTTAAAATGTCCTTTTTCATGTTTGAAATGTACTATATCGTTTTTTCCTCACAGCAGGTCAACGTGGGTGTGGTTGCAACATTATGGTCCAATTGAGTACATTTTTGGAGAGAGGGACATCAGTTGCACCACAGGGCGGGAAGAGGGTGCCTAGCACGATACATTTTCTTTCTTCGGTAAGCATTTTTTTGTGTTTGATACTTTTGGAATTTTGGTTTTTCATGTTGATTTTAAAATGACCTTTTTCATGTTTGAAATGTACTAACTTGTTTTTTCCTCACAGCAGTTCAACGTGGGTGTGGTTGCAACATTATGGTCCCATTGAGTACATTTTTGGAGAGAGGGACATCAGTTGTACCACAGGACGGGAGGAGGGTGCCTAGCACGATAAATTTTCTTTCTTCGGAAGCATTTTTTTGTGTTTGATACTTTTGGAATTTTGGTTTTTCATGTTGATTTTAAAATGTCCTTTTTCATGTTTGAAATGCACTATATCGTTTTTTCCTCACAGCAGGTCAACGTGGGTGTGGTAGCAACATTATGGTCCCATTGAGTACATTTTTGGAGAGAGGGACATCAGTTGCACCACAGGGCGGGAAGAGGGTGCCTAGCACTGTACATTTTCTTTCTTCGGTAAGCATTATTTTGTGTTTGATACTTTTGGAATTTTGGTTCTTCATGTTGATTTTAAAATGACCTTTTTCTTGTTTGAAATGTACTAACTCGTTTTTTCCTCACAGAAGATCAACGTGTGTGTGGTTGCAACATTACGGTCCCATTGAGTACATTTTTGGAGAGAGGGACATCAGTTGCACCACAGGGCGGGAGGAGGGTGCCTAGCACGATACATCTTATTTCTTCGGTAAGCATTATTTTGTGTTTGATACTTTTGGAATTTATTTTTTCATGTTGATTTTAAAATGACATTTTTCATGTTTGAAATGTACTCTCTGGTTTTTTTTCAAAGCAAGTCAACCTGTGTGTGGTTGCAACATTATGGTCCCATTGAGTACATTTTTGGATAGAGGGACATCAGTTGCACCACAGGGAGGGAAGAGGGTGCCTAGCAGATACATTTTCTTTCTTCGGTAAGCATTTTTTTGTGTTTGATACTTTTGGAATTTTGGTTTTTCATGTTGATTTTAAAATGTCCTTTTTCATGTTTGAAATGTACTAACTCGTTTTTTCCTCACAGCAGGTCAACGTGGGTGTGGTTGCAACATTATGGTCCCATTGAGTACATTTTTGGAGAGTGGGACATCAGTTGTACCACAGGACGGGAGGAGGGTGCCTAGCACGATAAATTTTCTTTCTTCGGTAAGCATTATTTTGTGTTTGATACTTTTGGAATTTTGGTTTTTCATGTTCATTTTAAAATGTCCTTTTTCATGTTTGAAATGTACTATATCGTTTTTTCCTCACAGCAGGTCAACGTGTGTGTGGTTGCAACATTATGGTCCCATTGAGTACATTTTTGGAGAGAGGGACATCAGTTGCACCACAGGGCGGGAAGAGGGTGCCTAGCACTGTACATTTTCTTTCTTCGGTAAGCATTATTTTGTGTTTGACACTTTTGGAATTTTGGTTCTTCATGTTGATTTTAAAATGACCTTTTTCATGTTTGAAATGTACTAACTCGTTTTTTCCTCACAGCAGGTCAACGTGGGTGTGGTTGCAACATTATGGTCCCATTAAGTACATTTTTGGAGAGAGGGACATCAGTTGTACCACAGGACGGGAGGAGGGTGCCTAGCACGATAAATTTTCTTTCTTCGGTAAGCATTATTTTGTGTTTGATACTTTTGGAATTTTGGTTCTTCATGTTGATTTTAAAATGTCCTTTTTCCTGTTTGAAATGTACTATATCGTTTTTTCCTCACAGCAGGTCAACGTGGGTGTGGTTGCAACATTATGGTCCCATTGAGTACATTTTTGGAGAGAGGGACATCAGTTGTACCACAGGACGGGAGGAGGGTGCCTAGCACGATAAATTTTCTTTCTTCGGTAAGCATTATTTTGTGTTTGATACTTTTGGAATTTTGGTTTTTCATGTTGATTTTAAAATGTCCTTTTTCATGTTTGAAATGTACTATATCGTTTTTTCCTCACAGCAGGTCAACGTGGGTGTGGTTGCAACATTATGGTCCAATTGAGTACATTTTTGGAGAGAGGGACATCAGTTGCACCACAGGGCGGGAAGAGGGTGCCTAGCACGATACATTTTCTTTCTTCGGTAAGCATTTTTTTGTGTTTGATACTTTTGGAATTTTGGTTTTTCATGTTGATTTTAAAATGACCTTTTTCATGTTTGAAATGTACTAACTTGTTTTTTCCTCACAGCAGTTCAACGTGGGTGTGGTTGCAACATTATGGTCCCATTGAGTACATTTTTGGAGAGAGGGACATCAGTTGTACCACAGGACGGGAGGAGGGTGCCTAGCACGATAAATTTTCTTTCTTCGGAAGCATTTTTTTGTGTTTCATACTTTTGAAATTTTGGTTTTTCATGTTGATTTTAAAATGTCCTTTTTCATGTTTGAAATGCACTATATCGTTTTTTCCTCACAGCAGGTCAACGTGGGTGTGGTAGCAACATTATGGTCCCATTGAGTACATTTTTGGAGAGAGGGACATCAGTTGCACCACAGGGCGGGAAGAGGGTGCCTAGCACTGTACATTTTCTTTCTTCGGTAAGCATTATTTTGTGTTTGATACTTTTGGAATTTTGGTTCTTCATGTTGATTTTAAAATGACCTTTTTCTTGTTTGAAATGTACTAACTCGTTTTTTCCTCACAGAAGATCAACGTGTGTGTGGTTGCAACATTACGGTCCCATTGAGTACATTTTTGGAGAGAGGGACATCAGTTGCACCACAGGGCGGGAGGAGGGTGCCTAGCACGATACATCTTATTTCTTCGGTAAGCATTATTTTGTGTTTGATACTTTTGGAATTTATTTTTTCATGTTGATTTTAAAATGACATTTTTCATGTTTGAAATGTACTCTCTGGTTTTTTTTCAAAGCAAGTCAACCTGTGTGTGGTTGCAACATTATGGTCCCATTGAGTACATTTTTGGATAGAGGGACATCAGTTGCACCACAGGGAGGGAAGAGGGTGCCTAGCAGACACATTTTCTTTCTTCGGTAAGCATTTTTTTGTGTTTGATACTTTTGGAATTTTGGTTTTTCATGTTGATTTTAAAATGACCTTTTTCATGTTTGAAATGTACTAACTCGTTTTTTCCTCACAGCAGGTCAACGTGGGTGTGGTTGCAACATTATGGTCCCATTGAGTACATTTTTGGAGAGTGGGACATCAGTTGTACCACAGGACGGGAGGAGGGTGCCTAGCACGATAAATTTTCTTTCTTCGGTAAGCATTATTTTGTGTTTGATACTTTTGGAATTTTGGTTTTTCATGTTCATTTTAAAATGTCCTTTTTCATGTTTGAAATGTACTATCTCGTTTTTTCCTCACAGCAGGTCAACGTGTGTGTGGTTGCAACATTATGGTCCCATTGAGTACATTTTTGGAGAGAGGGACATCAGTTGCACCACAGGGCGGGAAGAGGGTGCCTAGCACTGTACATTTTCTTTCTTCGGTAAGCATTATTTTGTGTTTGATACTTTTGGAATTTTGGTTCTTCATGTTGATTTTAAAATGACCTTTTTCATGTTTGAAATGTACTAACTCGTTTTTTCCTCACAGCAGGTCAACGTGGGTGTGGTTGCAACATTATGGTCCCATTGAGTACATTTTTGGAGAGAGGGACATCAGTTGTACCACAGGACGGGAGGAGGGTGCCTAGCACGATAAATTTTCTTTCTTCGGTAAGCATTATTTTGTGTTTGATACTTTTGGAATTTTGGTTTTTCATGTTGATTTTAAAATGTCCTTTTTCCTGTTTGAAATGTACTATATCGTTTTTTCCTCACAGCAGGTCAACGTGGGTGTGGTTGCAACATTATGGTCCCATTGAGTACATTTTTGGAGAGAGGGACATCAGTTGTACCACAGGACGGGAGGAGGGTGCCTAGCACGATAAATTTTCTTTCTTCGGTAAGCATTATTTTGCGTTTGATACTTTTGGAATTTTGGTTTTTCATGTTGATTTTAAAATGTCCTTTTTCATGTTTGAAATGTACTATATCGTTTTTTCCTCACAGCAGGTCAACGTGGGTGTGGTTGCAACATTATGGTCCAATTGAGTACATTTTTGAAGAGAGGGACATCAGTTGCACCACAGGGCGGGAAGGGGGTGCCTAGCACGATACATTTTCTTTCTTCGGTAAGCATTTTTTTGTGTTTGATACTTTTGGAATTTTGGTTTTTCATGTTGATTTTAAAATGACCTTTTTCATGTTTGAAATGTACTAACTCGTTTTTTCCTCACAGCAGGTCAACGTGGGTGTGGTTGCAACATTATGGTCCCATTGAGTACATTTTTGGAGAGAGGGACATCAGTTGCATCACAGGGCGGGAACAGGGTGCCTAGCACGATACATTTTCTTTCTTCGGTAAGCATTATTTTGTGTTTGATACTTTTGGAATTTTGGTTTTTCATGTTGATTTTAAAATGTCCTTTTTCATGTTTGAAATGTACTAACTCGTTTTTTCCTCACAGCAGGTCAACGTGGGTGTGGTAGCAACATTATGGTCCCATTGAGTACATTTTTGGAGAGAGGGACATCAGTTGCACCACAGGGCGGGAAGAGGGTGTCTAGCACTGTACATTTTCTTTCTTCGGTAAGCATTATTTTGTGTTTGATACTTTTGGAATTTTGGTTCTTCATGTTGATTTTAAAATGACCTTTTTCTTGTTTGAAATATACTAACTCGTTTTTTCCTCACAGAAGATCAACGTGTGTGTGGTTGCAACATTACGGTCCCATTGAGTACATTTTTGGAGAGAGGGACATCAGTTGCACCACAGGGCGGGAGGAGGGTGCCTAGCACGATACATTTTATTTCTTCGGTAAGCATTATTTTGTGTTTGATAGTTTTGGAATTTATTTTTTCATGTTGATTTTAAAATGACATTTTTCATGTTTGAAATGTACTCTCTCGTTTTTTCCTCAAAGCAAGTCAACCTGTGTGTGGTTGGAACATTATGGTCCCATTGAGTACATTTTTGGATAGAGGGACATCAGTTGCACCACAGGGAGGGAAGAGGGTGCCTAGCAGATACATTTTCTTTCTTCGGTAAGCATTTTTTTGTGTTTGATACTTTTGGAATTTTGGTTTTTCATGTTGATTTTAAAATGACCTTTTTCATGTTTGAAATGTACTAACCCATTTTTTCCTCACGGCAGGTCAACGTGGGTGTGGTTGCAACATTATGGTCCCATTGAGTACATTTTTGGAGAGAGGGACATCAGTTGCAACACAGGGCGGGAGGTGGGTGCCTTGCACGATACATTTTCTTTCTTCGGTAAGCATTATTTTGTGTTTGATACTTTTGGAATTTTGGTTCTTCATGTTGATTTTAAAATGACCTTTTTCTTGTTTGAAATGTACTAACTCGTTTTTTCCTCACAGAAGATAAACGTGTGTGTGGTTGCAAAATTACGGTCCCATTGAGTACATTTTTGGAGAGAGGGACATCAGTTGCACCACAGGGCGGGAAGAGGGTGCCTAGCACGATACATTTTCTTTCTTCGGTAAGCATTATTTTGTGTTTGATACTTTTGGAATTTATTTTTTCATGTTGATTTTAAAATGACCTTTTTCATGTTTGAAATGTACTATCTCGTTTTTTCCTCAAAGCAGGTCAACCTGTGTGTGGTTGCAACATTATGGTCCCATTGAGTACATTTTTGGAGAGAGGGACATCAGTTGCACCACAGGGCAGGAGGAGGGTGCCTAGCACGAGACATTTTCTTTCTTCGGTAAGCATCATTTTGTGTTTGATACTTTTGGAATTTTGGTTTTTCATGTTGATTTTAAAATGACCTTTTTCATGTTTGGAATGTACTAACTCGTTTTTTCCTCACAGCAGTTCAACGTGTGTGTGGTTGCAACATTATGGTCCCATTGAGTACATTTTTGGAGAGAGGGACGTCAGTTGTACCACAGGACGGGAGGAGGGTGCCCAGCATGATACATTTTCTTTCTTCGGTAAGCATTATTTTGTGTTTGATACTTTTGGAATTTTGATTTTTCATGTTGATTTTAAAATGTCCTTTTTCATGTTTGAAATGTACTATCTCGTTTTTTCCTCACAGCAGGTCAACGTGGGTGTGGTTGCAACATTATGGTCCCATTGAGTACATTTTTGGAGAGAGGGACATCAGTTGCACCACAGGGCGGGAAGAGGGTGCCTAGAACGATACATTTTCTTTCTTCAGTAAGCTTTATTTTGTGTTTGATACTTTTGGAATTTATTTTTTCATGTTGATTTTAAAATGTCCTTTTTCATGTTTGAAATGTACTATCTCGTTTTTTCCTCACAGCAGGTCAACGTGGGTGTGGTAGCAACATTATGGTCCCATTGAGTACATTTCAGGAGAGAGGGACATCAGTTGCACCACAGGGCGGGAAGAGGGTGCATGTCACGATACATTTTCTTTCTTCGGTAAGCATTATTTTGTGTTTGATACTTTTGGAATTTTGGTTTTTCATGTTGATTTTAAAATGTCCTTTTTCATGTTTGAAATGTACTATCTCGTTTTTTCCTCACAGCAGGTCAACGTGGGTGTGGTTGCAACATTATGGTCCCATTGAGTACATTTTTGGAGAGAGGGACATCAGTTGCATCACAGGGCGGGAACAGGGTGCCTAGCACGATACATTTTCTTTCTTCGGTAAGCATTATTTTGTGTTTGATACTTTTGGAATTTTGGTTTTTCATGTTGATTTTAAAATGACCATTTTCATGTTTGGAATGTACTAACTCGTTTTTTCCTCACAGCAGTTCAACGTGTGTGTGGTTGCAACATTATGGTCCCATTGAGTACATTTTTGGAGAGAGGGACATCAGTTGTACCACAGGACGGGAGGAGGGTGCCTAGCATGATACATTTTCTTTCTTCGGTAAGCATTATTTTGTGTTTGATACTTTTGGAATTTTGGTTTTTCATGTTGATTTTAAAATGACCTTTTTCATGTTTGGGATGTACTAACTCGTTTTTTCCTCACAGCAGTTCAACGTGTGTGTGGTTGCAACATTATGGTCCCATTGAGTACATTTTTGGAGAGAGGGACATCAGTTGTACCACAGGACGGGAGGAGGGTGCCTAGCACGATACATTTTCTTTCTTCGGTAAGCATTATTTTGTGTTTGATACTTTTGGAATTTTGGTTTTTCATGTTGATTTTAAAATGTCCTTTTTCATGTTTGAAATGTACTATCTCGTTTTTTCCTCACAGCAGGTCAACGTGGGTGTGGTTGAAACATTATGGTCCCACTGAGTACATTTTTGGAGAGAGGGACATCAGTTGCACCACAGGGCGGTAAGAGGGTGCCTAGCACTGTACATTTTCTTTCTTCGGTAAGCATTATTTTGTGTTTGATACTTTTGGAATTTTGGTTCTTCATGTTGAATTTAAAATGACCTTTTTCTTGTTTGAAATGTTCTAACTCGTTTTTTCCTCACAGCAGGTCAACGTGGGTGTGGTTGCAACATTATGGTCCCATTGAGTACATTTTTGGAGAGAGGGACATCAGTTGTACCACAGGACGGGAAGAGGGTGCCTAGCACGATCCTTTTTCTTTCTTCGGTAAGCATTATTTTGTGTTTGATACTTTTGGAATTTTGGTTTTTCATGTTGATTTTAAAATGACCTTTTTCATGTTTGGAATGTACTAACTCGTTTTTTCCTCACAGCAGTTCAACGTGTGTGTGCTTGCAACATTATGGTCCCATTGAGTACATTTTTGGAGAGAGGGACGTCAGTTGTACCACAGGACGGGAGGAGGGTGCCTAGCATGATACATTTTCTTTCTTCGGTAAGCATTTTTTTGTGTTTGATACTTTTGGAATATTGGTTTTTCATGTTGATTTTAAAATGACCTTTTTCATGTTTGGGATGTACTAACTCGTTTCTTTCTCACAGCAGTTCAACGTTTGTGTGGTTGCAACATTATGGTCCCATTGAGTACATTTTTGGAGAGAGGGACATCAGTTGCACCACAAGGCGGTAAGAGGGTGCCTAGCACTGTACATTTTCTTTCTTCGGTAAGCATTATTTTGTGTTTGATACTTTTGGAATTTTGGTTCTTCATGTTGATTTTAAAATGACCTTTTTCTTGTTTGAAATGTTCTAACTAGTTTTTTCCTCACAGAAGATAAACGTGTGTGTGGTTGCAACATTAAGGTCCCATTGAGTACATTTTTGGAGAGAGGGACATCAGTTGCACCACAGGGCGGGAAGAGGGTGCCTAGCACGATACATTTTCTTTCTTCGGTAAGCATTATTTTGTGTTTGATACTTTTGGAATTTATTTTGTCATGTTGATTTTAAAATGACCTTTTTCATGTTTGGAATGTACTAACTCGTTTTTTCCTCACAGCAGTTCAACGTGTGTGTGGTTGCAACATTATGGTCCCATTGAGTACATTTTTGGAGAGAGGGACGTCAGTTGTACCACAGGACGGGAGGAGGGTGCCTAGCATGATACATTTTCTTTCTTCGGTAAGCATTATTTTGTGTTTGATACTTTTGGAATTTTGGTTTTTCATGTTGATTTTAAAATGTCCTTTTTCCTGTTTGAAATGTACTATATCGTTTTTTCCTCACAGCAGGTCAACGTGGGTGTGGTTGCAACATTATGGTCCCATTGAGTACATTTTTGGAGAGAGGGACATCAGTTGTACCACAGGACGGGAGGAGGGTGCCTAGCACGATAAATTTTCTTTCTTCGGTAAGCATTATTTTGCGTTTGATACTTTTGGAATTTTGGTTTTTCATGTTGATTTTAAAATGTCCTTTTTCATGTTTGAAATGTACTATATCGTTTTTTCCTCACAGCAGGTCAACGTGGGTGTGGTTGCAACATTATGGTCCAATTGAGTACATTTTTGAAGAGAGGGACATCAGTTGCACCACAGGGCGGGAAGGGGGTGCCTAGCACGATACATTTTCTTTCTTCGGTAAGCATTTTTTTGTGTTTGATACTTTTGGAATTTTGGTTTTTCATGTTGATTTTAAAATGACCTTTTTCATGTTTGAAATGTACTAACTCGAATTTTCCTCACAGCAGGTCAACGTGGGTGTGGTTGCAACATTATGGTCCCATTGAGTACATTTTTGGAGAGAGGGACATCAGTTGTACCACAGGACGGGAGGAGGGTGCCTAGCACGATACATTTTCTTTCTTCGGTAAGCATTATTTTGTGTTTGATACTTTTGGAATTTTGGTTTTTCATGTTGATTTTAAAATGTCCTTTTTCATGTTTGAAATGTACTAACTCGTTTTTTCCTCACAGCAGGTCAACGTGGGTGTGGTAGCAACATTATGGTCCCATTGAGTACATTTTTGGAGAGAGGGACATCAGTTGCACCACAGGGCGGGAAGAGGGTGTCTAGCACTGTACATTTTCTTTCTTCGGTAAGCATTATTTTGTGTTTGATACTTTTGGAATTTTGGTTCTTCATGTTGATTTTAAAATGACCTTTTTCTTGTTTGAAATATACTAACTCGTTTTTTCCTCACAGAAGATCAGCGTGTGTGTGGTTGCAACATTACGGTCCCATTGAGTACATTTTTGGAGAGAGGGACATCAGTTGCACCACAGGGCGGGAGGAGGGTGCCTAGCACGATACATTTTATTTCTTCGGTAAGCATTATTTTGTGTTTGATAGTTTTGGAATTTATTTTTTCATGTTGATTTTAAAATGACATTTTTCATGTTTGAAATGTACTCTCTCGTTTTTTCCTCAAAGCAAGTCAACCTGTGTGTGGTTGGAACATTATGGTCCCATTGAGTACATTTTTGGATAGAGGGACATCAGTTGCACCACAGGGAGGGAAGAGGGTGCCTAGCAGATACATTTTCTTTCTTCGGTAAGCATTTTTTTGTGTTTGATACTTTTGGAATTTTGGTTTTTCATGTTGATTTTAAAATGACCTTTTTCATGTTTGAAATGTACTAACCCATTTTTTCCTCACGGCAGGTCAACGTGGGTGTGGTTGCAACATTATGGTCCCATTGAGTACATTTTTGGAGAGAGGGACATCAGTTGCAACACAGGGCGGGAGGTGGGTGCCTTGCACGATACATTTTCTTTCTTCGGTAAATATTATTTTGTGTTTGATACTTTTGGAATTTTGGTTCTTCATGTTGATTTTAAAATGACCTTTTTCTTGTTTGAAATGTACTAACTCGTTTTTTCCTCACAGAAGATAAACGTGTGTGTGGTTGCAAAATTACGGTCCCATTGAGTACATTTTTGGAGAGAGGGACATCAGTTGCACCACAGGGCGGGAAGAGGGTGCCTAGCACGATACATTTTCTTTCTTCGGTAAGCATTATTTTGTGTTTGATACTTTTGGAATTTATTTTTTCATGTTGATTTTAAAATGACCTTTTTCATGTTTGAAATGTACTATCTCGTTTTTTCCTCAAAGCAGGTCAACCTGTGTGTGGTTGCAACATTATGGTCCCATTGAGTACATTTTTGGAGAGAGGGACATCAGTTGCACCACAGGACGGGAGGAGGGTGCCTAGCACTGTACATTTTCTTTCTTCGGTAAGCATTATTTTGTGTTTGATACTTTTGGAATTTTGGTTCTTCATGTTGATTTTAAAATGACCTTTTTCTTGTTTGAAATATACTAACTCGTTTTTTCCTCACAGAAGATCAACGTGTGTGTGGTTGCAACATTACGGTCCCATTGAGTACATTTTTGGAGAGAGGGACATCAGTTGCACCACAGGGCGGGAAGAGGGTGTCTAGCACTGTACATTTTCTTTCTTCGGTAAGCATTATTTTGTGTTTGATACTTTTGGAATTTTGGTTCTTCATGTTGATTTTAAAATGACCTTTTTCTTGTTTGAAATATACTAACTCGTTTTTTCCTCACAGAAGATCAACGTGTGTGTGGTTGCAACATTACGCTCCCATTGAGTACATTTTTGGAGAGAGGGACATCAGTTGCACCACAGGGCGGGAGGAGGGTGCCTAGCACGATACATTTTATTTCTTCGGTAAGCATTATTTTGTGTTTGATAGTTTTGGAATTTATTTTTTCATGTTGATTTTAAAATGACATTTTTCATGTTTGAAATGTACTCTCTCGTTTTTTCCTCAAAGCAAGTCAACCTGTGTGTGGTTGGAACATTATGGTCCCATTGAGTACATTTTTGGATAGAGGGACATCAGTTGCACCACAGGGAGGGAAGAGGGTGCCTAGCAGATACATTTTCTTTCTTCGGTAAGCATTTTTTTGTGTTTGATACTTTTGGAATTTTGGTTTTTCATGTTGATTTTAAAATGACCTTTTTCATGTTTGAAATGTACTAACCCATTTTTTCCTCACGGCAGGTCAATGTGGGTGTGGTTGCAACATTATGGTCCCATTGAGTACATTTTTGGAGAGAGGGACATCAGTTGCAACACAGGGCGGGAGGTGGGTGCCTTGCACGATACATTTTCTTTCTTCGGTAAGCATTATTTTGTGTTTGATACTTTTGGAATTTTGGTTCTTCATGTTGATTTTAAAATGACCTTTTTCTTGTTTGAAATGTACTAACTCGTTTTTTCCTCACAGAAGATAAACGTGTGTGTGGTTGCAAAATTACGGTCCCATTGAGTACATTTTTGGAGAGAGGGACATCAGTTGCACCACAGGGCGGGAAGAGGGTGCCTAGCACGATACATTTTCTTTCTTCGGTAAGCATTATTTTGTGTTTGATACTTTTGGAATTTATTTTTTCATGTTGATTTTAAAATGACCTTTTTCATGTTTGAAATGTACTATCTCGTTTTTTCCTCAAAGCAGGTCAACCTGTGTGTGGTTGCAACATTATGGTCCCATTGAGTACATTTTTGGAGAGAGGGACATCAGTTGCACCACAGGGCAGGAGGAGGGTGCCTAGCACGAGACATTTTCTTTCTTCGGTAAGCATTATTTTGTGTTTGATACTTTTGGAATTTTGGTTTTTCATGTTGATTTTAAAATGACCTTTTTCATGTTTGGAATGTACTAACTCGTTTTTTCCTCACAGCAGTTCAACGTGTGTGTGGTTGCAACATTATGGTCCCATTGAGTACATTTTTGGAGAGAGGGACGTCAGTTGTACCACAGGACGGGAGGAGGGTGCCCAGCATGATACATTTTCTTTCTTCGGTAAGCATTATTTTGTGTTTGATACTTTTGGAATTTTGATTTTTCATGTTGATTTTAAAATGTCCTTTTTCATGTTTGAAATGTACTATCTCGTTTTTTCCTCACAGCAGGTCAACGTGGGTGTGGTTGCAACATTATGGTCCCATTGAGTACATTTTTGGAGAGAGGGACATCAGTTGCGCCACAGGGCGGGAAGAGGGTGCCTAGAACGATACATTTTCTTTCTTCAGTAAGCTTTATTTTGTGTTTGATACTTTTGGAATTTATTTTTTCATGTTGATTTTAAAATGTCCTTTTTCATGTTTGAAATGTACTATCTCGTTTTTTCCTCACAGCAGGTCAACGTGGGTGTGGTAGCAACATTATGGTCCCATTGAGTACATTTCAGGAGAGAGGGACATCAGTTGCACCACAGGGCGGGAAGAGGGTGCATGTCACGATACATTTTCTTTCTTCGGTAAGCATTATTTTGTGTTTGATACTTTTGGAATTTTGGTTTTTCATGTTGATTTTAAAATGTCCTTTTTCATGTTTGAAATGTACTATCTCGTTTTTTCCTCACAGCAGGTCAACGTGGGTGTGGTTGCAACATTATGGTCCCATTGAGTACATTTTTGGAGAGAGGGACATCAGTTGCATCACAGGGCGGGAACAGGGTGCCTAGCACGATACATTTTCTTTCTTCGGTAAGCATTATTTTGTGTTTGATACTTTTGGAATTTTGGTTTTTCATGTTGATTTTAAAATGACCATTTTCATGTTTGGAATGTACTAACTCGTTTTTTCCTCACAGCAGTTCAACGTGTGTGTGGTTGCAACATTATGGTCCCATTGAGTACATTTTTGGAGAGAGGGACGTCAGTTGTACCACAGGACGGGAGGAGGGTGCCTAGCATGATACATTTTCTTTCTTCGGTAAGCATTATTTTGTGTTTGATACTTTTGGAATTTTGGTTTTTCATGTTGATTTTAAAATGACCTTTTTCATGTTTGGGATGTACTAACTCGTTTTTTCCTCACAGCAGTTCAACGTGTGTGTGGTTGCAACATTATGGTCCCATTGAGTACATTTTTGGAGAGAGGGACATCAGTTGTACCACAGGACGGGAGGAGGGTGCCTAGCACGATACATTTTCTTTCTTCGGTAAGCATTATTTTGTGTTTGATACTTTTGGAATTTTGGTTTTTCATGTTGATTTTAAAATGTCCTTTTTCATGTTTGAAATGTACTATCTCGTTTTTTCCTCACAGCAGGTCAACGTGGGTGTGGTTGAAACATTATGGTCCCACTGAGTACATTTTTGGAGAGAGGGACATCAGTTGCACCACAGGGCGGTAAGAGGGTGCCTAGCACTGTACATTTTCTTTCTTCGGTAAGCATTATTTTGTGTTTGATACTTTTGGAATTTTGGTTCTTCATGTTGATTTTAAAATGACCTTTTTCTTGTTTGAAATGTTCTAACTCGTTTTTTCCTCACAGCAGGTCAACGTGGGTGTGGTTGCAACATTATGGTCCCATTGAGTACATTTTTGGAGAGAGGGACATCAGTTGTACCACAGGACGGGAAGAGGGTGCCTAGCACGATCCTTTTTCTTTCTTCGGTAAGCATTATTTTGTGTTTGATACTTTTGGAATTTTGGTTTTTCATGTTGATTTTAAAATGACCTTTTTCATGTTTGGAATGTACTAACTCGTTTTTTCCTCACAGCAGTTCAACGTGTGTGTGCTTGCAACATTATGGTCCCATTGAGTACATTTTTGGAGAGAGGGACGTCAGTTGTACCACAGGACGGGAGGAGGGTGCCTAGCATGATACATTTTCTTTCTTCGGTAAGCATTTTTTTGTGTTTGATACTTTTGGAATATTGGTTTTTCATGTTGATTTTAAAATGACCTTTTTCATGTTTGGGATGTACTAACTCGTTTCTTTCTCACAGCAGTTCAACGTTTGTGTGGTTGCAACATTATGGTCCCATTGAGTACATTTTTGGAGAGAGGGACATCAGTTGCACCACAAGGCGGTAAGAGGGTGCCTAGCACTGTACATTTTCTTTCTTCGGTAAGCCTTATTTTGTGTTTGATACTTTTGGAATTTTGGTTCTTCATGTTGATTTTAAAATGACCTTTTTCTTGTTTGAAATGTTCTAACTAGTTTTTTCCTCACAGAAGATAAACGTGTGTGTGGTTGCAACATTAAGGTCCCATTGAGTACATTTTTGGAGAGAGGGACATCAGTTGCACCACAGGGCGGGAAGAGGGTGCCTAGCACGATACATTTTCTTTCTTCGGTAAGCATTATTTTGTGTTTGATACTTTTGGAATTTATTTTGTCATGTTGATTTTAAAATGACCTTTTTCATGTTTGGAATGTACTAACTCGTTTTTTCCTCACAGCAGTTCAACGTGTGTGTGGTTGCAACATTATGGTCCCATTGAGTACATTTTTGGAGAGAGGGACGTCAGTTGTACCACAGGACGGGAGGAGGGTGCCTAGCATGATACATTTTCTTTCTTCGGTAAGCATTATTTTGTGTTTGATACTTTTGGAATTTTGGTTTTTCATGTTGATTTTAAAATGTCCTTTTTCATGTTTGAAATGTACTATGTCGTTTTTTCCTCACAGCAGGTCAACGTGGGTGTGGTTGCAACATTATGGTCCCATTGAGTACATTTTTGGAGAGAGGGACATCAGTTGCACCACAGTGCGGGCGGAGGGTGCCTAGCACGATACATTTTCTTTCTTCGGTAATTATTATTTTGTGTTTGATACTTTCGGAGATTTTGTTTTTCATGTTGATTTTAAAATGACCTTTTTCATGTTTGAAATGTACTAACGCGTTTTTTCCTCACAGCAGGTCAACGTGTGTGTGGTTGCAACATTATGGTCCCATTGAGTACATTTTTGGAGAGAGGGACATCAGTTGCACCACAGTGAGGGAGGAGGGTGCCTAGCACGATACATTTCCTTTCTTCGGTAAGCATTATTTTGTGTTTGATACTTTTGGAATTTTGGTTTTTCATGTTGATTTTAAAATGTCCTTTTTCATGTTTGAAATTTACTATCTCGTTATTTCCTCACAGCGGGTCAACGTGGGTGTGGTTGCAACATTATGGTCCCATTGAGTACATCTTTGGAGAGAGGGACATCAGTTGCACCACAGGGCGGGAAGAGGGTGCCTAGCACGATACATTTTCTTTCTTCGGTAAGCATATTTTTGTGTTTGATACTTTTGGAATTTTGGTTTTTCATGTTGATTTTAAAATGACCTTTTTCATGTTTGAAATGTACTAACTCGTTTTTTCCTCACAGCAGGTCAACGTGTGTGTGGTTGCAACATTATGGTCCCATTGAGTACATTTTTGGAGAGAGGGACAGCAGTTGCACCACAGGGTGGGAGGAGGGTGCCTAGCACGATACATTTTCTTTCTTCTGTAAGCATTATTTTGTGTTTGATACTTTTGGAATTTTGGTTTTTCATGTTGTTTTTAAATTGTCCTTTTTCATGTTTGAAATGTACTATCTCGTTTTTTCCTCACAGCAGGTCAACGTGGGTGTGGTTGCAACATTATGGTCCCATTGAGTACATTTTTGGAGAGAGGGACATCAGTTGCACCACAGGGCGGTAAGAGGGTGCCTAGCACGATAAATTTTCTTTCTTCGGTAAGCATTTTTTTGTGTTTGATACTTTTGGAATTTTGGTTCTTCATGTTGATTTTAAAATGACCTTTTTCATGTTTGAAATGTACTAACTCGTTTTTTCCTCACAGCAGGTCAACGTGGGTGTGGTTGCAACATTATGGTCCCATTGAGTACATTTTTGAAGAGAGGGACAAAAGTTGCACCACAGGGTGGGAGGAGGGTGCCTAGAACGATACATTTTCTTTCTTCGGTAAGCATTATTTTGTGTTTGATAATTCTGGAATTTTGGTTTTTCATGTTGACTTTAAAATGACCTTTTTCTTGTTTGAAAAGTTCTAACTCGTTTTTTCCTCACAGCAGGTCAACGTGGGTGTGGTTGCAAAATTATGGTCCCATTGAGTACATTTTTGGAGAGAGGGACATCAGTTGTACCACAGGACGGGAAGAGGGTGCCTAGCACGATACATTTTCTTTCTTCGGTAAGCATTATTTTGTGTTTGATACTTTTGGAATTTTGGTTTTTCATGTTGATTTTAAAATGACCTTTTTCATGTTTGGAATGTACTAACTCGTTTTTTCATCACAGCAGTTCAACGTGTGTGTGGTTGCAACATTATGGTCCCATTGAGTACATTTTTGGAGAGAGGGACTTCAGTTGTACCACAGGACGGGAGGAGGGTGCCTAGCATGATACATTTTCTTTCTTCGGTAAGCATTATTTTGTGTTTGATACTTTTGGAATTTTGGTTTTTCATGTTGATTTTAAAATGACCTTTTTCATGTTTGGGATGTACTAACTCGTTTTTTCCTCACAGCAGTTCAACGTGTGTGTGGTTGCAACATTATGGTCCCATTGAGTACATTTTTGGAGAGAGGGACATCAGTTCTACCACAGGACGGGAGGAGGGTGCCTAGCACGATACATTTTCTTTCTTCGGTAAGCATTATTTTGTGTTTGATACTTTTGGAATTTTGGTTTTTCATGTTGATTTTAAAATGTCCTTTTTCATGTTTGAAATGTACTATCTCGTTTTTTCCTCACAGCAGGTCAACGTGGGTGTGGTTGCAACATTATGGTCCCATTGAGTACATTTTTGGAGAGAGGGACATCAGTTGCACTACAGGGCAGTAAGAGGGTGCCTAGCACTGTACATTTTCTTTCTTCGGTAAGCATTATTTTGTGTTTGATACTTTTGGAATTTTGGTTCTTCATGTTGATGTTAAAATGACCTTTTTCTTGTTTCAAATGTACTAACTCGTTTTTTCCTCACAGAAGATAAACGTGTGTGTGGTTGCAACATTACAGTCCCATTGAGTACATTTTTGGAGAGAGGGACATCAGTTGCACCACAGGGCGGGAAGAGGGTGCCTAGCACGATACATTTTCTTTCTTCGGTAAGCATTATTTTGTGTTTGATACTTTTGGAATTTATTTTTTCATGTTGATTTTAAAATGACCTTTTTCATGTTTGAAATGTACTATCTCGTTATTTCATCAAAGCAGGTCAACCTGTGTGTGGTTGCAACATTATGGTCCCATTAAGTACATTTTTGGAGAGAGGGACATCACTTGCACCACAGGGTGGGAGGAGGGTGCCTAGCACGATACATTTTCTTTCTTCGGTAAGCATTATTTTGTGTTTGATACTTTCGGAATTTTTGTTTTTCATGTTGAATTTAAAATGACATTTTTCATGTTTGAAATGTACTAACTCGTATTTTCCTCACAGCAGGTCAACGTGGGTGTGGTTGCAACATTATGGTCCCATTGAGTACATTTTTGGAGAGAGGGACATCAGTTGCACAACAGGGCGGGAGAAGGGTGCCTAGCACGATACATTTTCTTTCTTCGGTAAGCATTTTTTTGTGTTTGATACTTTTGGAATTTTTGTTTTTCATGTTGATTTTAAAATGACCTTTTTCTTGTTTGAAATGTACTAACTCGTTTTTTCCTCACAGCAGGTCAACGTGTGTGTGGTTGAAACATTATGGTCCCATTGAGTACATTTTTGGAGAAAGGGACATCAGTTGCACCACAGTGCGGGAGGAGGGTGCCTAGCACGATACATTTTCTTTCTTCGGTAAGCATTATTTTGTGTTTGATACTTTTGGAAATTTGGTTTTTCATGTTGTTTTTAAAATGTCCTTTTTCATGTTTGAAATGTACTATCTCGTTTTTTCCTCACAGCAGGTCAACGTGGGTGTGGTTGCAACATTATGGTCCCATTGAGTACATTTTTGGAGAGAGGGACATCAGTTGCACCACAGGGCGGTAAGAGGGTGCCTAGCACGATAAATTTTCTTTCTTCGGTAAGCATTTTTTTGTGTTTGATACTTTTGGAATTTTGGTTTTTCATGTTGATTTTAAAATGACCTTTTTCATGTTTGAAATGTACTAACTCGTTTTTTCCTCACAGCAGGTCAACGTGGGTGTGGTTGCAACATTATGGTCCCATTGAGTACATTTTTGGAGAGAGGGACAAAAGTTGCACCACAGGGTGGGAGGAGGGTGCCTAGCACGATACATTTTCTTTCTTCGGTAAGCATTATTTTGTGTTTGATAAACCTGGAATTTTGGTTTTTCATGTTGATTTTAAAATGACCTTTTTCATGTTTGGAATGTACTAACTCGTTTTTTCCTCACAGCAGTTCAACGTGTGTGTGGTTGCAACATTATGGTCCCATTGAGTACATTTTTGGAGAGAGGGACATCAGTTGTACCACAGGATGGGAGGAGGGTGCCTAGCACGATACATTTTCTTTCTTCGGTTAGCATTATTTTGTGTTTGATACTTTTGGAATTTTGGTTTTTCATGTTGATTTTAAAATGTCCTTTTTCATGTTTGAAATGTACTATCTCGTTTTTTCCTCACAGCAGGTCAACGTGGGTGTGGTTGCAACATTATGGTCCCATTGAGTACATTTTTGGAGAGAGGGACATCAGTTGCAACACACGGCGGGAAGAGGGTGCCTAGCAAGATACATTTTCTTTCTTCGGTAGGCATTTTTTTGTGTTTGATACTTTTGGAATTTTGGTTTTTCATGTTGATTTTAAAATGACCTTTTTCATGTTTGAAATGTACTAACTCGTTTTTTCCTCACAGCATGTCAACGTGTGTGTGGTTGCAACATTATGGTCCCATTGAGTACATTTTTGGAGAGAGGGACATCAGTTGCAACACACGGCGGGAAGAGGGTGCCTAGCATTATACATTTTCTTTCTTCAGTAAGCATTATTTTGTGTTTGATACTTTTGGAATTTTGGTTTTCATGTTGATATTAAAGTGACCTTTTTCATGTTTGGAATGCACTAACTCGTTTTTTCCTCACAGCAGGTCAACGTGTGTGTGGTTGCAACATTATGGTCCCATGAGTACATTTTTGGAGAGAGGGACATCAGTTGCACCACAGGGTGGGAGGAGGGTGCCTAGCACGATACATTTCCTTTCTTCGGTAAGCATTTTTTTGTGTTTGATACTTTTGGAATTTTGGTTTTTCATTTTGATTTTAAAATGAGCTTTTTCATGTTTGAAATGTACTAACTCGTTTTTTCCTCACAGCATGTCAACGTGTGTGTGGTTGCAACATTATGGTCCCATTGAGTACATTTTTGGAGAGAGGGACATCAGTTGCACCACAGTGCGGGAGGAGGTTGCCTAGCACAATACATTTTCTTTCTTCGGTAAGCATTAGTTTGTGTTTGATACTTTCGGAATTTTTGTTTTTCATGTTGATTTAAAAATGACCTATTTCATGTTTGAAATGTACTAACTCGTATTTTCCTCACAGCAGGTCAACGTGGGTGTGGTTGCAACATTATGGTCCCATTGAGTACATTTTTGGAGAGAGGAACATCAGTTGCACCACAGGGCGGGAGGAGGGTGCCTAGCACGATACATTTTCTTTCTTCGGTAAGCATTTTTTTGTGTTTGATACTTTTGGAATTTTGGTTTTTCATGTTGATTTTAAAATGTCCTTTTTTATGTATGAAATGTACTATCTCGTTTTTTCCTCACAGCAGGTCAACGTGGGTGTGGTTGCAACATTATGGTCCCATTGAGTACATTTTTGGAGAGAGGGACATCAGTTGCGCCACAGGGCGGGAAGAGGGTGCCTAGCACGATACATTTTCATTCTTCGGTAAGCATTTTTTTTTTTTGATACTTTTGGAATTTTGGTTTTTCATGTTGATTTTAAAATGTCCTTTTTCATGTTTGACAAGTACTAACTCGTTTTTTCCTCACAGCATGTCAACGTGTTGGTGGTTGCAACATTATGGTCCCATTGAGTACATTTTTGGAGAGAGGGACATCAGTTGCACCACAGTGCGGGAAGAGGGTGCCTAGCACGATACATTTTCTTTCTTCGGTAAGCATTATTTTGTGTTTGATACTTTTGTAATTTTGGTTTTTCATGTTGATTTTAAAATGACCTTTTTCATGTTTGAAATGTACTAACTCGTATTTTCCTCACAGCAGGTCAACGTGGGTGTGGTTGCAACATTATGGTCCCATTGAGTACAGTTTTGGAGAGAGGGACACCAGTTGCACAACAGTGCGGGAGGAGGGTGCCTAGCACGATACATTTTCTTTCTTCGGTAAGCATTTTTTTGTGTTTGATACTTTTGGAATTTTGGTTTTTCATTTTGATTTTAAAATGAGCTTTTTCATGTTTGAAATGTACTAACTCGTTTTTTCCTCACAGCATGTCAACGTGTGTGTGGTTGCAACATTATGGTCCCATTGAGTACATTTTTGGAGAGAGGGACATCAGTTGCACCACAGTGCGGGAGGAGGTTGCCTAGCACAATACATTTTCTTTCTTCGGTAAGCATTAGTTTGTGTTTGATACTTTCGGAATTTTTGTTTTTCATGTTGATTTAAAAATGACCTATTTCATGTTTGAAATGTACTAACTCGTATTTTCCTCACAGCAGGTCAACGTGGGTGTGGTTGCAACATTATGGTCCCATTGAGTACATTTTTGGAGAGATGAACATCAGTTGCACCACAGGGCGGGAGGAGGGTGCCTAGCACGATACATTTTCTTTCTTCGGTAAGCATTTTTTTGTGTTTGATACTTTTGGAATTTTGGTTTTTCATGTTGATTTTAAAATGTCCTTTTTTATGTTTGAAATGTACTATCTCGTTTTTTCCTCACAGCAGGTCAACGTGGGTGTGGTTGCAACATTATGGTCCCATTGAGTACATTTTTGGAGAGAGGGACATCAGTTGCGCCACAGGGCGGGAAGAGGGTGCCTAGCACGATACATTTTCATTCTTCGGTAAGCATTTTTTTTTTTTGATACTTTTGGAATTTTGGTTTTTCATGTTGATTTTAAAATGTCCTTTTTCATGTTTGAAATGTACTAACTCGTTTTTTCCTCACAGCATGTCAACGTGTTGGTGGTTGCAACATTATGGTCCCATTGAGTACATTTTTGGAGAGAGGGACATCAGTTGCACCACAGTGCGGGAGGAGGGTGCCTAGCACGATACATTTTCTTTCTTCGGTAAGCATTATTTTGTGTTTGATACTTTTGTAATTTTGGTTTTTCATGTTGATTTTAAAATGACCTTTTTCATGTTTGAAATGTACTAACTCGTATTTTCCTCACAGCAGGTCAACGTGGGTGTGGTTGCAACATTATGGTCCCATTGAGTACAGTTTTGGAGAGAGGGACACCAGTTGCACAACAGTGCGGGAGGAGGGTGCCTAGCACGATACATTTTCTTTCTTCGGTAAGCATTATTTTGTGTTTGATACTTTTGGAATTTTGGTTCTTCATGTTGATTTTAAAATGTCCTTTTTCATGTTTGAAATGTACTATCTCGTTTTTTCCTCACAGCAGGTCAACGTGGGTGTGGTTGCAACATTATGATCCCATTGAGTACATTTTTGGAGAGAGGGACATCAGTTGCACCACAGGGCGGGAAGAGGGTGCCTAGCACGATACATTTTCATTCTTCGGTAAGCATTTTTTTGTGTTTGATACTTTTGGAATTTTGGTTTTTCATGTTGATTTTAAAATGTCCTTTTTCATGTTTGAAATGTACTATCTCGTTTTTTCCTCACAGCAGGTCAACTTGTGTGTGGTTGCAACATTATTGACCCATTGAGTACATTTTTTGAGAGAGGGACATCAGTTGCACCACAGGGTGGGAGGAGGGTGCCTAGCACGATACATTTCCTTTCTTCGGTAAGCATTTTTTTGTGTTTGATACTTTTGGAATTTTGGTTTTTCATTTTGATTTTAAAATGACCTTTTTCATGTTTGAAATGTACTAACTCGTTTTTTCCTCACAGCATGTCAACGTGTGTGTGGTTGCAACATTATGGTCCCATTGAGTACATTTCTGGAGAGAGGGACATCAGTTGCACCACAGTGCGGGAGGAGGGTGCCTAGCACGATACATTTCCTTTCTTCGGTAAGCATTATTTTGTGTTTGATATATTCGGAATTTTTGTTTTTCATGTTGATATTAAAATGACATTTTTCATGTTTGAAATGTACTAACTCGTATTTTCCTCACAGCAGGTCAACGTGGGTGTGGTTGCAACATTATGATCCCATTGAGTACATTTTTGGAGAGAGGGACATCAGTTGCACCACAGGGCGGGAAGAGGGTGCCTAGCACGATACATTTTCATTCTTCGGTAAGCATTTTTTTGTGTTTGATACTTTTGGAATTTTGGTTTTTCATGTTGATTTTAAAATGTCCTTTTTCATGTTTGAAATGTACTATCTCGTTTTTTCCTCACAGCAGGTCAACGTGGGTGTGGTTGCAACATTATGGTCCCATTGAGTACATTTTTGGAGAGAGGGACATCAGTTGCACCACAGTGCGGGAGGAGGGTGCCTAACACGATACATTTTCTTTCTTCGGTAAGCATTATTTTGTGTTTGATTCTTTCGGAATTTTTGTTTTTCATGTTGATTTTAAAACGACCTTTTTCATGTTTGAAATGTACTAACTCGTATTTTCCTCACAGCAGGTCAACGTGGGTGTGGTTGCAACGTTATGGTCCCACTGAGTACATTTTTGGAGAGAGGGACTTCAGGTGCACCACAGGGCGGGAGGAGGGTGCTTAGCACGATACATTTTCTTTCTTCGGTAAGCATTTTTTTGTGTTTGATACTTTTGGAATTTTGGTTTTTCATGTTGATTTTAAAATGAATTTTTTCATGTTTGGAATGTACTAACTCATTTTTTCCTCACAGCAAGTCAACGTGTGTGTGGTTGCAACATTATGGTCTCATTGAGTACATTTTTGGAGAGAGGGACATCAGTTGTACCACAGGGCGGGAGGAGGGTGCCTAGCACCATACATTTTCTTTCTTCGGTAAGCATTATTTTGTGTTTGATACTTTCAGAATTTTGGTTTTTCATGTTGATTTTAAAATGACCTTTTTCATGTTTGAAATGTACTAACTTGTTTTTTCCTCACAGCAGGTCAACGTGTGTTTGGTTGCAACATTATGGTCCCATTGAGTACATTTTTGGAGAAAGGGACATCACTTGCACCACATTGCGGGAGTAGGGTGCCTAGCATGATACATTTTCTTTCTTCGGTAAGCATTTTTTTGTGTTTGATACTTTTGGAATTTTGGTTTTTCATGTTGGTTTTAAAATGACCTTTTTCATGTTTGAAATGTACTAACTCGTTTTTTCCTCACAGCAGGTCAACGTGTGTGTGGTAGCAACGTTATGGTTCCATTGAGTACATTTTTGGAGAGAGGGACAGCAGTTGCACCACAGGGCTGGAAGAGGGTGCCTAGCACGATACATTTTCTTTCTTCGGTAAGCATTATTTTGTGTTTGATACTATCGGAATTTTGGTTTTTCAGGTAGATTATAAAAAAACCATTTTCATGTTTGAAATGTACTAACTCGTTTTTTCCTCACAGCAGGTCAACGTGTGTGTGGTAGCAACGTTATGGTCCCATTGAGTACATTTTTGGAGAGAGGGACATCAGTTGCACCACAGGGCGGGAGGAGGGTGCCTAGCACGATACATTTTCTTTCTTCGGTAAGCATTATTTTGTGTTTGATACTTTCGGAATTTTGGTTTTTCATGTTGATTTTAAAATGACCTTTTTCATGTTTGAAATGTACTAACTCGTTTTTTCCTCACAGCAGGTCAACGTGTGTGTGGTTGCAACATTATGGTCCCATTGAGTACATTTTTGGAGAAAGGGACATCACTTGCACCACAGGGCAGGAGGAGGGTGCCTAGCACGATACATTTTCTTTCTTCGGTAAGCATTTTTTTGTGTTTGATACTTTTGGAATTTTTTGTTTTTCATGTTGATTTTAAAGTGACCTTTTTCATGTTTTGAACGTACTAACTAGTTCTTTCCTCACAGCAGGTCAACGTGTGTGTGGTTGCAACATTATGGTCCCAAGGAGTACATTTTTGGAGAGAGGGACATCAGTTGCACCACAGGGTGGGAGGAGGGTGCCTAGCACGATACATTTTCTTTCTTCGGTAAGCATTATTTTGTGTTTGATACTTTTGGAATTTTGGTTTTTCATGTTGGTTTTAAAATGTCCTTTTTCATGTTTGGAATGTACTAACTCGTTTTTTCCTCACAGCAGTTCAACGTGTGTGTGGTTGCAACATTATGGTCCCATTGAGTACATTTTTGGAGAGAGGGACATCAGTTGTACCACAGGACGGGAGGAGGGTGCCTAGCACGATACATTTTCTTTCTTCGGTAAGCATTATTTTGTGTTTGATACTTTTGGAATTTTGGTTTTTCATGTTGATTTTAAAATGTCCTTTTTCATGTTTGAAATGTACTATCTCGTTTTTTCCTCACAGCAGGTCAACGTGGGTGTGGTTGCAACATTATGGTCCCATTGAGTACATTTTTGGAGAGAGGGACATCAGTTGCACCACAGGGCGGGAAGAGGGTGCCTAGCAAGATACATTTTCTTTCTTCAGTAGGCATTTTTTTGTGTTTGATACTTTTGGAATTTTGGTTTTTCATTTTGATTTTAAAATGACCTTTTTCATGTTTGAAATGTACTAACTCGTTTTTTCCTCACAGCATGTCAACGTGTGTGGTTGCAACATTATGGTCCCATTGAGTACATTTTTGGAGAGAGGGACATCAGTTGCACCACAGTGCGGGAGGAGGGTGCCTAGCACGATACATTTTCTTTCTTCGGTAAGCTTTATTTTGTGTTTGATACTTTCGGAATTTTTGTTTTTCATGTTGATTTTAAAATGACCTTTTTCTTGTTTGAAATGTACTAACTCGTATTTTCCTCACAGCAGGTCAACGTGGGTGTGGTTGCAACATTATGGCCCATTGAGTACATTTTTGGAGAGAAGGACATCAGTTGCACAACAGGGCGGGAGGAGGGTGCCTAGCACGATACATTTTCTTTCTTCGGTAAGCATTTTTTTGTGTTTGATACTTTTGGAATTTTGGTTCTTCATGTTGATTTTAAAATGACCTTTTTCTTGTTTGAAATGTACTAACTCGTTTTTTCCTCACAGCAGGTCAACGTGTAAGTGGTTGCAACATTATGGTCCCTTTGAGTACATTTTTTGAGAGAGGGACATCAGTTGCACCACAGTGTGGGAGGAGGGTGCCTAGCACGATACATTTTCTTTCTTCGGTATGCATTATTTTGTATTTGATACTTTCGGAATTTTGGTTTATCATGTTGATTTTAAAATGACCTTTTTCATGTTTGAAATGTACTAACTCGTTTTTTCCTCACAGCAGGTCAACGTGGCTGTGGTTGCAACATTATGGTCCCATTGAGTACATTTTTGGAGAGAGGGACATCAGTTGCACCACAGTGCGGGAGGAGGGTGCCCAGCACGATACATTTTCTTTCTTCGGTAAGCATTATTTTGTGTTTTATACTTTTGGAATTTTGGTTCTTCATGTTGATTTTAAAATGACCTTTTTCTTGTTTGAAAAGTACTAACTCGTTTTTTCCTCACAGCAGGTCAACGTGGGTGTGGTTGCAACATTATGGTCCCATTGAGTACAAATTTGGAGAGAGGGACATCAGTTGCACCACAGTGCGGGAGGAGGGTGCCTAGCATGATACATTTTCTTTCTTCGGTAAGCATTTTTTTGTGTTTGATACTGTTGGAATTTTGGTTTTTCATGTTGATTTTAAAATGACCTTTTTCATGTTTGAAATGTACTAACTCATTTTTCCTCACAGCATGTCAACGTGTGTGTGGTTGCAACATTATGGTCCCATTGAGTACATTTTTGGAGAGAGGGACATCAGTTGCACCACAGTGCGGGAGGAGGGTGCCTAGCACGATACATTTTCTTTCTTCGGTAAGCATTATTTTGTGTTTGATATATTTCGGAATTTGGTTTTTCATGTTGATTTTAAAATGACCTTTTTCATGTTTGAAATGTACTAACTCGTCTTTTCCTCACAGCAGGTCAACGTGGGTGTGGTTGCAACATTATGGTCCCATTGAGTACAATTTTGGAGAGAGGGACATCAGTTGCACCACTGGGCGGGAGGAGGGTGTCTGGCACTGTACATTTTCTTTCTTCAGTAAGCATTATTTTGTGTTTGATACTTTCGGAATTTTGGTTTTTCATGTTGATTTTAAAATGACCTTTTTCATGTTTGAAATGTACAAACTCGTTTTTTCCTCACAGCAGGTCAACGTGAGTGTGGTAGCAACGTTATGGTCCCATTGAGTACATTTTTGGAGAGAGGGACAGCAGTTGCACCACAGGGCGGGAGGTGGGTGCCTAGCACGATATATTTTCTTTCTTCGGTAATCATTATTTTGTGTTTGATACTTTCGGAATTTTGGTTTTTCATGTTGATTTTAAAATGACCTTTTTCATGTTTGAAATGTACTAACTCGTTTTTTCCTCGCAGCAGTTCAATGTGTGTGTGGTTGCAACATTATGGTTCCATTGAGTACATTTTTGGAGAGAGGGACATCAGTTGTACCACAGGGCGGGAGGAGGGTGCCTAGCACGATACATTTTCTTTCTTCGGTAAGCATTTATTTGTGTTTGATACTTTTGGAATTTTGGTTTTTCATGTTGATTTTAAAATGACCTTTTTCATGTTTGAAATGTACTAACTCGTTTTTTCCTCACAGCAGTTCAACGTGTGTGTGGTTGCAACGTTATGGTCCCACTGAGTACATTTTTGGAGAGAGGGACTTCAGGTGCACCACAGGGCGGGAGGAGGGTGCTTAGCACGATACATTTTCTTTCTTCGGTAAGCATTTTTTTGTGTTTGATACTTTTGGAATTTTGGTTTTTCATGTTGATTTTAAAATGACCTTTTTCATGTTTGGAATGTACTAACTCATTTTTTCCTCACAGCAAGTCAATGTGTGTGTGGTTGCAACATTATGGTCTCATTGAGTACATTTTTGGAGAGAGGGACATCAGTTGTACCACAGGGCGGGAGGAGGGTGCCTAGCACCATACATTTTCTTTCTTCGTTAAGCATTATTTTGTGTTTGATACTTTCGGAATTTTGGTTTTTCATGTTGATTTTAAAATGACCTTTTTCATGTTTGAAATGTACTAACTCGTTTTTTCCTCACAGCAGGTCAACGTGTGTTTGGTTGCAACATTATGGTCCCATTGAGTACATTTTTGGAGAAAGGGACATCACTTGCACCACATTGCGGGAGTGGGGTGCCTAGCATGATACATTTTCTTTCTTCGGTAAGCATTTTTTTGTGTTTGATACTTTTGGAATTTTGGTTTTTCATGTTGATTTTAAAATGACCTTTTTCATGTTTGAAATGTACTAACTCGTTTTTTCCTCACAGCAGGTCAACGTGTGTGTGGTAGCAACGTTATGGTCCCATTGAGTACATTTTTGGAGAGAGGGACAGCAGTTGCACCACAGGGCTGGAGGAGGGTGCCTAGCACGATACATTTTCTTTCTTCGGTAAGCATTATTTTGTGTTTGATACTTTCGGAATTTTGGTTTTTTAGGTAGATTATAAAAAAACCATTTTCATGTTTGAAATGTACTAACTCGTCTTTTCCTCACAGCAGGTCAACGTGTGTGTGGTAGCAACGTTATGGTCCCATTGAGTACATTTTTGGAGAGAGGGACATCAGTTGCACCACAGGGCGGGAGGAGGGTGCCTAGCACGATACATTTGCTTTCTTCGGTAAGCATTATTTTGTGTTTGATACTTTCGGAATTTTGGTTTTTCGTGTTGATTTTAAAATGACCTTTTTCATGTTTGAAATGTACTAACTCGTTTTTTCCTCACAGCAGGTCAACGTGTGTGTGGTTGCAACATTATGGTCCCATTGAGTACATTTTTGGAGAAAGGGACATCACTTGCACCACAGGGCGGGGGGAGGGTGCCTAGCACGATACATTTTCTTTCTTCGGTAAGCATTTTTTTGTGTTTGATACTTTTGGAATTTTTTGTTTTTCATGTTGATTTTAAAGTGACCTTTTTCATGTTTTGAACGTACTAACTAGTTCTTTCCTCACAGCAGGTCAACGTGTGTGTGGTTGCAACATTATGGTCCCAAGGAGTACATTTTTGGAGAGAGGGACATCAGTTGTACCACAGGGCGGGAGGAGGGTGCCTAGCACGATATATTTTCTTTCTTCGGTAAGCATTTTTTTGTTTTTGATACTTTTGGAATTTTGGTTTTTCATGTTGATTTTAAAATGACCTTTTTCATGTTTGGAATGTACCAACTCATTTTTTCCTCACAGCAAGTCAACGTGTGTGCGGTTGCAACATAATGGTCCCATTGAGTACATTTTTGGAGAGAGGGACATCAGTTGTACCACAGGGCGGGAGGAGGGTGCCTAGCACGATACATTTTCTTTCTTCGGTAAGCATTTTTTTGTGTTTGATACTTTTGGAATTTTGGTTTTTCATGTTGATTTTAAAATGACCTTTTTCATGTTTGAAATGTACTAACTCGTTTTTTCCTCACAGCATGTCAACGTGTGTGTGGTTGCAATGTTATGGTCCCACTGAGTACATTTTTGGAGAGAGGGACATCAGTTGCACCACAGGGCAAGAGGAGGGTGCCTAGCACAATAGATTTTCTTTCTTCGGTAAGCATTATTTTGTGTTTGATACCTTTGGAACTTTGGTTTTTCATGTTGATTTTAAAATGACCTTTTTCATGTTTGAAATGTACTAACTAATTTTTTCCTCACCGCAGGTCAACGTGTGTGTGGTTGCAACATTATGGTCCCATTGAGTACATTTTTGGAGAAAGGGACATCACTTGCACCACAGGGCGGGAGGAGGGTGCCTAGCTCGATACATTTTCTTTCTTCGTTAAGCATTTTTTTGTGTTTGATACTTTTGGAATTTTTTGTTTTTCATGTTGGTTTTGAAGTGACCTTTTTCATGTTTTGAATGTACTAACTCGTTTTTTCCTCACAGCAGGTCAACGTGTGTGTGGTTGCAACATTATTGTCTTAAGGAGTACATTTTTGGAGAGAGGGACATCAGTTGTACAACAGGGCGGGAGGAGGGTGCCTAGCACTATACATTTCCTTTCTTCGGTAAGCATTATTTTGTGTTTGATACTTTTGGAATTTTGGTTTTTCATGTTGATTTTAAAATGACCTTTTTCATGTTTGGAATGTACTAACTCATTTTTTCCTCACAGCAAGTCAACGTGTGTGTGGTTGCACAATTATGGTCCCATTGAGTACATTTTTGGAGAAAGGGACATCACTTGCACCACAGGGCGGGTGGAGGGTGTCTAGCACGATACATTTTCTTTCTTCGGTAAGCATTTTTTTGTGTTTGATACTTTTGGAATTTTGGTTTTTCATGTTGATTATAAAGTGACCTTTTTCATGTTTTGAATGTACTAACTCGTTTTTTCCTCACAGCAGGTCAACGTGTGTGTGGTTGCAACATTATGGTCCCATTGAGTACATTTTTGGAGAGAGGGACATCAGTTGCGCCACAGGTCGGGAGGAGGGTGCCTCGCACGTTACATTTCCTTTCTTCGGTAAGCATTATTTTGTGTTTTATAGTTTCGGAATTTTGGTTTTTCATGTTGATTTTAAAATGTTTTTTTTCATGTTTGAAATGTACTAACTCGTTTTTTCCTCACAGCAGGTCAACATGTGTGTGATTGCAACATTATGGTCCCATTGAGTACATTTTTGGAGAGAAGGACATCAGTTGCACCACAGGGCGGGAGGAGGGTGCCTAGCACGATACATTTTCTTTCTTCGGTAAGCATTTTTTTGTGTTTGATACTGTTGGAATTTTGGTTTTTCATGTTGATTATAAAATGACCTTTTTCATGTTTGGAATGTACTAACTCGTTTTATTCGTCACAGCAGGTCAACGTGTGTGTGGTTGCAACATTACGGTCCGATTGAGTACATTTTTGGAGAGAGGGACATCAGTTGCACCACAGGGCGGGAGGAGGGTGCCTAGCACGATACATTTCCTTTCTTCGATGAGCATTTTTTTGTGTTTGATACCTTTGGAATTTTGGTTTTTCATGTTGATTTTAAGGTGACCTTTTTCATGTTTGAAATGTACTAACTCGTTTTTTCCTCACAGCAGGTCAACGTGTGTGTGGTTGCTACGTTATGGTTCCACTGAGTACATTTTTGGAGAGAGGGACATCAGTTGCACCACAGGGCGGGAGGAGGGTGCCTAGCACGATACATTTTCTTTCTTCGGTAAGCATTATTTTGTGTTTTATAGTTTTGGAATTTTGGTTTTTCATGTTGATTTTAAAATGACCTTTTTCATGTTTGGAATGTAATTACTCATTTTTACCTCACAGCAGGTCAACGTGTGTGTGGTTGCAACATAATGGTCCCATTGAGTACATTTTTGGAGAGAGGGACATCAGTTGCACCACAGGGCGGGAGGAGGGTGCCTAGCATGATACATTTTCTTTCTTCGGTAAGCATTTTTTTGTGTTTGATACTTTTGGAATTTTGGTTTTTCATGTTGATTTTAAAATGACCTTTTTCATGTTTGGAATGTACTAACTCGTTTTTTCCTCACAGCAGGTCAACGTGTGTGTGGTTGCAACATTATGGTCCCATTGAGTACATTTTTGTAGAGAAGGACGTGAGTTGCACCACAGGGCGGGAGGAGGGTGCCTAGCACGATACATTTTCTTTCTTCGGTAAGCATTTTTCTGTGTTTGATACCTTTGGAATTTTGGTTTTTCATGTTGTTATTAAAATGACCTTTTTCATGTTTGAAATGTACTAACTCGTTTTTTCCTCACAGCAGGTCAACTTGTGTGTAGTTGCAACATTACGGTCCCATTGAGTACATTTTTGGAGAGACGGACATCAGTTGCACCACGGGGCTGGAGGAGGGTGCCTAGCATGATACATTTCCTTTCTTCGATGAGCATTTATTTGTGTTTGATACCTTCCGAATTTTGGTTTTTCATGTTGATTTTAAAATGACCTTTTTCATGTTTGAAATGTACTAACTCGTTTTTTCCTCACAGCAGGTCAACTTGTGTGTGGTTGCAACATTACGGTCCCATTGAGTACATTTTTGGAGAGAGGGACATCAGTTGCACCACAGGGCGGGAGGAGGGTGCCTAGCACGATACATTTTCTTTCTTCGGTAAGCATTTTTTTGTGTTTGATACTTTTGTAGTATTGGTTTTTCATGTTGCTTTTAAAATGGCCTTTTACATGTTTGAAACGCACTAACTCGTTTTTTCCTCACAGCAGGTCAACTTGTGTGTGGTTGGAACATTACGGTACAATTGAGTACATTTTTGGAGAGAGGGACATCAGTTGCACCACAGGGCGGGAGTAGGTTGCCTAGCATGATAGATTTTCTTTCTTCCGCAAGCATTTTTCTGTGTTTGATACCTTTTGAATTTTGGTTTTTCATGTTGATTTTAAAATGACGTTTTTCATGTTTGAAATGTACTAACTGGTTTTTTCCTCGCAGCAGGTCAACTTGTGTGTGGTTGCAACATTACGGTCCCATTGAGTACATTTTTGGAGAAAGGGACATGAGTTGCACCACAGGGCAGGAGGAAGGTGCCTAGCACGATACATTTTTTTTCTTCGGTAAGCATTTTTTTTGTTTGATACCTTTGGAATTTTGGTTTTTCATGTTGATTTTAAAATGACCTTTTTCATGTTTGAAATGTACTAACTCGTTTTTTCCTCACAGCAAATCCACTTGGGTGTGGTTACAACATTACGGTCCCATTGAGTACATTTTTGGAGAGAGGCAGGTCAACCTGTGTGTGGTTGCAACATTACGGTCCCATTGAGTACATTTTTGGAGATAGGGACATCTGTTGCACCACAGGGCATGGAGGATGGTGCGGACCACGATGCAGTTTCTTTCTTTGGGAAGCATTTTTTGAGCTTGATACTTTTGGAGTTTTTGTTAATCATGTTGATTTTAAAATGACCCTTTTCATGTTTGTAATGTACTAACTCGTTTTTTCCTCACAGCAGGTCAACTTGTGTGTGGTTGTACCATTACGGTCCCATTGAGTACATTTTTGGAGAGAGGGACATGAGTTGCACCACAGGGCGGGAGGATGGTTCCTAGCACGATACAATTTCTTTCTTCCGTAAGCATTTTTTGTGTTCGATACTTTTGGAATTTTGGTTTATCATGTTGATTTTAAAATGACCTTTTTCATGTTTGTAATGTACTAACTCTTATTTTCCTCACAGCAGGTCAACTTGTGTGTGATTGCAACATTACGGTCCCATTGAGTACATTTTTGGAGAGAGGGACATGAGTTGCACCATAGGGCGGGAGGAGGGTGCCAAGCACGATACATTTTCTTTCTTCGGTAAGCATTTTTTGTGTTTGATACTTTTGGAGTTTTGGTTTTTCATGTTGATTTTAAAATGGCCTTTTTCATGTTTGTAATGTATTAACTCGTTTTTTCCTCACAGCAGGTCAACTTGTGTGTGATTGCAACATTACGGTCCCATTGAGTACATTTTTGGAGAGAGGGACATGAGTTGCACCACAGGGCCGGAGGAGGGTGCGAAGCACGATACATTTTCTAACTTCGGTAAGCATTTTTTGTGTTTGATACTTTTGGAATTTTGGTTTTTCATGTTAATTTTAAATTCACCTTTTTCATGTTTGTAATGTATTAACTCGTTTTTTCCTCACAGCAGGTCAACTTGTGTGTGGTTGCAACATTATGGTCCCATTGAGTACATTTTTGGAGAGAGGGACATCAGTTGCACCACAGGGCGGGAGGATGGTTCCTAGCACGATACAATTTCTTTCTTCGGTAAGCATTTTTTTGTGTTTGACACTTTTCGAATTTTGGTTTTTCATGTTGATTTTAAAATGACCTTTTTCATGTTTGAAATGTACCAACTCATTTTTTCCTCACAGCAAGTCAACGTGTGTGCGGTTGCAACATTATGGTCCCATTGAGTACATTTTTGGAGAGAGGGGCATCAGTTGTACCACAGGGCGGGAGGAGGGTGCCTAGCACGATACATTTTCTTTCTTCGGTAAGCATTTTTTTGTGTTTGATACTTTAGGAATTTTGGTTTTTCATGTTGATTTTAAAGTGACCTTTTTCATGTTTTGAATGTACTAACTCGTTTTTTCCTCACAGCAGGTCAACGTGTGTGTGGTTGCAACATTATGGTCCCATTGAGTACATTTTTGGAGAGAGGGACATCAGTTATACCACAGGGCGGGAGGAGGGTGCCTAGCACGATACATTTTCATTCTTCGGTAAGCATTTTTTTGTGTTTGATACTTTTGGAATTTTGGTTTTTCATGTTGATTTTAAAATGACCTTTTTCATGTTTGAAATGTACTAACTAATTTTTTCCTCACAGCAGGTCAACGTGTGTGTGGTTGCAACATTATGGTCCCATTGAGTACATTTTTGGAGAAAGGGACATCACTTGCACCACAGGGCGGGAGGAGGGTGCCTAGCTCGATACATTTTCTTTCTTCGTTAAGCATTTTTTTGTGTTTGATACTTTTGGAATTTTTTGTTTTTCATGTTGGTTTTGAAGTGACCTTTTTCATGTTTTGAATGTACTAAGTCGTTTTTTGTACACAGCAGGTCAACGTGTGTATGGTTGCAACATTATGGTCCCAAGGAGTACATTTTTGGAGAGAGGGACATCAGTTGTACAACAGGGCGGGAGGAGGGTGCCTAGCACTATACATTTCCTTTCTTCGGTAAGCATTATTTTGTGTTTGATACTTTTGGAATTTTGGTTTTTCATGTTGATTTTAAAATGACGTTTTTCATGTTTGAAATGTACCAACTCATTTTTTCCTCACAGCAAGTCAACGTGTGTGCGGTTGCAACATTATGGTCCCATTGAGTACATTTTTGGAGAGAGGGGCATCAGTTGTACCACAGGGCGGGAGGAGGGTGCCTAGCACGATACATTTTCTTTCTTCGGTAAGCATTTTTTTGTGTTTGATACTTTAGGAATTTTGTTTTTTCATGTTGATTTTAAAGTGACCTTTTTCATGTTTTGAATGTACTAACTCGTTTTTTCCTCACAGCAGGTCAACGAGTGTGTGGTTGCAACATTATGGTCCCATTGAGTACATTTTTGGAGAGAGGGACATCAGTTGTACCACAGGGCGGGAGGAGGGTGCCAAGCACGATACATTTTCATTCTTCGGTAAGCATTTTTTTGTGTTTGATACTTTTGGAATTTTGGTTTTTCATGTTGATTTTAAAATGACCTTTTTCATGTTTGGAATGTACTAACTCATTTTTTCCTCACAGCAAGTCAACGTGTGTGTGGTTGCACAATTATGGTCCCATTGAGTACATTTTTGGAGAAAGGGACATCACTTGCACCACAGGGCGGGTGGAGGGTGTCTAGCACGATACATTTTCTTTCTTCGGTAAGCATTTTTTTGTGTTTGATACTTTTGGAATTTTGGTTTTTCATGTTGATTATAAAGTGACCTTTTTCATGTTTTGAATGTACTAACTCGTTTTTTCCTCACAGCAGGTCAACGTGTGTGTGGTTGCAACATTATGGTCCCATTGAGTACATTTTTGGAGAGAGGGACATCAGTTGCGCCACAGGTCGGGAGGAGGGTGCCTCGCACAATACATTTCCTTTCTTCGGTAAGCATTATTTTGTGTTTTATAGTTTTGGAATTTTGGTTTTTCATGTTGATTTTAAAATGTTTTTTTTCATGTTTGAAATGTACTAACTCGTTTTTTCCTCACAGCAGGTCAACATGTGTGTGGTTGCATCGTTATGGTCCCACTGAGTAAATTTTTGGAGAGAGAGACATCACTTGCACCACAGGGCTGGAGGAGGGTGCCTAGCACGATACATTTCCTTTCTTCGGTAAGCATTATTTTGTGTTTTATAGTTTTGGAATTTTGGTTTTTCATGTTGATTTTAAAATGACCTTTTTCATGGTTGGAATGTAATTACTCGTTTTTTCCTCACAGCAGGTCAACGTGTGTGTGGTTGCAACATTATGGTCCCATTGAGTACATTTTTGGAGAGAGGGACATCAGTTGCACCACAGGGCGGGAGGAGGGTGCCTAGCTCGATACATTTTCTTTCTTCGGTAAGCATTTTTTTGTGTTTGATACTGTTGGAATTTTGGTTTTTCATGTTGATTATAAAATGACCTTTTTCATGTTTGGAATGTACTAACTCGTTTTTTCCTCACAGCAGGTCAACGTGTGTGTGGTTGCAACATTACGGTCCCATTGAGTACATTTTTGGAGAGAGGGACATCAGTTGCACCACAGGGCGGGAGGAGGGTGCCTAGCACGATACATTTCCTTTCTTCGATGAGCATTTTTTTGTGTTTGATACCTTTGGAATTTTGGTTTTTCATGTTGATTTAAAGTGACCTTTTTCATGTTTGAAATGTACTAACTCGTTTTTTCCTCACAGCAGGTCAACGTGTGTGTGGTTGCAACATTATGGTCCCATTGAGTACATTTTTGTAGAGAAGGACGTGAGTTGCACCACAGGGCGGGAGGAGGGTGCCTAGCACGATACATTTTCTTTCTTCGGTAAGCATTTTTCTGTGTTTGATACCTTTTGAATTTTGGGTTTCATGTTGATTTTAAAATGATGTTTTTCATGTTTGAAATGTACTAACTCGTTTTTTCCTCACAGCAGGTCAACTTGTGTGTAGTTGCAACATTACGGTCCCATTGAGTACATTTTTGGAGAGACGGACATCAGTTGCACCACGGGGCTGGAGGAGGGTGCCTAGCATGATACATTTTCTTTCTTCGATGAGCATTTATTTGTGTATGATACCTTTCGCATTTTGGTTTTTCATGTTGATTTTAAAATGACCTTTTTCATGTTTGAAATGTACTAACTCGTTTTTTCCTCACAGCAGGTCAACTTGTGTGTGGTTGCAACATTACGGTGCCATTGAGTACATTTTTGGAGAGAGGGACATCAGTTGCACCACAGGGCGGGAGGAGGGTGCCTAGCACGATACATTCTCTTTCTTCGGTAAGCATTTTTTTGTGTTTGATACTTTTGTAGTATTGGTTTTTCATGTTGCTTTTAAAATGGCCTTTTACATGTTTGAAACGCACTAACTCGTTTTTTCCTCACAGCAGGTCAACTTGTGTGTGGTTGGAACATTACGGTACAATTGAGTACATTTTCGGAGAAAGGGACATCAGTTGCACCACAGGGCGGGAGTAGGTTGCCTAGCACGATAGATTTTCTTTCTTCCGCAAGCATTTTTCTGTGTTTGATACCTTTTGAATTTTGGTTTTTCATGTTGATTTTAAAATGACGTTTTTCATGTTTGAAATGTACTAACTGGTTTTTTCCTCGCAGCAGGTCAACTTGTGTGTGGTTGCAACATTACGGTCCCATTGAGTACATTTTTGGAGAAAGGGACATGAGTTGCACCACAGGGTGGGAGGAGGGAGCCAAGCATGATACAATTTCTTTTTTCGGTAAGCATTTTTTTGTGTCTGATACTTTTGGAATTTTGGTTTTTCATGTTGATTTTAAAATGACCTTTTTCATGTTTGAAATGTACTAACTCGTTTTTTCCTCACAGCAAATCAATTTGTGTGTGGTTACAACATTACGGTCCCATTGAGTACATTTTTGGAGAGAGGCGGGTCAACCTGTGTGTGGTTGGAAAATTACGGTCCCATTGAGTACATTTTTGGAGAAAGGGACATGAGTTGCACCACAGGGCAGGAGGAAGGTGCCTAGCACGATACATTTTTTTTATTCGGTAAGCATTTTTTTTGTTTGATACCTTTGGAATTTTGGTTTTTCATGTTGATTTTAAAATGACCTTTTTCATGTTTGAAATGTACTAACTCGTTTTTTCCTCACAGCAAATCAACTTGTGTGTGGTTACAACATTACGGTCCCATTGAGTACATTTTTGGAGAGAGGCAGGTCAACCTGTGTGTGGTTGCAACATTACGGTCCCATTGAGTACATTTTTGGAGATAGGGACATTTGTTGCACCACAGGGCATGGAGGATGGTGCGGACCATGATGCAGTTTCTTTCTTTGGGAAGCATTTTTTGAGCTTGATACTTTTGGAGTTTTCGTTAATCATGTTGATTTTAAAATGACCCTTTTCATGTTTGTAATGTACTAACTCGTTTTTTCCTCACAGCAGGTCAACTTGTGTGTGGTTGTACCATTACGGTCCCATTGAGTACATTTTTGGAGAGAGGGACATGAGTTGCACCACAGGGCGGGAGGATGGTTCCTAGCACGATACAATTTCTTTCTTCCGTAAGCATTTTTTGTGTTTGATACTTTTGGAATTTTGGTTTTTCATGTTGATTTTAAATTGACCTTTTTCATGTTTGTAATGTACTAACTCTTATTTTCCTCACAGCAGGTCAACTTGTGTGTGATTGCAACATTACGGTCCCATTGAGTACATTTTTGGAGAGAGGGACATGAGATACACCATAGGGCGGGAGGAGGGTGCCCAGCACGATACATTTTCTTTCTTCGGTAAGCATTTTTTGTGTTTGATACTTTTGGAATTTTGGTTTTTCATGTTGATTTTAAAATGGCCTTTTTCATGTTTGTAATGTATTAACTCGTTTTTTCCTCACAGCAGGTCAACTTGTGTGTGATTGCAACATTACGGTCCCATTGAGTACAATTTTGGAGAGAGGGACATGAGTTGCACCACAGGGCGGGAGGAGGGTGCGAAGCACGATACATTTTCTAACTTCGGTAAGCATTTTTTGTGTTTGATACTTTTGGAATTTTGGTTTTTCATGTTAATTTTAAATTCACCTTTTTCATGTTTGTAATGTATTAACTCGTTTTTTCCTCACAGCATGTCAACTTGTGTGTGGTTGCAACATTATGGTCCCATTGAGTACATTTTTGGAGAGAGGGGCATCAGTTGTACCACAGGGCGGGAGGAGGGTGCCTAGCACGATACATTTTCTTTCTTCGGTAAGCATTTTTTTGTGTTTGACACTTTTGGAATTTTGGTTTTTCATGTTGATTTTAAAATGACCTTTTTCATGTTTGAAATGTACCAACTCATTTTTTCCTCACAGCAAGTCAACGTGTGTGCGGTTGCAGCATTATGGTCCCATTGAGTACATTTTTGGAGAGAGGGGCATCAGTTGTACCACAGGGCGGGAGGAGGGTGCCTAGCACGATACATTTTCTTTCTTCGGTAAGCATTTTTTTGTGTTTGATACTTTAGGAATTTTGGTTTTTCATGTTGATTTTAAAGTGACCTTTTTCATGTTTTGAATGTACTAACTCGTTTTTTCCTCACAGCAGGTCAATGTGTGTGTGGTTGCAACATTATGGTCCCATTGAGTACATTTTTGGAGAGACGGACATCAGTTATACCACAGGGCGGGAGGAGGGTGCCTAGCACGATACATTTTCATTCTTCGGTAAGCATTTTTTTGTGTTTGATACTTTTGGAATTTTGGTTGTTCATGTTGATTTTAAAATGACCTTTTTCATGTTTGGAATGTACTAACTCATTTTTTCCTCACAGCAAGTCAACGTGTGTGTGGTTGCACAATTATGGTCCCATTGAGTACATTTTTGGAGAAAGGGACATCACTTGCACCACAGGGCGGGTCGAGGGTGTCTAGCACGATACATTTTCTTTCTTCGGTAAGCATTTTTTTGTGTTTGATACTTTTGGAATTTTGGTTTTTCGTGTTGATTATAAAGTGACCTTTTTCATGTTTTGAATGTACTAACTCGTTTTTCCTCACAGCAGGTCAACGTGTGTGTGGTTGCAACATTATGGTCCCATTGAGTATATTTTTGGAGAGAGGGACATCAGTTGTACCACAGGGCGGGAGGAGGGTGATTAGCACGATACATTTCCTTTCTTCGGTAAGCATTTTTTTGTGTTTGATACTTTCGGAATTTTGGTTTTTCATGTTCATTTTAAAATGACCTTTTTAATGTTTTGAATGTACTAACTCGTTTTTTCCTCACAGCAGGTCAACGAGTGTGTGGTTGCAACATTATGGACCCATTGAGTACATTTTTGGAGAGAGGGACATCACTTGCACCACAGGGCGGGAGGAGGGTGCCTAGCATGATACATTTTCTTTCTTCGGTAAGCATTTTTTTGTGTTTGATACTTATGGAATTTTGGATTATCATGTTGATTTTAAAATGACCTTTTTCACGTTTGGAATGTACTAACTCATTTTTTCCTCACAGCAAGTCAACGTGTGTGTGGTTGCAACATTATGGTCCCATTGAGTACATTTTTGGAGAGAGGGACATCAGTTGCGCCACAGGGCGGGAGGAGGGTGCCTCGAACGATACATTTTCTTTCTTCGGTAAACATTATTTTGTGTTTGATACTTTCGGAATTTTGGTTTTATCATTTTGATTTTAAAGTGACCTTTTTCATGTTTGGAATGTACTAACTCGTTTTTTCCTCACAGCAGGTCAACGTGTGTGTGGTTGCAACATTATGGTCCCACTGAGTACATTTTTGGAGAGAGAGATATCACTTGCACCACAGGGCTGGAGGAGGGTGCCTAGCACGATACATTTCCTTTCTTCGGTAAGCATTATATTGTGTTTTATAGTTTTGGAATTTTGGTTTTTCATGTTGATTTTAAAATGACCTTTTTCATGGTTGGAATGTAATTACTCGTTTTTTCCTCACAGCAGGTCAACGTGTGTGTGGTTGCAACATTACGGTCCCATTGAGTACATTTTTGGAGAGAGGGACATCAGTTGCACCACAGGGCGGGAGGAGGGTGCCTAGCACGATACATTTCCTTTCTTCGATGAGCATTTTTTTGTGTTTGATACCTTTGGAATTTTGGTTTTTCATGTTGATTTTAAAGTGACCTTTTTCATGTTTGAAATGTACTAACTCGTTTTTTCCTCACAGCAGGTCAACGTGTGTGTCGTTGCTACGTTATGGTTCCACTGAGTACATTTTTGGAGAGAGGGACATCAGTTGCACCACAGGGCGGGAGGAGGGTGCCTAGCACTATACATTTTCTTTCTTCGGTAAGCATTATTTTGTGTTTTATAGTTTTGGAATTTTGGTTTATCATGTTGATTTTAAAATGACCTTTTTCATGTTTGGAATGTAATTACTCATTTTTTCCTCACAGCAGGTCAACGTGTGTGTGGTTGCAACATAATGGTCCCATTGAGTACATTTTTGGAGAGAGGGACATCAGTTGCACCACAGGGCGGAAGGAGGGTGCCTAGCATGATACATTTTCTTTCTTCGGTAAGCATTTTTTTGTGTTTGATACTTTTGGAATTTTGGTTTTTCATGTTGATTTTAAAATGACCTTTTTCATGTTTGGAATGTTCTAACTCGTTTTTTCCTCACAGCAGGTCAACGTGTGTGTGGTTGCAACATTATGGTCCCATTGAGTACATTTTTGTAGAGAAGGACGTGAGTTGCACCACAGGGCGGGAGGAGGGTGCCTAACACGATACATTTTCTTTCTTCGGTAAGCATTTTTCTGTGTTTGATACCTTTGGAATTTTGGTTTTTCATGTTGTTATTAAAATGTCCTTTTTCATGTTTGAAATGTACTAACTCGTTTTTTCCTCACAGCAGGTCAACTTGTGTGTGGTTGCAACATTACGGTCCCATTGAGTACATTTTTGGAGAGAGGGACATCAGTTGCACCACAGGGCGGGAGGAGGGTGCCTAGCACGATACATTTTCTTTCTTCGGTAAGCATTTTTTGTGTTTGATACTTTTGTAGTATTGGTTTTTCATGTTGCTTTTAAAATGGCCTTTTACATGTTTGAAACACACTAACTCGTTTTTTCCTCACAGCAGGTCAACTTGTGTGTGGTTGGAACATTACGGTACAATTGAGTACATTTTCGGAGAAGGGGACATCAGTTGCACCACAGGGCGGGAGTAGGTTGCCTAGCACGATACATTTTCTTTCTTCCACAAGCATTTTTCTGTGTTTGATACCTTTTGAAATTTGGTTTTTCATGTTGATTTTAAAATGACGTTTTTCATGTTTGAAATGTACTAACTGGTTTTTTCCTCGCAGCAGGTCAACTTGTGTGTGGTTGCAACATTACGGTCCCATTGAGTACATTTTTGGAGAGAGGCAGGTCAACCTGTGTGTGGTTGCAACATTACGGTCCCATTGAGTACATTTTTGGAGAGAGGGACATGAGTTGCACCACAGGGCAGGAGGAAGGTGCCTAGCACGATACATTTTTTTTCTTCGGTAAGCATTTTTTTTGTCTGATACCTTTGGAATTTTGGTTTTTCATGTTGATTTTAAAATGACCTTTTTCATGTTTGAAATGTACTAACTCGTTTTTTCCTCACAGCAAATCAACTTGTGTGTGGTTACAACATTACGGTCCCATTGAGTACATTTTTGGAGAGAGGCAGGTCAACCTGTGTGTGGTTGCAACATTACGGTCCCATTGAGTACATTTTTGGAGATAGGGACATCTGTTGCACCACAGGGCTTGGAGGATGGTGCGGACCACGATGCAGTTTCTTTCTTTGGGAAGCATTTTTTGAGCTTGATACTTTTGGAGTTTTTTTTAATCATGTTGATTTTAAAATGACCCTTTTCATGTTTGTAATGTACTAACTCGTTTTTTCCTCACAGCAGGTCAACTTATGTGTGGTTGTAACATTACGGTCCCATTGAGTACATTTTTGGAGAGAGGGACATGAGTTGCACCACAGGGCGGGAGGATGGTTCCTAGCACGATACAATTTCTTTCTTCCGTAAGCATTTTTTGTGTTTGATACTTTTGGAATTTTGGTTTTTCATGTTGATTTTAAAATGACCTTTTTCATGTTTGTAATGTACTAACTCTTATTTTCCTCACAGCAGGTCAACTTGTGTGTGATTGCAACATTACGGTCCCATTGAGTACATTTTTGGAGAGAGGGACATGAGTTGCACCATAGGGCGGGAGGAGGGTGCCAAGCACGATACATTTTCTTTCTTCGGTAAGCATTTTTTGTGTTTGATACTTTTGGAATTTTGGTTTTTCATGTTGATTTTAAAATGGCCTTTTTCATGTTTGTAATGTATTAACTCGTTTTTTCCTCACAGCAGGTCAACTTGTGTGTGATTGCAACATTACGGTCCCATTGAGTACATTTTTGGAGAGAGGGACATGAGTTGCACCACAGGGCGGGAGGAGGGTGCGAAGCACGATACATTTTCTAACTTCGGTAAGCATTTTTTGTGTTTGATACTTTTGGAATTTTGGTTTTTCATGTTAATTTTAAATTTACCTTTTTCATGTTTGTAATGTATTAACTCGTTTTTTCCTCACAGCAGGTCAACTTGTGTGTGGTTGCAACATTATGGTCCCATTGAGTACATTTTTGGAGAGACGGACATCAGTTGCACCACGGGGCGGTAGGAGGGTGCCTAGCACGATACATTTTCTTTCTTCGATGAGCATTTTTTTGTGTTTGATACCTTTGGAATTTTGGTTTTTCATGTTGATTTTAAAATGACCTTTTTCATGTTTGAAATGTACTAACTCGTTTTTTCCTCACAGCAGGTCAACTTGTGTGTGGTTGCAACATTACGGTCACATTGAGTACATTTTTGGAGAGAGGGACATCAGTTGCACCACAGGGCGGGAGGAGGGTGCCTAGCACGATACATTTTCTTTCTTCGGTAAGCATTTTTTTGTGTTTGATACTTTTGTAGTATTGGTTTTTCATATTGCTTTTAAAATGACCTTTTACATGTTTGAAACGCACTAACTCGTTTTTTCCTCACAGCAGGTCAACTTGTGTGTGGTTGGAACATTACGGTACCATTGAGTACATTTTCGGAGAAAGGGACATCAGTTGCACCACAGGGCGGGAGTAGGTTGCCTAGCACGATACATTTTCTTTCTTCCGCAAGCATTTTTCTGTGTTTGATACTGTTGGAATTTTGGTTTTTCATGTTGATTATAAAACGACCTTTTTCATGTTTGGAATGTACTAACTCGTTTTATTCGTCACAGCAGGTCAACGTGTGTGTGGTTGCAACATTACGGTCCCATTGAGTACATTTTTGGAGAGAGGGACATCAGTTGCACCACAGGGCGAGAGGAGGGTGCCTAGCACGATACATTTCCTTTCTTCGATGAGCATTTTTTTGTGTTTGATACCTTTGGAATTTTGGTTTTTCATGTTGATTTTAAAGTGACCTTTTTCATGTTTGAAATGTACTAACTCGTTTTTTCCTCACAGCAGGTCAACGTGTGTGTGGTTGCTACGTTATGGTTCCACTGAGTACATTTTTGGAGAGAGGGACATCAGTTGCACCACAGGGCGGGAGGAGGGTGCCTAGCACGATACATTTTCTTTCTTCGGTAAGCATTATTTTGTGTTTTATATTTTGGAATTTTGGTTTTTCATGTTGATTTTAAAATGACCTTTTTCATGTTTGGAATGTAATTACTCATTTTTTCCTCACAGCAGGTCAACGTGTGTGTGGTTGCAACATAATGGTCCCATTGAGTACATTTTTGGAGAGAGGGACATCAGTTGCACCACAGGGCGGGAGGAGGGTGCCTAGCATGATACATTTTCTTTCTTCGGTAAGCATTTTTTTGTGTTTGATACTTTTGGAATTTTGGTTTTTCATGTTGATTTTAAAATGACCTTTTTCATGTTTTGAATGTACTAACTCGTTTTTTCCTCACAGCAGGTCAACGTGTGTGTGGTTGCAACATTATGGTCCCATTGAGTACATTTTTGTAGAGAAGGACGTGAGTTGCACCACAGGGCGGGAGGAGGGTGCCTAGCACGATACATTTTCTTTCTTCGGTATGCATTTTTCTGTGTTTGATACCTTTGGAATTTTGGTTTTTCATGTTGTTATTAAAATGACCTTTTTCATGTTTGAAATGTACTAACTCGTTTTTTCCTCACAGCAGGTCAACTTGTGTGTGGTTGCAACATTACGGTCCCATTGAGTACATTTTTGGAGAGACGGACATCAGTTGCACCACGGGGCTGGAGGAGGGTGCCTAGCACGATACATTTTCTTTCTTCGATGAGCATTTTTTTGTGTTTGATACCTTTGGAATTTTGGTTTTTCATGTTGATTTTAGAATGACCTTTTTCATGTTTGAAATGTACTAACTCGTTTTTTCCTCACAGCAGGTCAACTTGTGTGTGGTTGCAACATTACGGTCCCATAGAGTACATTTTTGGAGAGAGGGACATCAGTTGCACCACAGGGCGGGAGGAGGGTGCCTAGCACGATACATTTTCTTTCTTCGGTAAGCATTTTTTTGTGTTTGATACTTTTGTAGTATTGGTTTTTCATGTTGCTTTTAAAATGGCCTTTTACATATTTGAAACGCACTAACTCGTTTTTTCCTCACAGCAGGTCAACTTGTGTGTGGTTGCAACATTACGGTCCCATTGAGTACATTTTTGGAAAAAGGGACATGAGTTGCACCACAGGGCAGGAGGAAGGTGCCTAGCACGATACATTTTTTTTCTTCGGTAAGCATTTTTTTTGTTTGATACCTTTGGAATTTTGGTTTTTCATGTTGATTTTAAAATGACCTTTTTCATGTTTGAAATGTACTAACTCGTTTTTTCCTCACAGCAAATCAACTTGTGTGTGGTTACAACATTACGGTCCCATTGAGTACATTTTTGGAGAGAGGCAGGTCAACCTGTGTGTGGTTGCAACATTACGGTCCCATTGAGCACATTTTTGGAGATAGGGACATCTGTTGCACCACAGGGCATGGAGGATGGTGCGGACCACGATGCAGTTTCTTTCTGTGGGAAGCATTTTTTGAGCTTGATACTTTTGGAGTTTTTGTTAATCATGTTGATTTTAAAATGACCCTTTTCATGTTTGTAATGTACTAACTCGTTTTTTCCTCACAGCAGGTCAACTTGTGTGTGGTTGTAACATTACGGTCCCATTGAGTACATTTTTGGAGAGAGGGACATGAGTTGCACCACAGGGCGGGAGGATGGTTCCTAGCACGATACAATTTCTTTCTTCCGTAAGCATTTTTTGTGTTTGATACTTTTGGAATTTTGGTTTTTCATGTTGATTTTAAAATGACCTTTTTCATGTTTGTAATGTACTAACTCTTATTTTCCTCACAGCAGGTCAACTTGTGTGTGATTGCAACATTACGGTCCCATTGAGTACATTTATGGAGAGAGGGACATGAGTTGCACCATAGGGCGGGAGGAGGGTGCCAAGCACGATACATTTTCTTTCTTCGGTAAGCATTTTTTGTGTTTGATACTTTTGGAATTTTGGTTTTTCATGTTGATTTTAAAATGGCCTTTTTCATGTTTGTAATGTATTAACTCATTTTTTCCTCACAGCAGGTCAACTTGTGTGTGATTGCAACATTACGGTCCCATTGAGTACATTTTTGGAGAGAGGGACATGAGTTGCACCACAGGGCGGGAGGAGGGTGCGAAGCACGATACATTTTCTAACTTCGGTAAGCATTTTTTGTGTTTGATACTTTTGGAATTTTGGTTTTTCATGTTAATTTTAAATTCACCTTTTTCATGTTTGTAATGTATTAACTCATTTTTTCCTCACAGCAGGTCAACTTGTGTGTGGTTGCAACATTATGGTCCCATTGAGTACATTTTTGGAGAGAGGGACATCAGTTGCACCACAGGGCGGGAGGATGGTTCCTAGCACGATACAATTTCTTTCTTCGGTAAGCATTTTTTTGTGTTTGACACTTTTGGAATTTTGGTTTTTCATGTTGATTTTAAAATGACCTTTTTCATGTTTGTAATGTACTAACTCGTTTTTTCCTCACAGCAGCTCAACTTGTGTGTGGTTACAACATTACGGTCCCATTGAGTACATTTTTGGAGAGAGGCAGGTCAACCTGTGTGTGGTTGCAACATTACGGTCCCATTGAGTACATTTTTGGAGATAGGGACATCTGTTGCACCACAGGGCATGGAGGATGGTGCGGACCACGATGCAGTTTCTTTCTTTGGGAAGCATTTTTTGAGCTTGATACTTTTGGAGTTTTTTTTAATCATGTTGATTTTAAAATGACCCTTTTCATGTTTGTAATGTACTAACTCGTTTTTTCCTCACAGCAGGTCAACTTATGTGTGGTTGTAACATTACGGTCCCATTGAGTACATTTTTGGAGAGAGGGACATGAGTTGCACCACAGGGCGGGAGGATGGTTCCTAGCACGATACAATTTCTTTCTTCCGTAAGCATTTTTTGTGTTTGATACTTTTGGAATTTTGGTTTTTCATGTTGATTTTAAAATGACCTTTTTCATGTTTGTAATGTACTAACTCTTATTTTCCTCACAGCAGGTCAACTTGTGTGTGATTGCAACATTACGGTCCCATTGAGTACATTTTTGGAGAGAGGGACATGAGTTGCACCACAGGGCGGGAGGAGGGTGCGAAGCACGATACATTTTCTAACTTCGGTAAGCATTTTTTGTGTTTGATACTTTTGGAATTTTGGTTTTTCATGTTAATTTTAAATTTACCTTTTTCATGTTTGTAATGTATTAACTCGTTTTTTCCTCACAGCAGGTCAACTTGTGTGTGGTTGGAACATTACGGTACCATTGAGTACATTTTCGGAGAAAGGGACATCAGTTGCACCACAGGGCGGGAGTAGGTTGCCTAGCACGATACATTTTCTTTCTTCCGCAAGCATTTTTCTGTGTTTGATACTGTTGGAATTTTGGTTTTTCATGTTGATTATAAAACGACCTTTTTCATGTTTGGATGTACTAACTCGTTTTATTCGTCACAGCAGGTCAACGTGTGTGTGGTTGCAACATTACGGTCCCATTGAGTACATTTTTGGAGAGAGGGACATCAGTTGCACCACAGGGCGAGAGGAGGGTGCCTAGCACGATACATTTCCTTTCTTCGATGAGCATTTTTTTGTGTTTGATACCTTTGGAATTTTGGTTTTTCATGTTGATTTTAAAGTGACCTTTTTCATGTTTGAAATGTACTAACTCGTTTTTTCCTCACAGCAGGTCAACGTGTGTGTGGTTGCTAAGTTATGGTTCCACTGAGTACATTTTTGGAGAGAGGGACATCAGTTGCACCACAGGGCGGGAGGAGGGTGCCTAGCACGATACATTTTCTTTCTTCGGTAAGCATTATTTTGTGTTTTATATTTTGGAATTTTGGTTTTTCATGTTGATTTTAAAATGACCTTTTTCATGTTTGGAATGTAATTACTCATTTTTTCCTCACAGCAGGTCAACGTGTGTGTGGTTGCAACATAATGGTCCCATTGAGTACATTTTTGGAGAGAGGGACGTCAGTTGCACCACAGGGCGGGAGGAGGGTGCCTAGCATGATACATTTTCTTTCTTCGGTAAGCATTTTTTTGTGTTTGATACTTTTGGAATTTTGGTTTTTCATGTTGATTTTAAAATGACCTTTTTAATGTTTTGAATGTACTAACTCGTTTTTTCCTCACAGCAGGTCAACGTGTGTGTGGTTGCAACATTATGGTCCCATTGAGTACATTTTTGTAGAGAAGGACGTGAGTTGCACCACAGGGCGGGAGGAGGGTGCCTAGCACGATACATTTTCTTTCTTCGGTATGCATTTTTCTGTGTTTGATACCTTTGGAATTTTGGTTTTTCATGTTGTTATTAAAATGACCTTTTTCATGTTTGAAATGTACTAACTCGTTTTTTCCTCACAGCAGGTCAACTTGTGTGTGGTTGCAACATTACGGTCCCATTGAGTACATTTTTGGAGAGACGGACACCAGTTGCACCACGGGGCTGGAGGAGGGTGCCTAGCACGATACATTTTCTTTCTTCGATGAGCATTTTTTTGTGTTTGATACCTTTGGAATTTTGGTTTTTCATGTTGATTTTAGAATGACCTTTTTCATGTTTGAAATGTACTAACTCGTTTTTTCCTCACAGCAGGTCAACTTGTGTGTGGTTGCAACATTACGGTCCCATAGAGTACATTTTTGGAGAGAGGGACATCAGTTGCACCACAGGGCGGGAGGAGGGTGCCTAGCACGATACATTTTCTTTCTTCGGTAAGCATTTTTTTGTGTTTGATACTTTTGTAGTATTGGTTTTTCATGTTGCTTTTAAAATGGCCTTTTACATGTTTGAAACGCACTAACTCGTTTTTTCCTCACAGCAGGTCAACTTGTGTGTGGTTGGAACATTACGGTACAATTGAGTACATTTTCGGAGAAAGGGACATCAGTTGCACCACAGGGCGGGAGTAGGTTGCCTAGCACGATACATTTTCTTTCTTCCGCAAGCATTTTTCTGTGTTTGATACCTTTTGAATTTTGGTTTTTCATGTTGATTTTAAAATGACGTTTTTCATGTTTGAAATGTACTAACTGGTTTTTTCCTCGCAGCAGGTCAACTTGTGTGTGGTTGCAACATTACGGTCCCATTGAGTACATTTTTGGAGAAAGGGACATGAGTTGCACCACAGGGCAGGAGGAAGGTGCCTAGCACGATACATTTTTTTTCTTCGGTAAGCATTTTTTTTGTTTGATACCTTTGGAATTTTGGTTTTTCATGTTGATTTTAAAATGACCTTTTTCATGTTTGAAATGTACTAACTCGTTTTTTCCTCACAGCAAATCAACTTGTGTGTGGTTACAACATTACGGTCCCATTGAGTACATTTTTGGAGAGAGGCAGGTCAACCTGTGTGTGGTTGCAACATTACGGTCCCATTGAGCACATTTTTGGAGATAGGGACATCTGTTGCACCACAGGGCATGGAGGATGGTGCGGACCACGATGCAGTTTCTTTCTGTGGGAAGCACTTTTTGAGCTTGATACTTTTGGAGTTTTTGTTAATCATGTTGATTTTAAAATGACCCTTTTCATGTTTGTAATGTACTAACTCGTTTTTTCCTCACAGCAGGTCAACTTGTGTGTGGTTGTAACATTACGGTCCCATTGAGTACATTTTTGGAGAGAGGGACATGAGTTGCACCACAGGGCGGGAGGATGGTTCCTAGCACGATACAATTTCTTTCTTCCGTAAGCATTTTTTGTGTTTGATACTTTTGGAATTTTGGTTTTTCATGTTGATTTTAAAATGACCTTTTTCATGTTTGTAATGTACTAACTCTTATTTTCCTCACAGCAGGTCAACTTGTGTGTGATTGCAACATTACGGTCCCATTGAGTACATTTTTGGAGAGAGGGACATGAGTTGCACCATAGGGCGGGAGGAGGGTGCCAAGCACGATACATTTTCTTTCTTCGGTAAGCATTTTTTGTGTTTGATACTTTTGGAATTTTGGTTTTTCATGTTGATTTTAAAATGGCCTTTTTCATGTTTGTAATGTATTAACTCGTTTTTTCCTCACAGCAGGTCAACTTGTGTGTGATTGCAACATTACGGTCCCATTGAGTACATTTTTGGAGAGAGGGACATGAGTTGCACCACAGGGCGGGAGGAGGGTGCGAAGCACGATACATTTTCTAACTTCGGTAAGCATTTTTTGTGTTTGATACTTTTGGAATTTTGGTTTTTCATGTTAATTTTAAATTCACCTTTTTCATGTTTGTAATGTATTAACTCATTTTTTCCTCACAGCAGGTCAACTTGTGTGTGGTTGCAACATTATGGTCCCATTGAGTACATTTTTGGAGAGAGGGACATCAGTTGCACCACAGGGCGGGAGGATGGTTCCTAGCACGATACAATTTCTTTCTTCGGTAAGCATTTTTTTGTGTTTGACACTTTTGGAATTTTGGTTTTTCATGTTGATTTTAAAATGACCTTTTTCATGTTTGTAATGTACTAACTCGTTTTTTCCTCACAGCAGCTCAACTTGTGTGTGGTTGCAATATTACGGTCCCATTGAGTACATTTTTGGAGAGAGGGACATGAGTTGCACCACAGGGCGGGATGAGGGTGCCTAGCACGATACATTTTCTTTCTTCGGTAAGCATTTTTCTGTGTTTGATACCTTTGGAATTTTGGTTTTTCATGTTGATATTAAAATGACCTTTTTCATGTTTGAAATGTACTAACTCGTTTTTTCCTCACAGCAGGTGAACTTGTGTGTGGTTGCAACATTACGGTCCCATTGAGTACATTTTTGGAGAGACGGACATCAGTTGCACCACGGGGCGGTAGGAGGGTGCCTAGCACGATACATTTTCTTTCTTCGATGAGCATTTTTTTGTGTTTGATACCTTTGGAATTTTGGTTTTTCATGTTGATTTTAAAATGACGTTTTTCTGTTTGAAATGTACTAACTGGTTTTTTCCTCGCATCAGGTCAACTTGTGTGTGGTTGCAACATTACGATCCCATTGAGTACATTTTTGGAGAAAGGGACATGAGTTGCACCACAGGGTGGGAGGAGGGAGCCAAGAATGATACAATTTCTTTTTTCGGTAAGCATTTTTTTGTGTCTGATACTTTTGGAATTTTGGTTTTCATGTTGATTTTAAAATGACCTTTTTCATGTTTGAAATGTACTAACTCGTTTTTTCCTCACAGCAAATCAACTTGGGTGTGGTTACAACATTACGGTCCCATTGAGTACATTTTTGGAGAGAGGCAGGTCAACCTGTGTGTGGTTGCAACATTACGGTCCCATTGAGTACATTTTTGGAGAAAGGGACATGAGTTGCACCACAGGGCAGGAGGAAGGTGCCTAGCACGATACATTTTTTTTCTTCGGTAAGCATTTTTTTTGTTTGATACCTTTGGAATTTTGGTTTTTCATGTTGATTTTAAAATGACCCTTTTCATGTTTGTAATGTACTAACTCGTTTTTTCCTCACAGCAGGTCAACTTGTGTGAGGTTGCAACATTACGGTCCCATTGAGTACATTTTTGGAGAGAGGGACATGAGTTGCACCACAGGGCGGGAGGATAGTTCCTAGCACGATACAATTTCTTTCTTCCGTAAGCATTTTTTGTGTTTGATACTTTTGGAATTTTGGTTTTTCATGTTGATTTTAAAATGACCCTTTTCATGTTTGTAATGTACTAACTCTTATTTTCCTCACAGCAGGTCAACTTGTGTGTGATTGCAACATTACGGTCCCATTGAGTACATTTTTGGAGAGAGGGACATGAGTTGCACCATAGGGCGGGTGGAGGGTGTCAAGCACGATACATTTTCTTTCTTCGGTAAGCATTTTTTGTGTTTGATACTTTTGGAATTTTGGTTTTTCATGTTGATTTTAAAATGGCCTTTTTCATGTTTGTAATGTATTAACTCGTTTTTTCCTCACAGCAGGTCAACTTGTGTGTGATTGCAACATTATGGTCCCATTGAGTACATTTTTGGAGAGAGGGACATGAGTTGCACCACAGGGCGGGAGGATGGTTCCTAATACGATACAATTTCTTTCTTCGGTAAGCATTTTTTGTGTTTGATACTTTTGGAATTTTGGTTTTTCATGTTGATTTCAAAATGACCTTTTTCATGTTTGTAATGTACTAACTCGTTGTTTCCTCACAGCAGGTCAACTTGTGTGTGGTTGCAACATTACGGTCCCATTGAGTACATTTTTGGAGAGAGGGACATGAGTTGCACCACAGGGCGGGAGGCGGGTGCCAATCATGATACATTTTCTTTCTTCGGTAAGCATTTTTTTGTGTTTGATACTTTTGGAATTTTGGTTTTTCATGTTGATTTTAAAATGACCTTTTTCATGTTTGTAATGTACTAACTCGTTTTTTCCTCACAGCTGGTCAACTTGTGTGTGGTTGCAACATTACGGTCCCATTGAGTACATATTTGGAGAAAGGGACATCAGTTGCACCACAGGGCGGGAGGAGGGTGCCTAGCACGATACATTTTCTGTCTTCGGTAAGCATTCTTTGTATTTGATACTTTTGGAATTTTGGTTTTTCATGTTGATTTTAAAGTGACCTTTTTCATGTTTGTAATGTACTAACTCGTTTTCTCATCACAGCAGGTCAACTAGTGTGTGGTTGCAACATTACGGTCCCATTGAGTACATTTTTGGAGAGAGGGGCTTCAGTTGCACCACAGGGCGGGAGGAGGGTGCCTAGAACGATACATTATCTTTCTTCGGTAAGCATTTTTTTGTGTTTGATACCTTTGGAATTTTGGTTTTTCATGTTGATTTTAAAATGACCTTTTTCATGTTTGAAATGTACTAACTCGTTTTTAACTCACAGCAGGTCAACTTGTGTGTTGTTGCAACATTACAGTCCCATTGAGTACATTTTTGGAGAGAGGGACAACAGTTGCACCACAGGGCAGGAGGAGGGTGCCTAGCACGATACATTTTCTTTCTTCGGTAAGAATTTTTTTGTGTTTGATACTTTTGGAATTTTGGATTTATCATGTTGATTTTAAAATGACCTTTTTCATGTTTGAAATGCACTAACTTGTTTTTTCCTCACAGCAGGTCAACTTGTGTGTGGTTGCAACATTACGGTCCCATTGAGTACATTTTTGGAGAAAGGGACCTCAGTTGCACCACAGGGCGGGAGGAGGGTGCCAAGCACTATACATTTTCTTTCTTCGGTACGCATTTTTTTGTGTTTGATAGTTTTGGATTTTTGGTTTTTCATGTTGATTTTAAAATGACCTATTTCATATTTGAAATGTACTAACTAGTTTTTTCCTGACACCAAGCCAACTTGTGTGTGGTTGCAACATTACGGTCCCATTGAGTACATTTTCGGAGAGAGGGACATCAGTTGCACCACAGGGCGGGAGGAGGGTGCCTAGCACAACACATTTTCTTTCTTCAGGAATCATATCTTGTGTCTGATAAATTTGAAATTTTGTTTTTTCATGTTAACTTTACAATGACCTTTTTCATGTTTGAAATGTACTAACTCGTTTTTTCGTCACAGCAGCTCAACTTGTGTGTGGTTGCAATATTACACTCCCATTGAGTACATTTTTGGAGAGAGGGACATGAGTTGCACCACAGGGCGGGACGATGGTTCCTAGCACGATACAATTTCTTTCTTCGGTAAGCATTTTTTGTGTTTTATAGTTTTGGAATTTTGGTTTTTCATGTTGATTTTAAAATGACCTTTTTCATGTTTGTAATGTACTACCTTGGTTTTTCCTCACAGCAGGTCAACTTGTGTGTGGTTGCAACATTACAGTCCCATTGAGTACATTTTTGGAGAGAGGGACATTAGTAGCACCACAGGGTGGGAGGACGGTGCCTAGCACGATACATTTTCTTTCTTCGGTGAGCATTGTTTTGTGTTTGATACTTTTGCAATTTTGGTTTTTCATGTTGATTTTAAAATGACCTTTTTGATGTTTGAAATATATTAACTCGTTTTTTCCTCACAGCAGGTCAACTTGTGTGTGGTTGCAACATTACGGTCCCATTGAGTACATTTTGGGAGTGAGGGACATCAGTTGCACCACAGGGCGGGAGGAGGGTGGCTAGCAAGATACATTTTCTTTCTTCGGTAAGCTTTTCCTTGTGTTTGATACTTTTGGAATTTTGGTTTTTCATGTTGATTTTAAAATGACATTTTTCATGTTTGAACTGTACTAACTCGTTTTTTCCTCACAGCAGGTCAACTTGTGTGTGGTTGCAACATTACGGTCCCATTGAGTACATTTTTGGAGAGAGGGACATGAGTTGCGCCACAGGGCGGGAGGATGGTTCCTAGCACGATACAATTTCTTTCTTCGGTAATAATTTTTTGGGTTTGGTACTTTTGGATTTTTGGTTTTTCATGTTGATATTAAAATGACCTTTTTCATGTTTGTAATGTTTTAACTCGTTTTTTTCTCACAGCATGTCTACTTGTGTGTGGTTGCAACATTACGGTCCCATTGAGTACATTTTTGGAGAAGGGGACATCAGTTGCACCACAGGGCGGGAGGAGGGTTCCGAGCACGATACATTTTCTTTCTTCGGTAAGCAGTTTTTTGTGTTTGATGCTTTTGGAATTTTGGTTTTTCATGTTGATTTTAAATTTACTTTTTTCATGTTTGAAATGTACTAACTCGTTTTTTCCTCACAGCAGGTCAACTTGTGTGTGGTTGCAACATTACGGTCCCATTGAGTACATTTTTGGAGAGAGGGACATGAGTTGCACCACAGGGCGGGAGGATGGTTCCTAGCACGATACAATTTCTTTCTTCCGTAAGCATTTTTTGTGTTTGATACTTTTGGAATTTTGGTTTTTCATGTTGATTTTAAAATGACCCTTTTCAAGTTTGTAATGTACTAACTCTTATTTTCCTCACAGCAGGTCAACTTGTGTGTGATTGCAACATTACGGTCCCATTGAGTACATTTTTGGAGAGAGGGACATGAGTTGCACCATAGGGCGGGTGGACGGTGCCAAGCACGATACATTTTCTTTCTTCGGTAAGCATTTTTTGTGTTTGATACTTTTGGAATTTTGGTTTTTCATGTTGATTTTAAAATGGCCTTTTTCATGTTTGTAATGTATTAACTCGTTTTTTCCTCACAGCAGGTCAACTTGTGTGTGATTGCAACATTATGGTCCCATTGAGTACATTTTTGGAGAGAGGGACATGAGTTGCACCACAGGGCGGGAGGATGGTTCCTAATACGATACAATTTCTTTCTTCGGTAAGCATTTTTTGTGTTTGATACTTTTGGAATTTTGGTTTTTCATGTTGATTTCAAAATGACCTTTTTCATGTTTGTAATGTACTAACTCGTTGTTTCCTCACAGCAGGTCAACTTGTGTGTGGTTGCAACATTACGGTCCCATTGAGTACATTTTTGGAGAGAGGGACATGAGTTGCACCACAGGGCGGGAGGCGGGTGCCAAGCATGATACATTTTCTTTCTTCGGTAAGCATTTTTTTGTGTTTGATACTTTTGGAATTTTGGTTTTTCATGTTGATTTTAAAATGACCTTTTTCATGTTTGTAATGTACTAACTCGTTTTTTCCTCACAGCTGGTCAACTTGTGTGTGGTTGCAACATTACGGTCCCATTGAGTACATATTTGGAGAAAGGGACATCAGTTGCACCACAGGGCGGGAGGAGGGTGCCTAGCACCATACATTTTCTGTCTTCGGTAAGCATTCTTTGTATTTGATACTTTTGGAATTTTGGTTTTTCATGTTGATTTTAAAGTGACCTTTTCATGTTTGTAATGTACTAACTCGTTTTCTCATCACAGCAGGTCAACTAGTGTGTGGTTGCAACATTACGGTCCCATTGAGTACATTTTTGGAGAGAGGGACTTCAGTTGCATCACAGGGCGGGAGGAGGGTGCCTAGAACGATACATTTTCTTTCTTCGGTAAGCATTTTTTTGTGTTTGATACCTTTGGAATTTTGGTTTTTCATGTTGATTTTAAAATGACCTTTTTCATGTTTGAAATGTACTAACTCGTTTTTAACTCACAGCAGGTCAACTTGTGTGTTGTTGCAACATTACAGTCCCATTGAGTACATTTTTGGAGAGAGGGACAACAGTTGCACCACAGGGCAGGAGGAGGGTGCCTAGCACGATACATTTTCTTTCTTCGGTAAGAATTTTTTTGTGTTTGATACTTTTGGAATTTTGGATTTTCATGTTGATTTTAAAATGACCTTTTTCATGTTTGAAATGTACTAACTCGTTTTTTCCTCACAGCAGGTCAACTTGTGTGTGGTTGCAACATTACGGTCCCATTGAGTACATTTTTGGAGAAAGGGACATCAGTTGCACCACAGGGCGGAAAGAGGGTGCCAAGCACTATACATTTTCTTACTTCGGTACGCATTTTTTTGTGTTTGATAGTTTTGGATTTTTGGTTTTTCATGTTGATTTTAAAATGACCTATTTCATATTTGAAATGTACTAACTAGTTTTTTCCTCACACCAAGCCAACTTGTGTGTGGTTGCAACATTACGGTCCCATTGAGTACATTTTCGGAGAGAGGGACATCAGTTGCACCACAGGGCGGTAGGAGGGTGCCTAGCACAACACATTTTCTTTCTTCGGGAAGCATTTCTTGTGTTTGATAAATTTGAAATTTTGTTTTTTCATGTTAACTTTACAATGACCTTTTTCATGTTTGAAATGTACTAACTCGTTTTTTCGTCACAGCAGCTCAACTTGTGTGTGGTTGCAATATTACACTCCCATTGAGTACATTTTTGGAGAGAGGGACATGAGTTGCACCACAGGGCGGCACGATGGTTCCTAGCACGATACAATTTCTTTCTTCGGTAAGCATTTTTTGTGTTTTATAGTTTTGGAATTTTGGTTTTTCATGTTGATTTTAAAATGACCTTTTTCATGTTTGTAATGTACTAACTCGGTTTTTCCTCACAGCAGGTCAACTTGTGTGTGGTTGCAACATTACAGTCCCATTGAGTACATTTTTGGAGAGAGGGACATTAGTAGCACCACAGCGTGGGAGGACAGTGCCTAGCACGATACATTTTCTTTCTTCGGTGAGCATTGTTTTGTGTTTGATACTTTTGCAATTTTGGTTTTTCATGTTGATTTTAAAATGACCTTTTTGATGTTTGAAATATATTAACTCGTTTTTTCCTCACAGCAGGTCAACTTGTGTGTGGTTGCAACATTACGGTCCCATTGAGTACATTTTTGGAGTGAGGGACATCAGTTGCACCACAGGGCGGGAGGAGGGTGCCTAGCAAGATACATTTTCTTTCTTCGGTAAGCTTTTCCTTGTGTTTGATACTTTTGGAATTTTGGTTTTTCATGTTGATTTTAAAATGACATTTTTCATGTTTGAACTGTACTAACTCGTTTTTTCCTCACAGCAGGTCAACTTGTGTGTGGTTGCAACATTACGGTCCCATTGAGTACATTTTTGGAGAGAGGGACATGAGTTGCGCCACAGGGCGGGAGGATGGTTCCTAGCACGATACAATTTCTTTCTTCGGTAATAATTTTTTGGGTTTGGTACTTTTGGATTTTTGGTTTTTCATGTTGATATTAAAATGACCTTTTGCATGTTTGTAATGTTTTAACTCGTTTTTTTCTCACAGCATGTCTACTTGTGTGTGGTTGCAACATTACGGTCCCATTGAGTACATTTTTGGAGAAGGGGACATCAGTTGCACCACAGGGCGGGAGGAGGGTTCCGAGCACGATACATTTTCTTTCATCGGTAAGCAGTTTTTTGTGTTTGATGCTTTTGGAACTTTGGTTTTTCATGTTGATTTTAAATTTACTTTTTTCATGTTTGAAATGTACTAACTCGTTTTTTCCTCACAGCAGGTCAACTTGTGTGTGGTTGCAACATTACGGTCCCATTGAGTACATTTTTGGAGAGAGGGACATGAGTTGCACCACAGGGCGGGAGGATGGTTACTAGCACGATACAATTTCTTTCTTTGGTAAGCATTTTTTGTGTTTGATACGTTTGGAATTTTGGTTTTTCATGTTGATTTTAAAATGACATTTTTCATGTTTGAATTGTACTAATTCGTTTTTTCCTCACAGCAGGTCAACTCGTGTGGTTGCAACATTACACTCCCATTGAGTACATTTTTGAAGATAGGGACATCTGTTGCACCATAGGGCGGGAGGAGGGTGCCTAGCACGATACAGTTTCTTTCTTCGGTAAGCATTTTTTTGTGTCTGATACTTTTGGAATTTTGGTTTTTCATGTTGATTATAAAATGACCTTTATCATGTTTGTAATGTACTAACTCGTTTTTTCCCCACAGCAGGTCAACTTGTGTGTGGTTGCAACATTATGGTCCCATTGAGTACATTTTTGGAGAGAGGGACATGAGTTGCACCACAGGGCGGGAGGATGGTTCCTAGCACGATACAATTTCTTTCTTCGGTAATAATTTTTTGGGTTTGATACTATTCTAATTTTGGTTTTTCATGTTGATTTTAAAATGACCTTTTTCATGTTTGTAATGTACTAACTCTTATTTTCCTCACAGCAGTTCAACTTGTGTGTGATTGCAACATTACGGTCCCATTGAGTACATTTTTGGAGAGAGGGACATGAGTTGCACCACAGGGCGGGAGGAGGGTGCCAAGCACGATACATTTTCTTTCTTCGGTAAGCATTTTTTGTGTTTCATGCTTTTGGAATTTTGGTTTTTCATGTTGATCTTAAATTGACCTTTTTCATGTTTGTAATGTATTAACTCGTTTTTTCCTCACAGCAGGTCAACTTGTGTGTGGTTGCAACATTACGGTCCCATTGAGTACATTTTTGGAGGGAGGGACATGAGTTGCACCACAGGGCGGGAGGATGGTTCCCAGCACGATACCATTTCTTTCTTCGGTAAGCATTTTCTGTGTTTGATACTTTTGGAATTTTGGTTTTTCATGTTGATTTTAAAATGTCCTTTTTCATGTTTGTAATGTACTAACTCGTTTTTTCCTCACAGCTGTTCAATTTGTGTGTGGTTGCAACATTACGGTCCCATTGAGTACATTTTTGGAGAAAGGGACATCAGTTGCACCACAGGGCCTGAGGAGGGTGCCTAGCACCATACATTTTCTTTATTCGGTAAGAATTTTTTTGTATTTGATACTTTTGGAATTTTGGTTTTTCATGTTGATTTTAAAATGACCTTTTTCATGTTTGTAATGTACTAACTCGTTTTTTCCTCACAGCAGGTCAACTTGTGTGTGGTTGCAACATTACGGTCCCATTGAGTACATTTTTGGAGAGAGGGACATGAGTTGCGCCACAGGGCGGGACGATGGTTCCTAGCACGATACAATTTCTTTCTTCGGTAAGCATTTTTTGTGTTTTATAGTTTTGGAATTTTGGTTTTTCATGTTGATTTTAAAATGACCTTTTTCATGTTTGTAATGTACTACCTCGGTTTTTTCTCACAGCAGGTCAACTTGTGTGTGGTTGCAACATTACAGTCCCATTGAGTACATTTTTGGAGAGAGGGACATTAGTAGCACCACAGGGTGGGAGGACGGTGCCTAGCACGATACATTTTCTTTCTTCGGTGAGCATTGTTTTGTGTTTGATACTTTTGCAATTTTGGTTTTTCATGTTGATTTTAAAATGACCTTTTTGATGTTTGAAATATATTAACTCGTTTTTTCCTCACAGCAGGTCAACTTGTGTGTGGTTGCAACATTACGGTCCCATTGAGTACATTTATGGAGTGAGGGACATCAGTTGCACCACAGGGCGGGAGGAGGGTGCCTAGCAAGATACATTTTCTTTCTTCGGTAAGCTTTTCCTTGTGTTTGATACTTTTGGAATTTTGGTTTTTCATGTTGATTTTAAAATGACATTTTTCATGTTTGAACTGTACTAACTCGTTTTTTCCTCACAGCAGGTCAACTTGTGTGTGGTTGCAACATTACGGTCCCATTGAGTACATTTTTGGAGAGAGGGACATGAGTTGCGCCACAGGGCGAGAGGATGGTTCCTAGCACGATACAATTTCTTTCTTCGGTAATAATTTTTTGGGTTTGGTACTTTTGGATTTTTGGTTTTTCATGTTGCTATTAAAATGACCTTTTTCATGTTTGTAATGTTTTAACTCGTTTTTTTCTCACAGCATGTCTACTTGTGTGTGGTTGCAACATTACGGTCCCATTAAGTACATTTTTGGAGTAGGGGACATCAGTTGCACCACAGGGTGGGAGGAGGGTTCCGAGCACGATACATTTTCTTTCTTCGGTAAGCAGTTTTTTGTGTTTGATGCTTTTGGAATTTTGGTTTTTCATGTTGATTTTAAATTTACTTTTTTCATGTTTGAAATGTACTAACTCGTTTTTTCCTCACAGCAGGTAAACTTGTGTGTGGTTGCAACATTACGGTCCCATTGAGTACATTTTTGGAGAGAGGGACATGAGTTGCACCACAGGGCGGGAGGATGGTTCCTAGCACGATACAATTTCTTTCTTCCGTAAGCATTTTTTGTGTTTGATACTTTTGGAATTTTGGTTTTTCATGTTGATTTTAAAATGACCCTTTTCATGTTTGTAATGTACTAACTCTTATTTTCCTCACAGCAGGTCAACTTGTGTGTGATTGCAACATTACGGTCCCATTGAGTACATTTTTGGAGAGAGGGACATGAGTTGCACTATAGGGCGGGTGGAGGGTGCCAAGCACGATACATTTTCTTTCTTCGGTAAGCATTTTTTGTGTTTGATACTTTTGGAATTTTGGTTTTTCATGTTGATTTTAAAATGGCCTTTTTCATGTTTGTAATGTATTAACTCGTTTTTTCCTCACAGCAGGTCAACTTGTGTGTGATTGCAACATTATGGTCCCATTGAGTACATTTTTGGAGAGAGGGACATGAGTTGCACCACAGGGCGGGAGGATGGTTCCTAATACGATACAATTTCTTTCTTCGGTAAGCATTTTTTGTGTTTGATACTTTTGGAATTTTGGTTTTTCATGTTGATTTCAAAATGACCTTTTTCATGTTTGTAATGTACTAACTCGTTGTTTCCTCACAGCAGGTCAACTTGTGTGTGGTTGCAACATTACGGTCCCATTGAGTACATATTTGGAGAGAGGGACATGAGTTGCACCACAGGGCGGGAGGCGGGTGCCAAGCATGATACATTTTCTTTCTTCGGTAAGCATTTTTTTGTGTTTGATACTTTTGGAATTTTGGTTTTTCATGTTGATTTTAAAATGACCTTTTTCATGTTTGTAATGTACTAACTCGTTTTTTCCTCACAGCTGGTCAACTTGTGTGTGGTTGCAACATTACGGTCCCATTGAGTACATATTTGGAGAAAGGGACATCAGTTGCACCACAGGGCGGGAGGAGGGTGCCTAGCACCATGCATTTTCTGTCTTCGGTAAGCATTCTTTGTATTTGATACTTTTGGAATTTTGGTTTTTCATGTTGATTTTAAAGTGACCTTTTTCATGTTTGTAATGTACTAACTCGTTTTCTCATCACAGCAGGTCAACTAGTGTGTGGTTGCAACATTACGGTCCCATTGAGTACATTTTTGGAGAGAGGGACTTCAGTTGCATCACAGGGCGGGAGGAGGGTGCCTAGAACGATACATTTTCTTTCTTCGGTAAGCATTTTTTTGTGTTTGATACCTTTGGAATTTTGGTTTTTCATGTTGATTTTAAAATGACCTTTTTCATGTTTGAAATGTACTAAATCGTTTTTAACTCACAGCAGGTCAACTTGTGTGTTGTTGCAACATTACAGTCCCATTGAGTACATTTTTGGAGAGAGGGACAACAGTTGCACCACAGGGCAGGAGGAGGGTGCCTAGCACGATACATTTTCTTTCTTCGGTAAGAATTTTTTTGTGTTTGATACTTTTGGAATTTTGGATTTTCATGTTGATTTTAAAATGACCTTTTTCATGTTTGAAATGTACTAACTCGTTTTTTCCTCACAGCAGGTCAACTTGTGTGTGGTTGCAACATTACGGTCCCATTGAGTACATTTTTGGAGAAAGGGACATCAGTTGCACCACAGGGCGGAAGGAGGGTGCCAAGCACTATACATTTTCTTACTTCGGTACGCATTTTTTTGTGTTTGATAGTTTTGGATTTTTGGTTTTTCATGTTGATTTTAAAATGACCTATTTCATATTTGAAATGTACTAACTAGTTTTTTCCTCACACCAAGCCAACTTGTGTGTGGTTGCAACATTACGGTCCCATTGAGTACATTTTCGGAGAGAGGGACATCAGTTGCACCACAGGACGGGAGGAGGGTGCCTAGCACAACACATTTTCTTTCTTCGGGAAGCATTTCTTGTGTTTGATAAATTTGAAATTTTGTTTTTTCATGTTAACTTTACAATGACCTTTTTCATGTTTGAAATGTACTAACTCGTTTTTTCGTCACAGCAGCTCAACTTGTGTGTGGTTGCAATATTACACTCCCATTGAGTACATTTTTGGAGAGAGGGACATGAGTTGCACCACAGGGCGGGACGATGGTTCCTAGCACGATACAATTTCTTTCTTCGGTAAGCATTTTTTGTGTTTTATAGTTTTGGAATTTTGGTTTTTCATGTTGATTTTAAAATGACCTTTTTCATGTTTGTAATGTACTAACTCGGTTTTTCCTCACAGCAGGTCAACTTGTGTGTGGTTGCAACATTACAGTCCCATTGAGTACATTTTTGGAGAGAGGGACATTAGTAGCACCACAGCGTGGGAGGACAGTGCCTAGCACGATACATTTTCTTTCTTCGGTGAGCATTGTTTTGTGTTTGATACTTTTGCAATTTTGGTTTTTCATGTTGATTTTAAAATGACCTTTTTGATGTTTGAAATATATTAACTCATTTTTTCCTCACAGCAGGTCAACTTGTGTGTGGTTGCAACATTACGGTCCCATTGAGTACATTTTTGGAGTGAGGGACATCAGTTGCACCACAGGGCGGGAGGAGGGTGCCTAGCAAGATACATTTTCTTTCTTCGGTAAGCTTTTCCTTGTGTTTGATACTTTTGGAATTTTGGTTTTTCATGTTGATTTTAAAATGACATTTTTCATGTTGGAACTGTACTAACTCGTTTTTTCCTCACAGCAGGTCAACTTGTGTGTGGTTGCAACATTACGGTCCCATTGAGTACATTTTTGGAGAGAGAGACATGAGTTGCGCCACAGGGCGGGAGGATGGTTCCTAGCACGATACAATTTCTTTTTTCGGTAATAATTTTTTGGGTTTGGTACTTTTGGATTTTTGGTTTTTCATGTTGATATTAAAATGACCTTTTTCATGTTTGTAATGTTTTAACTCGTTTTTTTCTCACAGCAAGTCTACTTGTGTGTGGTTGCAACATTACGGTCCCATTGAGTACATTTTTGGAGAAGGGGACATCAGTTGCACCACAGGGCGGGAGGAGGGTTCCGAGCACGATACATTTTCTTTCATCGGTAAGCAGTTTTTTGTGTTTGATGCTTTTGGAACTTTGGTTTTTCATGTTGATTTTAAATTTACTTTTTTCATGTTTGAAATGTACTAACTCGTTTTTTCCTCACAGCAGGTCAACTTGTGTGTAATTGCAACATTACGGTCCCATTGAGTACATTTTTGGAGAGAGGGACATGAGTTGCACCACAGGGCGGGAGGATGGTTACTAGCACGATACAATTTCTTTCTTTGGTAAGCATTTTTTGTGTTTGATACGTTTGGAATTTTGGTTTTTCATGTTGATTTTAAAATGACATTTTTCATGTTTGAATTGTACTAATTCGTTTTTTCCTCACAGCAGGTCAACTCGTGTGGTTGCAACATTACACTCCCATTGAGTACATTTTTGAAGATAGGGACATCTGTTGCACCATAGGGCGGGAGGAGGGTGCCTAGCACGATACAGTTTCTTTCTTCGGTAAGCATTTTTTTGTGTCTGATACTTTTGGAATTTTGGTTTTTCATGTTGATTTTAAAACGACCTTTATCATGTTTGTAATGTACTAACTCGTTTTTTCCCCACAGCAGGTCAACTTGTGTGTGGTTGCAACATTATGGTCCCATTGAGTACATTTTTGGAGAGAGGGACATGAGTTGCACCACAGGGCGGGAGGATGGTTCCTAGCACGATACAATTTCTTTCTTCGGTAATAATTTTTTGGGTTTGATACTATTCTAATTTTGGTTTTTCATGTTGATTTTAAAATGACCTTTTTCATGTTTGTAATGTACTAACTCTTATTTTCCTCACAGCAGTTCAACTTGTGTGTGATTGCAACATTACGGTCCCATTGAGTACATTTTTGGAGAGAGGGACATGAGTTGCACCACAGGGCGGGAGGAGGGTGCCAAGCACGATACATTTTCTTTCTTCGGTAAGCATTTTTTGTGTTTCATGCTTTTGGAATTTTGGTTTTTCATGTTGATTTTAAATTGACCTTTTTCATGTTTGTAATGTATTAACTCGTTTTTTCCTCACAGCAGGTCAACTTGTGTGTGGTTGCAACATTACGGTCCCATTGAGTACATTTTTGGAGGGAGGGACATGAGTTGCACCACAGGGCGGGAGGATGGTTCCCAGCACGATACCATTTCTTTCTTCGGTAAGCATTTTCTGTGTTTGATACTTTTGGAATTTTGGTTTTTCATGTTGATTTTAAAATGTCCTTTTTCATGTTTGTAATGTACTAACTCGTTTTTTCCTCACAGCTGTTCAATTTGTGTGTGGTTGCAACATTACGGTCCCATTGAGTACATTTTTGGAGAAAGGGACATCAGTTGCACCACAGGGCCTGAGGAGGGTGCCTAGCACCATACATTTTCTTTATTCGGTAAGAATTTTTTTGTATTTGATACTTTTGGAATTTTGGTTTTTCATGTTGATTTTAAAATGACCTTTTTCATGTTTGTAATGTACTAACTCGTTTTCTCATCACAGCAGGTCTACTTGTGTGTGGTTGCAACATTACGGTCCCATTGAGTACATTTTTGTAGAGAGGGACTTCAGTTGCACCACAGGGCGGGAGGAGGGTGCCTAGCACGATACATTTTCTTTCTTTAGTAAGCATTTTTTTGTGTTTGATACCTTTGAAATTTTGGTATTTCATGTTGATTTTAAAATGACCTTTTTCATGTTTTAAATGTACTAACTCGTTTTTAACTCACAGCAGGTCAACTTGTGTGTTGTTGCAACATTACAGTCCCATTGAGTACATTTTTGGAGAGAGGGACATCAGTTGCACCACAGGGCAGGAGGAGGGTGCCTAGCACGATACATTTTCTTTCTTCGGTAAGCATTTTTTGTGTTTGATACTTTTGGAATTTTGGATTTTCATGTTGATTTTAAAATGACCTTTTTCATGTTTGAAATGTACTAACTCGTTTTTTCCTCACAGCAGGTCAACTTGTGTGTGGTCGCAACATTACGGTCCCATTGAGTACATTTTTGGAGAAAGGGACATCAGTTGCACCACAGGGCGGGAGGAGGGTGCCAAGCACTATACATTTTCTTTCTTCGATACGCATTTTTTTGTGTTTGATACTTTTGGATTTTTGGTTTTTCATGTTGATTTTAAAATAACCTATTTCATAATTGAAATGTACTAAGTAGTTTTTTCCTGACACCAACTCAACTTGTGTGTGGTTGCAACATTACGGTCCCATTGAGTACATTTTCGGAGAGAGGGACATCAGTTGCACCACAGGGCGGGAGGAGGGTGCCTAGCACAATACATTTTCTTTCTTCGGGAAGCATTTTTTTGTGTTTGATAAATTTGAAATTTTGTTTTTTCATGTTAACTTGAAAATGACCTTTGTCATGTTTGAAATGTACTAACTCGTTTTTTCGTCACAGCAGGTCAACTTGTGTGTGGTTGCAACATTACACTCCCATTGAGTACATTTTTGGAGAGAGGGACATGAGTTGCACCACAGGGCGGGACGATGGTTCCTAGCTCGATACAATTTCTTTCTTCGGTAAGCATTTTTTGTGTTTTATAGTTTTGGAATTTTGGTTTTTCATGTTGATTTTAAAATGACCTTTTTCATGTTTGTAAAGTACTAACTCGTTTTTTCCTCACAGCAGGTCAACTTATGTGTGGTTGCAACATTACGGTCCCATTGAGTACATTTTTGGAGAGAGGGACATCAGTTGCACCATAGGGCGGGAGGAGGGTGCCTAGCAAGATACGTTTTCTTTCTTCGGTAAGCTTTTTCTTGTGTTTGATACTTTTGGAATTTTGGTTTTTCATGTTGATTTTAAAAATGACCCTTTTCATGTTTGAAATGTACTAACTCGTTTTTTCCTCACAGTAGGTCAACTTGTGTGTGATTGCAACATTACGGTCCCATTGAGTACATTTTTGGAGAGAGGGACATCAGTTGCACCACAGGGTGGGGGAGGGTGCCTAGCACGATACATTTTCTTTCTTCGGTAAGCATTGTTTTGTGTTTGATACTTTTGCAATTTTGGTTTTTCATGTTGATTTTAAAATGACCTTTTTCATGTTTGTAATGTACTAACTCGTTATTTCCTCACAGCAGGTCAACTTGTGTGTGGTTGCAACATTACGGTCCCATTGAGTACATTTTTGGAGAGAGGGACATCAGTTGCACCATAGGGCGGCAGGAGGGTGCCTAGCACGATACATTTTCTTTGTTCGGTAAGCATTTTCTTGTGTTTGATACTTTTGGAATTTTGGTTTTTCATGTTGATTTTAAAATGACCTTTTGCATGTTTGAACTGTACTACCTCGTTTCTTCCTAACAGCAGGTCAACTTGTGTGTGGTTGCAACATTACGGTCCCATTGAGTACATTTTTGGAGAGAGGGACATGAGTTGCGCCACATGGCGGGAGGATGGTTCCTAGCACGATACAATTTCTTTCTTAGGTAATAATTTTATGGGTTTGATACTTTTGGAATTTTGGTTTTTCATGTTGATTTTAAAATGACCTTTTTCATGTTTGAACTGTACTAACTCGTTTTTTCCTCACAGTAGGTCATCTTGTGTGTGATTGGAACATTACGGTCCCATTGAGTACATTTTTGGAGAGAGGGACATCAGTTGCACCACAGGGTGGGAAGACGGTGCCTAGCACGATACATTTTCTTTCTTCGGTGAGCATTGTTTTGTGTTTGATACTTTTGCAATTTTGGTTTTTCATGTTGATTTTAAAATGACCTTTTTGATGTTTGAAATGTATTAACTCGTTTTTTCCTCACAGCAGGTCAACTTGTGTGTGGTTGCAACATTACGGTCCCATTGAGTACATTTTTGGAGAGAGGGACATCAGTTGCACCATAGGGCGGGAGGAGGGGGCCTAGCAAGATACGTTTTCTTTCTTCGGTAAGCAGTTTTTTGTGTTTGATGCTTTTGGAATTTTGGTTTTTCATGTTGATTTTAAATTGACTTTTTTCATGTTTGAAATGTAATAACTCGTTTTTTCCTCACAGCAGGTCAACTTGTGTGTGGTTGCAACATTACGGTCCCATTGAGTACATTTTTGGAGAGAGGGACATGAGTTGCACCACAGGGCGGGAGGATGGTTCCTAGCACGATACAATTTCTTTCTTCGGTAAGCATTTTTTGTGTTTGATACTTTTGGAATTTTGGTTTTTCATGATGATTTTAAAATGACATTTTTCATGTTTGAATTGTACTAATTCGTTTTTTCCTCACAGCAGGTCAACTCGTGTGGTTGCAACATTACACTCCCATTGAGTACATTTTTGGAGATAGGGACATCTGTTGCACCATAGGGCGGGAGGAGGGTGCCTAGCACGATACAATTTCTTTCTTCGGTAAGCATTTTTTTGTGTTTGATACTTTTGGAATATTGGTTTTACATGTTGATTTTAAAATGACCTTTTTCATGTTTGTAATGTACTAACTCTTTTTTTCCTCACAGCAGGTCAACTTGTGTGTGGTTGCAACATTACGGTCCCATTGAGTACATTTTTGGAGAGAGGGACATGAGTTGCACCACAGGGCCGGAGGAGGGTGCCAAGCACGATACATTTTCTTTCTTCGGTTAGCATTTTTTGTGTTGAATACTTTTGGAATTTTGGTTTTTCAAGTTGATTTTAAATTGACCTTTTTCATGTTTGTAATGTATTAACTCGTTTTTTCCTCACAGCAGGTCAACTTGTGTGTGGTTGCATCATTACGGTCCCATTGAGTACATTTTTGGAGAGAGGGACATGAGTTGCACCACAGGGCGGGAGGATGGTTCCTAGCACGATACAATTACTTTCTTCGGTAAGCATTTTTTTGTGTTTGACACTTTGGAATTTTGGTTTTTCATGTTGATTTTAAAATGACCTTTTTCATGATTGTAATGTACTAACTCGTTTTTTCCTCACAGCAGGTCAACTTGTGTGTGGTTGCAATATTACGGTCCCATTGAGTACATTTTTGGAGAGAGGGACATGAGTTGTACCACAGGGCGGGAGGAGGGTGCCAAGCACGATACATTTTCTTTCTTCGGTAAGCATTTTTTGTGTTTGATACTTTTGGAATTTTGGTTTTTCATATTGAGTTTATAATGACCATTTTCATGTTTGTAATGTACTAACTCGTCTTTTCCTCACAGCTGGTCAACTTGTGTGTGATTGCAACATTACGGTCCCACTGAGTACATTTTTGGAGAGAGGGACATGAGTTACACCACAGGGCGGGAGGATGGTTCCTAGCACGATACAATTTCTTTCTTCGGTAAGCATTTTCTGTGTTTGATACTTTTGGAATTTTGGTTTTTCATGTTGATTTTAAAATGACCTTTTTCATGTTTGTAATGTACTAACTCGTTTTTTCCTCACAGCAGGTCAACTTGTGTGTGGTTGCAACATTACGGTCCCATTGAGTACATTTTTGGAGAGAGGGACATGAGTTGCACCACAGGGCGGGAGGTGGGTGCCAAGCACGATACATTTTCTTTCTTCGGTAAGCATTTTTTTGTGTTTGATACTTTTGGAATTTTGTTTTTTCATGTTGATTTTAAAATGACCTTTTTGATGTTTGAAATTTATTAACACGTTTTCTCCTCACAGCAGGCAACTTGTGTGTGGTTGCAACATTACGGTCCCATTGAGTACATTTTTGGAGAGAGGGGCATCAGTTGCACCATAGAACGGGAGGAGGTTGCCTAACACGATACATTTTCTTTTTTCGGTAAGCATTTTCTTGTGTTTGATACTTTTGGAATTTAGGTTTTTCATGTTGATTTTAATATGACCTTTTTCATGTTTGAAACGCACTAACTCGTTTTTTCCTCACAGCAGGTCAACTTGTGTGTGATTGCAACATTACGGTCCCATTGAGTACATTTTTGGAGAGAGGGACATCATTTGCACCACAGGGCGGGAGGAGGGTGCCTAGCACGATACATTTTCTTTCTTCGGAAAGCATTTTTTTGTGTTTGATACTTTTGCAATTTTGGTTTTTCATGTTGATTTTAAAATGACCTTTTTATGTATGAAATGTATTAACTCGTTTTTTCCTCACAGCAGGTCAACTTGTGTGTGGTTGCAACATTACGGTCCTATTGAGTACATTTTTGGAGAGAGGGACAAGAGTTGCACCACAGGGCGGGAGGATGGTTTCTAGCAAGATACATTTTCTTTTTTCGGTAAGCATTTTATTGTGTTTTATACTTTTGGAATTTTAATTTTTCATGTTGACTTTTAAATGACCTTTTTCATATTTGAAATGAACTAACTCGTTTTTCCCTCACAGCCGGTCAACTTGTGTGTGTTTGCAACATTACGGTCCCATTGAGTACATTTTTGGAGAGAGGGACATGAGTTGCACCACGGGGCGGGAGGAGGGTTCCTAGCACGATACATTTTCTTTCTTCGGAAAGTATATTTTTGTGTTTGTTACTTTTGGAGTATTGGTTTTTCATGTTGCTTTTAAATGACCTTTTTCATGTATGAAACGCACTAACTCGTTTTTTCCTCACAGCAGGTCAACTTGTGTGTGGTTGCAACATTACGGTCTCATTGAGTACATTTTTGGAGAGAGGGACTTCAGTTGCACCACAGGGCGGGAGGATGGTGCCTAGCACGATACATTTTCTTGCTTCGGTAAGCATTTCTTGTGTTTGATACTTTTGGAATTTTGGTATTTCATGTTGATTTTAAAATGACCTTTTTCATGTTTGTAATGTACTAACTCGTTTTTTCCTCACAGCAGGTCAACTTGTGTGTGGTTGCAACAGTACGGTCCCATTGAGTACATTTTTGGAGAGAGGGACATCAGTTGCACCACAGGGCGGGAGGAGAGTGCCTAGCACGAAACATTTTCTTTCTTCAGTATGCATTTTTTTGTGTTTGTTACTTTTGGAATATTGGTTTTTCATGTTGACTTTAAAATGACCTTTTTCATGTTTGAAATGTACTAACTCGTTTTTTCCTCACAGCAGGTCAACTTGTGTGTGGTTGCAACATTACGGTCCCATTGAGTACATTTTTGGAGAGAGGGACATCAGTTGCACCACAGGGCGGGAGGAGGGTTCCTAGCACGATACATTTTCTTTCTTCGGTAAGCATTTTTTTGTGTTTGATACTTTTGGAATTTTGGTTTTTCATGTTGATTTTAAAATGACCTTTTTCATGTTTGAAACGCACTAACTCGTTTTTTCCGCACAGCAGGTCAACTTGTGTGTGGTTGCAACATTACGGTCCAATTGAGTACATTTTTGGAGAAAGGGACATCAGTTGCACCACAGGGCAGGGGTAGGGTGCCTAGCGCGATACATTTTCGTTCTTCGGTAAGCATTTCTTGTGTTTGATACTTTTGGAATTTTGGTTTTTCATGTTGATTTTAAAATGACCTTTTTCATGTTTGTAATGTACTAACTCGTTTTTTCCTCACAGCAGGTCAACTTGTGTGTGGTTGCAACATTACGGTCCCATTGAGTACATTTTTGGAGAGAGGGACATCATTTGCACCACAGGGCGGGAGGAGGGTGCCTAGCACGATACATTTTCTTTGTTCAGTAAGCATTTTTTTGTGTTTGTTACTTTTGGAACATTGGTTTTTCATGTTGATTTTAAAATGACCTATTTCATGTTTGAAATGTACTAACTCGTTTTTTCCTCACGGCAGGTCAACTTGTGTGTGGATGCTACATTACGGTCCCATTGAGTACATTCTTGGAGAGAGGGACATCAGTTGCACCACAGGGCGGGAGGAGGGTGCCAAGCACGATACATTTTCTTTCTTCGGTAAGCATTTTTTGTGTTTGATACTTTTGGAATTTGGTTTTTCATATTGAGTTTTAAATGACCATTTTCATGTTTGTAATGTACTAACTCGTCTTTTCCTCACAGCAGGTCAACTTGTGTGTGGTTGCAACATTACGGTCCCATTGAGTACATTTTTGGAGAGAGGGACATCATTTGCACCACAGGGCGGGAGGAGGGTGCCTAGCACGATACATTTTCTTTGTTCAGTAAGCATTTTTTTGTGTTTGTTACTTTTGGAACATTGGTTTTTCATGTTGATTTTAAAATGACCTATTTCATGTTTGAAATGTACTAACTCGTTTTTTCCGCACAGCAGGTCAACTTGTGTGTGATTGCAACATTACGGTCCAACTGAGTACATTTTTGGAGAGAGGGACATGAGTTACACCACAGGGCGGGAGGATGGTTCCTAGCACGATACAATTTCTTTCTTCGGTAAGCATTTTCTGTGTTTGATACTTTTGGAATTTTGGTTTTTCATGTTGATTTTAAAATGACCTTTTTCATGTTTGTAATGTACTAACTCGTTTTTTCCTCACAGCAGGTCAACTTGTGTGTGGTTGCAACATTACGGTCCCATTGAGTACATTTTTGGAGAGAGGGACATGAGTTGCACCACAGGGCGGGAGGAGGGTGCCAAGCACGATACATTTTCTTTCTTCGGTAAGCATGTTTTTGTGTTTGATACTTTTGGAATTTTGGTTTTTCATGTTGATTTTAAAATGACCTTTTTGATGTTTGAAATTTATTAACACGTTTTCTCCTCACAGCAGGTCAACTTGTGTGTGGTTGCAACATTACGGTCCCATTGAGTACATTTTTGGAGAGAGGGGCATCAGTTGCACCATAGAACGGGAGGAGGTTGCCTAACACGATACATTTTCTTTCTTCGGTAATCATTTTCTTGTGTTTGATACTTTTGGAATTTAGGTTTTTCATGTTGACTTTAAAATGAACTTTTTCATGTTTTTAATTTATTGACTCGTTTTTTCCTCACAGCAGGTCAACTTGTGTGTGGTTGCAATATTACGGTCCCATTGAGTACATTTTTGGAGAGAGGGACATGAGTTGGACCACAGGGCATTCGGAGATGCCTAGCACGATAAATTTTTTTGTTCGGTAAGCACTTTTTGTGTTTGATACTTTTGGAATTTTGGTTTTTCATGTTGATTTTAAAATGACCTTTTTCATGTTTGAAATGTACTAACAAGTACTTTCCTCACAGCAGGTCAACTTGTGTGTGATTGCAACATTACGGTCCCATTGAGTACATTTTTGGAGAGAGGGACATGAGTTGCACCACAGGGCGGGAGGAGGGTGCCTAGCACGATACATTTACTTTCTTCGGAAAGCATTTTTTTGTGTTTGATACTTTTGCAATTTTGGTTATTCATGTTGATTTTAAAATGACCTTTTTGATGTATGAAATGTATTAACTCGTTTTTTCCTCACAGCAGGTCAACTTGTGTGTGGTTGCAACATTACGGTCCCATTGAGTACATTTTTATAGAGAGGGACATGAGTTGCACCACAGGGCGGGAGGATGGTTTCTAGCAAGATACATTTTCTTTTTTCGGTAAGCATTTTATTTTGTTTTATACTTTTGGAATTTTAATTTTTCATGTTGACTTTAAAATGATCTTTTTCATGTTTGAAATGTACTAACTCGTTTTTCCCTCACAGCAGGTCAACTTGTGTGTGGTTGCAACATTACGGTCCAATTGAGTATATTTTTGGAGAAAGGGACATCAGTTGCACCACAGGGCGGGGGTAGGGTGCCTAGCACGATACATTTTCGTTCTTTGGTAAGCATTTCTTGTGTTTGATACTTTTGGAATATTGGTTTTTCATGTTGCTTTTAAATGACCTTTTTCATGTATGAAACGCACTAACTCGTTTTTTCCTCACAGCAGGTCAACTTGTGTGTGGTTGCAACATTACGGTCCCATTGAGTACATTTTTGGAGAGAGGGACATCAGTTGCACCACAGGGCGGGAGGATGGTGCCTAGCACGATACATTTTCTTTCTTCGGTAAGCATTTCTTGTGTTTGATACTTTTGGAATTTTGGTATTTCATGTTGATTTTAAAATGACCTTTTTCATGTTTGTAATGTACTAACTCGTTTTTTCCTCACAGCAGGTCAACTTGTGTGTGGTTGCAACATTACGGTCCCATTGAGTACATTTTTGGAGTAAGGGACATCAGTTGCACCACAGTGCGGGAGGAGGGTGCCTAGCACGAAACATTTTCTTTCTTCAGTATGCATTTTTTTGTGTTTGTTACTTTTGGAATATTGGTTTTTCATGTTGACTTTAAAATGACCTTTTTCATGTTTGAAATGTACTAACTCGTTTTTTCCTCACAGCAGGTCAACTTGTGTGTGGTTGCAACATTACGGTCCCATTGAGTACATTTTTGGAGAGAGCGACATCAGTTGCACCAACGGGCGGGAGGAGGGTTCCTAGCACGATACATTTTCTTTCTTCGGTAAGCATTTTTTTGTGTTTGATACTTTTGGAATTTTGGTTTTTCATGTTGATTTTAAAATGACCTTTTTCATGTTTGAAACGCACAAACTCGTTTTTTCCTCACAGCAGGTAAACTTGTGTGTGGTTGCAACATTACGGTCCAATTGAGTACATTTTTGGAGAAAGGGACATCAGTTGCACCACAGGGCGGGGGTAGGGTGCCTAGCGCGATACATTTTCGTTCTTCGGTAAGCATTTCTTGTGTTTGATACTTTTGGAATTTTGGTTTTTCATGTTGATTTTAAAATGACCTTTTTCATGTTTGTAATGTACTAACTCGTTTTTCCCTCACAGCAGGTCAACTTGTGTGTGGTTGCAACATTACGGTCCAATTGAGTACATTTTTGGAGAGAGGGACATCAGTTGTACCACAGGGCGGGGGTAGGGTGCCTAGCACGATACATTTTCGTTCTTCGGTAAGCATTTCTTGTGTTTGATACTTTTGGAATATTGGTTTTTCATGTTGATATTAAAATGACAATTTTCATGTTTGTAAGGTACTAACTCGTTTTTTGCTCACAGCAGGTGAACTTGTGTGTGGTTGCAACATTACGGTCCCATTGAGTACATTTTTGGAGAGAGGGACATGAGTTGCACCACAGGGCGGGAGGATCGTTCCTAGCAGGATACATTTTCTTTTTTCGGTAAGCATTTTATTGTGTTTTATACTTTTGGAATTTTAGTTTTTCATGTTGACTTTAAAATGATCTTTTTCATGTTTGAAATGTACTAACTCGTTTTTCCTTCACAGCAGGTCAACTTGTGTGTGGTTGCAACATTACGGTCCAATTGAGTATATTTTTGGAGAAAGGGACATCAGTTGCACCACAGGGCGGGGGTAGGGTGCCTAGCACGATACATTTTCGTTCTTCGGTAGGCATTTCTTGTGTTTGATACTTTTGGAATATTGGTTTTTCATGTTGATTTTAAAATGACAATTTTCATGTTTGTAAGGTACTAACTCGTTTTTTGCTCACAGCAGGTGAACTTGTGTGTGGTTGCAACATTACGGTCCCATTGAGTAAATTTTTGGAGAGAGGGACATCATTTGCACCACAGGGCGGGATCAGGGTGCCTAGCACGATACATTTTCTTTCTTCAGTAAGCATTTTTTTGTGATTGTTACTTTTGGAACATTGGTTTTTCATGTTGATTTTAAAATGACCTTTTTCATGTTTGAAATGTACTAACTCTTTTTTTCCTCACAGCAGGTCAACTTGTGTGTGGATGCAACATTATGGTCCCATTGAGTACATTCTTGGAGAGAGGGACATCAGTTGCACCACAGGGTGGGGGAGAGTTCCTAGCACGATACATTTTCTTTCTTCGGTAAGCAAATCTTGTGTTTGATACTTTTGGAATTTTGGTTATTCATTTTGATTTTAAAATGACCTTTTTCATGTGTGTAATGTACTAACTCGTTTTTTCCTCACAGCAGGTCAACTTGTGTGTGGTTGCAACATTACGGTCCCATTGAGTACATTTTTGGAGAGAGGGGCATCAGTTACACCACAGGGCGGGAGAAGGGTGCCTAGCAAGATACATTTTCTTTCTTTGGTAAGCATTTATTTGTGTTTGATACTTTTGGAATTTTGGTTTTTCATGTCGATTTTAAAATGACCTTTTTCATGTTTGAAATGTACTAACTCGTTTTTTCCTCACAGCAGGTCAACTTCTGTGTGGTTGCAACATTACGGTCCCATTGAGTACATTTTTGGAGAGATGGACATCAGTTGCACCACAGGGCGGGGGAGATTTCCTAGTACGATACATTTTCTTTCTTCGGTAAGCATTTTTTTTGTTTGATACTTTTGGAATTTTGGTTTTTCATGTTGATTTTAAACAGACCTTTTTCATGTTTGTAATGTACTAACACGTTTTTTCCTCACAGCAGGTCAACTTGTGTGTGGTTGCAACATTATGGTCCCATTGAGTATATTTTTGGAGAGACGGACATGTGTTGCACCACAGGGCGGGAGGAGGGTGCCTAGCACAATACATTTTCTTTCTTCGGTAAGCTTTTTTTTTGTGTTTGATACTTTTGGAATTTTGGTTTTTCATGTTGATTTTAAAATGACCTTTTTCATGTTTGAAATGTACTAACTCGTTTTTTCCTAACAGCAGGTCAACTTGTGTGTGATGGCAACATTACGGTCCCATTGTGTACATTTTTGGAGAGAGGGACATGAGTTGCACCACAGGGCAGGAGGAGGGTGCCTAGAACGATACATTTTCTTTCTCCGGTATGCATTTTTTGTGTTTGATACTGTTGGAATTTTGGTTTTTCATGTTGATTTTAAAATGACCTTTTTCATGATTGAAATGTACTAACACGTTTTTCCCTCACAGCAGGTCAACTTGTGTGTTGTTGCAACATTACGGTCCCATTGAGTACGTTTTTGGAGAGAGGGACATCAGTTGCACCACAGGGCGGGTGGAGGGTGCCTACCACGATACATTTTCTTTTTTCAGTAAGCAGTTTTTTGTGTTTGATACTTTTGGAATTTTGGTTTTTCATGTTGCTTTTAAAATGACCTTTTTCATGTTTGAAATGTACTAACTCGTTTTTTCCTCACAGCAGGTCAACTTGTGTGTGGTTGCAACATTACGGTCCCATTGAGTACATTTTTGGAGAGAGGGACATGAGTTGCACCACAGGGCGGCAGGAGGGTGCCTTGCACGATACATTTTCTTTCTTCGGGGAGCATTTTTTTGTGTTTGATACTTTTGGAATTTTGGTTTTTCATGTTGATTTTAAAATGACCTTTTTCATGTTTGAAATGTCCTAACTCGTTTTTTCCTCACAGCAGGTCAACTTGTGTGTGACTGCAACATTACGGTCCCATTGAGTACAATTTTGGAGAGAGGGACATGAGTTGCACCACAGGGTGGGAGGAGGGTGCCTAGCACGATACATTTTCTTTCTTCGGTAAGCATTATTTTGTGTTTGATACTTTTGGAATTTTGGTTTTTCATGTTGATTTTAAAATGACCCTTTTGATGTGTGAAATGTATTAACTCGTTTTTTCCGCACAGCAGGTCAACTTGTGTGTGGGTGCAACATTATGGTCCCATTGAGTACATTTTTGGAGAGAGGGACATCAGTTGCACCACATGGCGGGAGGAGGGTGCCTAGCACGATACATTTTCTTTCTTCGGTAAGCATTTATTTGTGTTTGATACTTTTGGAATATTGGTTTTTCATGTTGCTTTTAAAATGACCTTTTTCATGTTTGAAACACACTAACTCGTTTTTTCCTCACAGCAGGTCAACTTGTGTGTGGTTGCAACATTACGATCCCATTGATTTCATTTTTGGAGAGAGGGACGTGAGTTGCACCACAGGGCGGGAGGATGGTTCCTAGCACGATACATTTTCTTCCTTCGGTAACCTTTTTTTGTGTTTGATACTTTTAGAATTTTGGTTTTTCATGTTGATTTTAAAATGACCTTTTTCATGTTTGTAATGTACTAACTCATTTTTTCCTCACAGCAGGTCAACTTGTGTGTGGTTGCAACATTATGGTCCCATTGAGTACATTTTTGGTGAGAGGGACATGAGTTTTACAACAGGGTGGGAGGATGGTTCCTAGTACGATACATTTTCTTTCTTCGGTAAGCAATTTTTGCGTTTGATACTTTTGGAATTTTGGTTTTTCATGTTGATTTTAAAATGACCTTTTTCATTTTTGAAATGTACTAACTCTTTTTTCCTCACAGCAGGTCAACTTGTGTGTAATTGCAACATTACGGTCCCATTGAATATATTTTTGGAGAGAGGGACATCAGTTGCACCACAGTGCGGGAGGAGGGTGCCTAGCACGATACATTTTCTTTCTTCGGTAAGCATTTTTTTGTGTTTGATACTTTTGGAATTTTGGTTTTTCATGTTGATTTTAAAATGACCTTTTTCATATTTGAAATGTACTAACTCGTTTTTTCCTCACAGCAGGTCAACGTGTGTGTGGCTGCAACATTATGGTCCCATTGAGTACATTTTTGGAGAGAGGGACATCAGTTGCACCACAGTGCCGGAGGAGGGTGCCTAGCACGATACTATTTCTTTCTTCGGTAAGCATTTTTTTGTGTTTGATACTTTTGGAATTTTGGTTTTTCATGTTGATTTTAAAATGACCTTTTTCATGTTTGAAATGTGCTAACTCGTTTTTTCCTCACAGCAGGTCAACTTGTGTGTGGTTGCAACATTATGGTCCCATTGAGTACATTTTTGGAGAGAGGGACATCACTTGCACCACAGGGTGGGAGGAGGGTGCCTAGCATGATGCATTTCCTTTCTTCGGTAAGCATTTATTTGTGGTTGATACTTTTGGAATTTTGGTTTTTCATGTTGATTTTAAAATGACCTTTTTCATGTTTGATATGTGCTAACTCGTTTTTCCCTCACAGCAGGTCAACTTGTGTGTGGTTGCAACATTATGGTCCCAATGAGTACATTTTTGGAGAGAGGGACATCAGTTGCACCACAGGGCGGGAGGAGGGTGCCTAGCACGATACATTTTCTTTCTTCGGTAAGCATTTTTTTGTGTTTGATACTTTTGGAATTTTGGTTTTTCATGTTTATTTTAAAATGACCTTTTTCATGTTTGGAATGTACTAACTCGTTTTTTCCTCACACCAGGTCAACTTGTGTGTGATTGCAACATTACGGTCCCATTGAGTACATTTTTGGAGAGAGGGACATCAGTTGCACCACAGTGCGGGAGGATGGTGCCTAGCACGATTCATTTTCTTTCTTCGGTAAGCATTTATTTGTATTTGATACTTTTGGAATTTTGGTTTTTCATGTTGATTTCAAAATGACTTTTTTCATGTTTGAAATGTGCTAACTCGTTTTTTCCTCACAGCATGTCAACTTGTGTGTGGTTGCAACATTACGGTCCCATTGAGTACATTTTTGGAGAGAGGGACATCAGTTGCACCACAGGGCGGGAGGAGGGTGCCTAGCACGATACATTTTCTTTCTTCGGTAAGCATTTATTTGTGTTTGATACTTTTGGAATTTTGGTTTTTCATGTTGATTTTAAAATGACCTTTTTCATGTTTGAAATGTGCTAACTCGTTTTTTCCTCACAGCAGGTCAACTTGTGTGTGGTTGCAAAATTATGGTCCCATTGAGTATATTTTTGGAGAGAGGGACATCAGTTGCACCACAGTGCGGGAGGAGGGTGCCTAGCACGATACATATTCTTTCTTCGGTAAGCATTTTTTTGTGTCTGATACTTTTGGAATTTTGGATTTTTCATGTTAATTTTAAAATGACCTTTTTCATGTTTGAAATGTACTAACTCGTTTTTTCCTCACAGCAGGTCAACGTGTGTGTGGCTGCAACATTATGGTCCCATTGAGTACATTTTTGGAGAGAGGGGCATCAGTTACACCACAGGGCGGGAGAAGGGTGCCTAGCACGAAAAATTTTCGTTCTTCGGTAAGCATTTTTTTGTGTTTGTTACTTTTGGAATGTTGGTTTGTCATGTTGCTTTTAAAATGACCTTTTTCATGTTTGAAATGCACTAACTCGTTTTTTCCTCACAGCAGGTCAACTTGTGTGTGGTTGCAACATTACGGTCCCATTGAGTACATTTTTGGAGAGAGGGACATGAGTTGCACCACAGGGCAGGAGGAGGGTGCCTAGAACGATACATTTTCTTTCTCCGGTATGCATTTTTTGTGTTTGATACTGTTGGAATTTTGGTTTTTCATGTTGATTTTAAAATGACCTTTTTCATGATTGAAATGTACTAACACGTTTTTCCCTCACAGCAGGTCAACTTGTGTGTTGTTGCAACATTACGGTCCCATTGAGTACATATTTGGAGAGAGGGACGGCAGTTGCACCACAGGGCGGGTGGAGGGTGCCTACCACGATACATTTTCTTTCTTCGGTAGGCTTTTTTTTGTGTTTGTTACTTTTGGAATATTGGTCTTTCATGTTGCTTTTGAAATGACCTTTTTCATGTTTGAAACGCACTAACTCGTTTTTTCTTCACAGCAGGTCAACTTGTGTGTGGTTGCAACATTTTAGTCCCATTGAGTACATTTTTGGAGAGAGGGACATGAGTTGCACCACAGGGAGGGAGGATGGTTCCTAGCACGATACATTTTCTTTCTTCGGTAAGCATTTTTTGTGTTTGATACTTTTGGAATTTTGGTTTTTCATGTTGATTTTAAAATGACCTTTTTCATGTTTGTAATGTACTAACCCGTTTTTTCCTCACAGCAGGTCTACATGTGTGTGGTTGCAACATTACGGTCCCATTGAGTACATTTTTGGAGAGAGGGACATGAGTTGCAGCACAGGGCGGCAGGAGGGTGCCTTGCACGATACATTTTCTTTCTTCGGGGAGCATTTTTTTGTGTTTGATTTTTGGAATTTTGGTTTTTCATGTTGATTTTAAAATGACGTTTTTCATGTTTGAAATGTCCTAACCCGTTTTTTCCTCACAGCAGGTCAACTTGTGTGTGACTGCAACATTACGGTCCCATTGAGTACAATTTTGGAGAGAGGGACATGAGTTGCACCACAGGGCGGGAGGAGGGTGCCTAGCACGATACATTTTCTTTTTTCGGTAAGCATTATTTTGTGTTTGATACTTTTGGAATTTTGGTTTTTCATGTTGATTTTAAAATGACCCTTTTCATGTGTGAAATATATTAACTCGTTTTTTCCGCACAGCAGGTCAACTTGTGTGTGGTTGCAACATTATGGTCCCATTGAGTATATTTTTGGAGAGAGGGACATCAGTTGCACCACAGGGCGGGAGGAGGGTGCCTAGCACGATACATTTTCTTTCTTCGGTAAGCATTTTTTGTGTTTGATATTTTTGGAATATTGGTTTTTCATGTTGCTTTTAAAATGACCTTTTTCATGTTTGAAACGCACTAACTCGTTTTTTCCTCACAGCAGGTCAACTTGTGTGTGGTTGCAACATTACGGTCCCATTGAGTACATTTTTGGAGAGAGGGACGTGAGTTGCACCACAGGGCGGGAGGATGGTTCCTAGCACGATACATTTTCTTCCTTCGGTAACCTTTTTTTGTGTTTGATACTTTTAGAATTTTGGTTTTTCATGTTGATTTTAAAATGACCTTTTTCATGTTTGTAATGTACTAACTCATTTTTTCCTCACAGCAGGTCAACTTGTGTGTGGTTGCAACATTACGGTCCCATTGAGTACATTTTTGGAGAGAGGGACATGAGTTTTACCACAGGGTGGGAGGATGGTTCCTAGTACGATACATTTTCTTTCTTCGGTAAGCAATTTTTGCGTTTGATACTTTTGGAATTTTGGTTTTTCATGTTGATTTTAAAATGACCTTTTTCATTTTTGAAATGTACTAACTCTTTTTTCCTCACAGCAGGTCACCTTGTGTGTGGATGCAACATTACGGTCCCATTGAATATATTTTTGGAGAGAGGTACATCAGTTGCACCACAGGGCGGGAGGAGGGTGCCTAGCACGATACATTTTCTTTCTTCGGTAAGCATTTTTTTGTGTTTGATACTTTTGGAATTTTGGTTTTTCATGTTGATTTTAAAATGACCTTTTTCATATTTGAAATGTACTAACTCGTTTTTTCCTCACAGCAGGTCAACGTGTGTGTGGCTGCAACATTATGGTCCCATTGAGTACATTTTTGGAGAGAGGGACATCAGTTGCACCACAGTGCCGGAGGAGGGTGCCTAGCACGATACTTTTTCTTTCTTCGGTAAGCATTTTTTTGTGTTTGATACTTTTGGAATTTTGGTTTTTCATGTTGATTTTAAAATGACCTTTTTCATGTTTGAAATGTGCTAACTCGTTTTTTCCTCACAGCAGGTCAACTTGTGTGTGGTTGCAACATTATGGTCCCATTGAGTACATTTTTGGAGAGAGGGACATCACTTGCACCACAGGGTGGGAGGAGGGTGCCTAACACGATGCATTTCCTATCTTCGGTAAGCATTTATTTGTGGTTGATACTTTTGGAATTTTGGTTTTTCATGTTGATTTTAAAATGACCTTTTTCATGTTTGATATGTGCTAACTCGTTTTTCCCTCACAGCAGGTCAACTTGTGTGTGGTTGCAACATTATGGTCCCATTGAGAATATTTTTGGAGAGAGGGACATCAGTTGCACCACAGTGCGGGAGGAGGGTGCCTAGCACGATACATTTTCTTTCTTCGGTAAGCATTTTTTTGTGTCTGATACTTTTGGAATTTTGGATTTTTCATGTTAATTTTAAAATGACCTTTTTCATGTTTGAAATGTACTAACTCGTTTTTTCCTCACAGCAGGTCAACGTGTGTGTGGCTGCAACATTATGGTCCCATTGAGTACATTTTTGGAGAGACGGACATGAGTTGCACCACAGGGAGGGAGGATGGTTCCTAGCACGATACATTTTCTTTCTTCGGTAAGCATTTATTGTGTTTGATACTTTTGGAATTTTGGTTTTTCATGTTGATTTTAAAATGACCTTTTTCATGTTTGTAATGTACTAACTCATTTTTCCTCACAGCAGGTCTTCATGTGTGTGGTTGCAACATTACGGTCCCATTGAGTACATTTTTGGAGAGAGGGACTTCAGTTGCACCACAGGGTGGGAGGATGGTTCCTAGTACTATACATTTTCTTTCTTCGGTAAGCAATTTTTGCGTTTGATACTTTTGGAATTTTGGTTTTTCATGTTGATTTTAAAATGACCTTTTTCATTTTTGTAATGTACTAACTCTTTTTTCCTCACAGCAGGTCAACTTGTGTGTGGTTGCAACATTACGGTCCCATTGAATATATTTTTGGAGAGAGGGACATCAGTTGCACCACAGGGCGGGAGGAGGGTGACTAGCACGATACATTTTCTTTCTTCGGTAAGCATTTTTTTGTGTTTGATACTTTTGGAATTTTGGTTTTTCATGTTGATTTTAAAATGACCTTTTTCATATTTGAAATGTACTAACTCGTTTTTTCCTCACAGCAGGTCAACGTGTGTGTGGCTGCAACATTATGGTCCCATTGAGTACATTTTTGGAGAGAGGGACATCAGTTGCACCACAGTGCCGGAGGAGGGTGCCTAGCACGATACTTTATCTTTCTTCGGTAAGCATTTTTTTGTGTTTGATACTTTTGGAATTTTGGTTTTTCATGTTGATTTTAAAATGACCTTTTTCATGTTTGAAATGTGCTAACTCGTTTTTTCCTCACAGCAGGTCAACTTGTGTGTGGTTGCAACATTATGGTCCCATTGAGTACATTTTTGGAGAGAGGGACATCACTTGCACCACAGGGTGGGAGGAGGGTGCCTAGCACGATGCATTTCCTTTCTTCGGTAAGCATTTATTTGTGGTTGATACTTTTGGAATTTTGGTTTTTCATGTTGATTTTAAAATGACCTTTTTCATGTTTGATATGTGCTAACTCGTTTTTCCCTCACAGCAGGTCAACTTGTGTGTGGTTGCAACATTATGGTCCCAATGAGTACATTTTTGGAGAGAGGGACATCAGTTGCACCACAGGGCGGGAGGAGGGTGCCTAGCACGATACATTTTCTTTCTTCGGTAAGCATTTTTTTGTGTTTGATACTTTTGGAATTTTGGTTTTTCATGTTTATTTTAAAATGACCTTTTTCATGTTTGGAATGTACTAACTCGTTTTTTCCTCACAGCAGGTCAACTTGTGTGTGATTGCAACATTACGGTCCCATTGAGTACATTTTTGGAGAGAGGGACATGAGTTGCACCACAGGGCGGGAGGAGGCTGCCTTGCACGATACATTTTCTTTCTTCGGGGAGCATTTTTTTGTGTTTGATACTTTTGGAATTTTGGTTTTTCATGTTGATTTTAAAGTGACCTTTTTCATATTTGGAATGTACTAACTCGTTCTTTCCTCACAGCAGGTAAACATGTGTGTGGCTGTAACATTATGGTCCCATTGAGTATATTTTTGGAGAGAGGGACATCAGTTGCACCACAGTGCGGGAGGAGGGTGCCTAGCACGATACATTTTCTTTCTTCGGTAAGCATTTTTTTGTGTTTGATACTTTTTTAATTTTGGTTTTTCATGTTGATTTTAAAATGACCTTTTTCATGTTTGAAATGTGCTAACTCGTTTTTTCCTCACAGCAGGTCAACTTGTGTGTGGTTGCAAAATTATGGTCCCATTGAGAATATTTTTGGAGAGAGGGACATCAGTTGCACCACAGTGCGGGAGGAGGGTGCCTAGCACGATACATTTTCTTTCTTCGGTAAGCATTTTTTTGTGTCTGATACTTTTGGAATTTTGGATTTTTCATGTTAATTTTAAAATGACCTTTTTCATGTTTGAAATGTACTAACTCGTTTTTTCCTCACAGCAGGTCAACGTGTGTGTGGCTGCAACATTATGGTCCCATTGAGTACATTTTTGGAGAGAGGGACATGAGTTGCACCACAGGGCGGGAGGAGGGTGCCTAGCACTATACACTTTCTTTCTTCGGTAAGCATTTTTTTGTGTTTGATAGTTTTGGAATTTTGGTTTTTCATGTTGATTTTAAAACGACCTTTTTCATATTTGAAATGTGCTAACTCGTTTTTTCCTCACAGCAGGTCAACTTGTGTGATGTTGCAACAATACGGTCCCATTGAGTACATTTTTGGAGAGAGGGACATCAGTTGCACCACAGGGCGGGAGCAGGGTGCCTAGCACGATACATTTTCTTTCTTCGGTAGGCATTTTTTTGTGTTTGTTACTTTTGGAATATTGGTTTTTCATGTTGCTTTTAAAATGACCTTTTTCATGTTTGAAATGCACTAACTCGTTTTTTCCTCACATCAGGTCAACTTGTGTGTGGTTGCAACAATTTAGTCACATTGACTACATTTTTGGAGAGACGGACATGAGTTGCACCACAGGGAGGGAGGATGGTTCCTAGCACGATACATTTTCTTTCTTCGGTAAGCATTTTTTGTGTTTGATACTTTTGGAATTTTGGTTTTTCATGTTGATTTTAAAATGACCTTTTTCATGTTTGTAATGTACTAACTCATTTTTCCTCACAGCAGGTCTATATGTGTGTGGTTGCAACATTACGGTCCCATTGAGTACATTTTTGGAGAGAGGGACATGAGTTGCACCACAGGGTGGGAGGAGGCTGCCTTGCACGATACATTTTCTTTCTTCGGGGAGCATTTTTTTGTGTTTGATTCTTTTGGAATTTTTGGTTTTTTATGTTGATTTTAAAATGACCTTTTTCATGTTTGAAATGTACTAACTCGTTTTTTCCTCACAGCAGGTCAACTTGTGTGTGATTGCAACATTACGGTCCCATTGAGTACATTTTTGGAGAGAGGGACATCAGTTGCACCACAGGGCGGGAGGAGGGTGACTAGCACGATACATTTTCTTTCTTCGGTAAGCATATTTTTGTGTTTGATACTTTTTTAATTTTGGTTTTTCATGTTGATTTTAAAATGACCTATTTCATGTTTGAAATGTGTTAACTCGTTTTTTCCTCACAGCAGGTCAACTTGTGTGTGGTTGCAACATTATGGTCCCATTGAGTACATTTTTGGAGAGAGGGACATCACTTGCACCACAGGGTGGGAGGAGGGTGCCTAACACGATGCATTTCCTATCTTCGGTAAGCATTTATTTGTGGTTGATACTTTTGGAATTTTGGTTTTTCATGTTGATTTTAAAATGACCTTTTTCATGTTTGATATGTGCTAACTCGTTTTTCCCTCACAGCAGGTCAACTTGTGTGTGGTTGCAACATTATGGTCCCAATGAGTACATTTTTGGAGAGAGGGACATCAGTTGCACCACAGGGCGGGAGGAGGGTGCCTAGCACGATACATTTTCTTTCTTCGGTAAGCATTTTTTTGTGTTTGATACTTTTGGAATTTTGGTTTTTCATGTTTATTTTAAAATGACCTTTTTCATGTTTGGAATGTACTAACTCGTTTTTTCCTCACACCAGGTCAACTTGTGTGTGATTGCAACATTACGGTCCCATTGAGTACATTTTTGGAGAGAGGGACATCAGTTGCACCACAGTGCGGGAGGATGGTGCCTAGCACGATACATTTTCTTTCTTCGGTAAGCATTTTTTTGTATTTGATACTTTTGGAATTTTGGTTTTTCATGTTGATTTCAAAATGACTTTTTTCATGTTTGAAATGTGCTAACTCGTTTTTTCCTCACAGCATGTCAACTTGTGTGTGGTTGCAACATTACGGTCCCATTGAGTACATTTTTGGAGAGATGGACATCAGTTGCACCACAGGGCGGGAGGAGGGTGCCTAGCACGATACATTTTCTTTCTTCGGTAAGCATTTATATGTGTTTGATACTTTTGGAATTTTGGTTTTTCATGTTGATTTTAAAATGACCTTTTTCATGTTTGAAATGTGCTAACTCGTTTTTTCCTCACAGCAGGTCAACTTGTGTGTGGTTGCAAAATTATGGTCCCATTGAGAATATTTTTGGAGAGAGGGACATCAGTTGCACCACAGTGCGGGAGGAGGGTGCCTAGCACGATACATTTTCTTTCTTCGGTAAGCATTTTTTTGTGTCTGATACTTTTGGAATTTTGGATTTTTCATGTTAATTTTAAAATGACCTTTTTCATGTTTGAAATGTACTAACTCGTTTTTTCCTCACAGCAGGTCAACGTGTGTGTGGCTGCAACATTATGGTCCCATTGAGTACATTTTTGGAGAGAGGGACATGAGTTGCACCACAGGGCGGGAGGAGGGTGCCTAGCACTATACACTTTCTTTCTTCGGTAAGCATTTTTTTGTGTTTGATAGTTTTGGAATTTTGGTTTTTCATGTTGATTTTAAAACGACCTTTTTCATATTTGAAATGTGCTAACTCGTTTTTTCCTCACAGCAGGTCAACTTGTGTGATGTTGCAACATTACGGTCCCATTGAGTACATTTTTGGAGAGAGGGACATCAGTTGCACCACAGGGCGGGAGCAGGGTGCCTAGCACGATACATTTTCTTTCTTCGGTAGGCATTTTTTTGTGTTTGTTACTTTTGGAATATTGGTTTTTCATGTTGCTTTTAAAATGACCTTTTTCATGTTTGAAACGCACTAACTCGTTTTTTCCTCACATCAGGTCAACTTGTGTGTGGTTGCAACAATTTAGTCACATTGACTACATTTTTGGAGAGACGGACATGAGTTGCACCACAGGGAGGGAGGATGGTTCCTAGCACGATACATTTTCTTTCTTCGGTAAGCATTTTTTGTGTTTGATACTTTTGGAATTTTGGTTTTTCATGTTGATTTTAAAATGACCTTTTTCATGTTTGTAATGTACTAACTCATTTTTCCTCACAGCAGGTCTATATGTGTGTGGTTGCAACATTACGGTCCCATTGAGTACATTTTTGGAGAGAGGGACATGAGTTGCACCACAGGGTGGGAGGAGGCTGCCTTGCACGATACATTTTCTTTCTTCGGGGAGCATTTTTTTGTGTTTGATACTTTTGGAATTTTTGGTTTTTTATGTTGATTTTAAAATGACCTTTTTCATGTTTGAAATGTACTAACTCGTTTTTTCCTCACAGCAGGTCAACTTGTGTGTGATTGCAACATTACGGTCCCATTGAGTACATTTTTGGAGAGAGGGACATCAGTTGCACCACAGGGCGGGAGGAGGGTGACTAGCACGATACATTTTCTTTCTTCGGTAAGCATATTTTTGTGTTTGATACTTTTTTAATTTTGGTTTTTCATGTTGATTTTAAAATGACCTTTTTCATGTTTGAAATGTGTTAACTCGTTTTTTCCTCACAGCAGGTCAACTTGTGTGTGGTTGCAACATTATGGTCCCATTGAGTACATTTTTGGAGAGAGGGACATCACTTGCTTCACAGGGTGGGAGGAGGGTGCCTAGCACGATGCATTTCCTTTCTTCGGTAAGCATTTATTTGTGGTTGATACTTTTGGAATTTTGGTTTTTCATGTTGATTTTAAAATGACCTTTTACATGTTTGAAATGTGCTAACTCGTTTTTTCCTCACAGCAGGTCTACTTGTGTGTGGTTGCAACATTATGGTCCCAATGAGTACATTTTTGGAGAGACGGACATGAGTTGCACCACAGGGAGGGAGGATGGTTCCTAGCACGATACATTTTCTTTCTTCGGTAAGCATTTATTGTGTTTGATACTTTTGGAATTTTGGTTTTTCATGTTGATTTTAAAATGACCTTTTTCATGTTTGTAATGTACTAACTCATTTTTCCTCACAGCAGGTCTTCATGTGTGTGGTTGCAACATTACGGTCCCATTGAGTACATTTTTGGAGAGAGGGACTTGAGTTGCACCACAGGGTGGGAGGATGGTTCCTAGTACGATACATTTTCTTTCTTCGGTAAGCAATTTTTGCGTTTGATACTTTTGGAATTTTGGTTTTTCATGTTGATTTTAAAATGACCTTTTTCATTTTTGTAATGTACTAACTCTTTTTTCCTCACAGCAGGTCAACTTGTGTGTGGTTGCAACATTACGGTCCCATTGAATATATTTTTGGAGAGAGGGACATCAGTTGCACCACAGGGCGGGAGGAGGGTGCCTAGCACGATACATTTTCTTTCTTCGGTAAGCATTTTTTTGTGTTTGATACTTTTGGAATTTTGGTTTTTCATGTTGATTTTAAAATGACCTTTTTCATATTTGAAATGTACTAACTCGTTTTTTCCTCACAGCAGGTCAACGTGTGTGTGGCTGCAACATTATGGTCCCATTGAGTACATTTTTGGAGAGAGGGACATCAGTTGCACCACAGTGCCGGAGGAGGGTGCCTAGCACGATACTTTTTCTTTCTTCGGTAAGCATTTTTTTGTGTTTGATACTTTTGGAATTTTGGTTTTTCATGTTGATTTTAAAATGACCTTTTTCATGTTTGAAATGTGCTAACTCGTTTTTTCCTCACAGCAGGTCAACTTGTGTGTGGTTGCAACATTATGGTCCCATTGAGTACATTTTTGGAGAGAGGGACATCACTTGCACCACAGGGTGGGAGGAGGGTGCCTAGCACGATGCATTTCCTTTCTTCGGTAAGCATTTATTTGTGGTTGATACTTTTGGAATTTTGGTTTTTCATGTTGATTTTAAAATGACCTTTTTCATGTTTGATATGTGCTAACTCGTTTTTCCCTCACAGCAGGTCAACTTGTGTGTGGTTGCAACATTATGGTCCCAATGAGTACATTTTTGGAGAGAGGGACATCAGTTGCACCACAGGGCGGGAGGAGGGTGCCTAGCACGATACATTTTCTTTCTTCGGTAAGCATTTTTTTGTGTTTGATACTTTTGGAATTTTGGTTTTTCATGTTTATTTTAAAATGACCTTTTTCATGTTTGGAATGTACTAACTCGTTTTTTCCTCACAGCAGGTCAACTTGTGTGTGATTGCAACATTACGGTCCCATTGAGTACATTTTTGGAGAGAGGGACATGAGTTGCACCACAGGGCGGGAGGAGGCTGCCTTGCACGATACATTTTCTTTCTTCGGGGAGCATTTTTTTGTGTTTGATACTTTTGGAATTTTGGTTTTTCATGTTGATTTTAAAGTGACCTTTTTCATATTTGATATGTACTAACTCGTTCTTTCCTCACAGCAGGTAAACATGTGTGTGGCTGTAACATTATGGTCCCATTGAGTATATTTTTGGAGAGAGGGACATCAGTTGCACCACAGTGCGGGAGGAGGGTGCCTAGCACGATACATTTTCTTTCTTCGGTAAGCATTTTTTTGTGTTTGATACTTTTTTAATTTTGGTTTTTCATGTTGATTTTAAAATGACCTTTTTCATGTTTGAAATGTGTTAACTCGTTTTTTCCTCACAGCAGGTCAACTTGTGTGTGGTTGCAACATTATGGTCCCATTGAGTACATTTTTGGAGAGAGGGACATCACTTGCACCACAGGGTGGGAGGAGGGTGCCTAGCACGATGCATTTCCTTTCTTCGGTAAGCATTTATTTGTGGTTGATACTTTTGGAATTTTGGTTTTTCATGTTGATTTTAAAATGACCTTTTTCATGTTTGAAATGTGCTAATTCGTTTTTTCCTCACAGCAGGTCTACTTGTGTGTGATTGCAACATTATGGTCCCAATGAGTACATTTTTGGAGAGACGGACATGAGTTGCACCACAGGGAGGGAGGATGGTTCCTAGCACGATACATTTTCTTTCTTCGGTAAGCATTTTTTGTGTTTGATACTTTTGGAATTTTGGTTTTTCATGTTGATTTTATAATGACCTTTTTCATGTTTGTAATGTACTAACTCATTTTTCCTCACAGCAGGTCTACATGTGTGTGGTTGCAACATTATGGTCCCATTGAGTACATTGTTGGAGAGAGGGACTTGAGTTGCACCACAGGGCGGGAGGAGGCTGCCTTGCACAATACATTTTCTTTCTTTGGGGAGCAATTTTTTGTGTTTGATACTTTTGGAATTTTGGTTTTTCATGTTGATTTTAAAATGACCTTTTTCATGTTTGAAATGTACTAACTCGTTTTTTCCTCACAGCAGGTCAACTTGTGTGTGACTGCAACATTACGGTCCCATTGAGTACATTTTTGGAGAGAGGGACATCAGTTGCACCACAGGGTGGGAGGAGGGTGCCTAGCACGATACATTTTCTTTCTTCGGTAAGCTTTTTTTTGTGTTTGATACTTTTGGAATTTTGGTTTTTCATGTTGATTTTAAAATGACCTTTTTCATGTGTGAAATGTATTAACTCGTTTTTTCCTCACAGCAGGTCAACTTGTGTGTGGTTGCAACATTACGGTCCCATTGAGTACATTTTGGGAGAGAGGGACGTGAGTTGCACCACAGGGCGTTAGGATGGTTCCTAGCACGATACATTTTCTTCCTTCAATAACCTTTTTTTGTGTTTGATACTTATAGAATTTTGGTTTTTCATGTTGATTTTAAAATGACCTTTTTCATGTTTGTAATGTACTAACTCGTTTTTTCCTCACAGCAGGTCAACTTGTGTGTGGTTGCAACATTACGGTCCCATTGAGTTCATTTTTGGAGAGAGGGACATGAGTTTTACCACAGGGTGGGAGGATGGTTCCTAGTACGATACATTTTCTTTCTTCGGTAAGCAATTTTTGCGTTTGATACTTTTGGAATTTTGGTTTTTCATGTTGATTTTATAATGACCTTTTTCATGTTTGAAATGTACTAACTCGTTTTTTCCTCACAGCAGGTCAACTTGTGTGTGGTTGCAACATTATGGTCCCATTGAGTACATTTTTGGAGAGAGGGACATCACTTGCACCACAGGGTGGGAGGAGGGTGCCTAGCACGATGCATTTCCTTTCTTCGGTAAGCATTTATTTGTGGTTGATACTTTTGGAATTTTGGTTTTTCATGTTGATTTTAAAATGACCTTTTACATGTTTGAAATGTGCTAACTCGTTTTTTCCTCACAGCAGGTCTACTTGTGTGTGGTTGCAACATTATGGTCCTAATGAGTACATTTTTGGAGAGACGGACATGAGTTGCACCACAGGGAGGGGGGATGGTTCCTAGCACGATACATTTTCTTTCTTCGGTAAGCATTTATTGTGTTTGATACTTTTGGAATTTTGGTTTTTCATGTTGATTTTAAAATGACCTTTTTCATGTTTGTAATGTACTAACTCATTTTTCCTCACAGCAGGTCTTCATGTGTGTGGTTGCAACATTACGGTCCCATTGAGTACATTTTTGGAGAGAGGGACTTGAGTTGCACCACAGGGTGGGAGGATGGTTCCTAGTACGATACATTTTCTTTCTTCGGTAAGCAATTTTTGCGTTTGATACTTTTGGAATTTTGGTTTTTCATGTTGATTTTAAAATGACCTTTTTCATTTTTGTAATGTACTAACTCTTTTTTCCTCACAGCAGGTCAACTTGTGTGTGGTTGCAACATTACGGTCCCATTGAATATATTTTTGGAGAGAGGGACATCAGTTGCACCACAGGGCGGGAGGAGGGTGCCTAGCACGATACATTTTCTTTCTTCGGTAAGCATTTTTTTGTGTTTGATACTTTTGGAATTTTGGTTTTTCATGTTGATTTTAAAATGACCTTTTTCATATTTGAAATGTACTAACTCGTTTTTTCCTCACAGCAGGTCAACGTGTGTGTGGCTGCAACATTATGGTCCCATTGAGTACATTTTTGGAGAGAGGGACATCAGTTGCACCACAGTGCCGGAGGAGGGTGCCTAGCACGATACTTTTTCTTTCTTCGGTAAGCATTTTTTTGTGTTTGATACTTTTGGAATTTTGGTTTTTCATGTTGATTTTAAAATGACCTTTTTCATGTTTGAAATGTGCTAACTCGTTTTTTCCTCACAGCAGGTCAACTTGTGTGTGGTTGCAACATTATGGTCCCATTGAGTACATTTTTGGAGAGAGGGACATCACTTGCACCACAGTGCCGGAGGAGGGTGCCTAGCACGATACTTTTTCTTTCTTCGGTAAGCATTTTTTTGTGTTTGATACTTTTGGAATTTTGGTTTTTCATGTTGATTTTAAAATGACCTTTTTCATGTGTGAAATGTATTAACTCGTTTTTTCCTCACAGCAGGTCAACTTGTGTGTGGTTGCAACATTACGGTCCCATTGAGTACATTTTGGGAGAGAGGGACGTGAGTTGCACCACAGGGCGTTAGGATGGTTCCTAGCACGATACATTTTCTTCCTTCAATAACCTTTTTTTGTGTTTGATACTTATAGAATTTTGGTTTTTCATGTTGATTTTAAAATGACCTTTTTCATGTTTGTAATGTACTAACTCGTTTTTTCCTCACAGCAGGTCAACTTGTGTGTGGTTGCAACATTACGGTCCCATTGAGTTCATTTTTGGAGAGAGGGACATGAGTTTTACCACAGGGTGGGAGGATGGTTCCTAGTACGATACATTTTCTTTCTTCGGTAAGCAATTTTTGCGTTTGATACTTTTGGAATTTTGGTTTTTCATGTTGATTTTATAATGACCTTTTTCATGTTTGAAATGTACTAACTCGTTTTTTCCTCACAGCAGGTCAACTTGTGTGTTGTTGCAACATTACGGTCCCATTGAATATATTTTTGGAGAGAGGGACATCAGTTGCACCACAGGGCGGGAGGAGGGTGCCTAGGACGATACATTTTCTTTCTTCGGTAAGCATTTTTTTGTGTTTGTTACTTATGGAATATTTGTCTATCATGTTGCTTTTCAAACGACCTTTTTCATGTTTGAAACGCACTAACTCGTTTTTTCCTCACAGCAGGTCAACTTGTGTGTGGTTGCAACATTACGGTCCCATTGAGTACATTTTTGGATTGAGGGACATGAGTTGCACCACAGGGCGGGAGGAGGGTGCCTAGCACGATACATTTTCTTTCTTCGGTAAGCATTTATTTGTGTTTGATACTTTAGGAATTTTGGTTTTTCATGTTGATTTTAAAATGACCTTTTTCATGTTTGAAATGTGTTAACTCGTTTTTTCCTCACAGCAGGTCAACTTGTGTGTGGTTGCAACATTATGGTCCCATTGAGTACATTTTTGGAGAGAGGGACATCACTTGCACCACAGGGTGGGAGGAGGGTGCCTAGCACGATGCATCTCCTTTCTTCGGTAAGCATTTATTTGTGGTTGATACTTTTGGAATTTTGGTTTTTCATGTTGATTTTAAAATGACCTTTTTCATGTTTGAAATGTGCTAACTCGTGTTTTCCTCACAGCAGGTCTACTTGTGTGTGGTTGCAACATTATGGTCCCAATGAGTACATTTTTGGAGAGAGGGACATCAGTTGCACCACAGGGCGGGAGGAGGGTGCCTAGCACGATACATTTTCATTCTTCGGTAAGCATTTTTTTGTGTTTGATACTTTTGGAATTTTGGTTTTTCATGTTTATTTTAAAATGACCTTTTTCATGTTTGGAATGTACTAACTCGTTTTTTCCTCACAGCAGGTCAACTTGTGTGTGGTTGCAGCATTACGGTCCCATTGAGTACATTTTTGGAGAGAGGGACATCAGTTGCACCACAGGGCGGGAGGAGGGTGCCTAGCACGATACATTTTCTTTCTTCGGTAAGCATTTATTTGTGTTTGATACTTTTGGAATTTTGGTTTTTCATGTTGATTTTAAAATGACCTTTTTCATGTTTGAAATGTACTAACTCGTTTTTTCCTCACAGCAGGTCAACGTGTGTGTGGCTGCAACATTATGGTCCCATTGAGTACATTTTTGGAGAGAGGGACATGAGTTGCACCACAGGGCGGGAGGAGGGTGCCTAGCACTATACACTTTCTTTCTTCGGTAAGCATTTTTTTGTTTTTGATAGTTTTGGAATTTTGGTTTTTCATGTTGATTTTAAAATGACCTTTTTCATATTTGAAATGTGCTAACTCGTTTTTTCCTCACAGCAGGTCAACTTGTGTGTTGTTGCAACATTACGGTCCCATTGAGTACATTTTTGGAGAGAGGGACATGAGTTTTACCACACGGCGGGAGGATGGTTCCTAGTACGATACATTTTCTTTCTTCGGTAAGCATTTTTTTGTGTTTGATACTTTTGGAATTTTGGTTTTTCTTGTTGATTTTAAAATGACCTTTATCATGTTTGAAATGTACTAACTCGTTTTTTCCTCACAGCAGGTCAACATTTGTGTGGTTACAACATTACGGTCCCATTGAGTTCTTTTTTGGAGAGAGGGACATCAGTTGCACCACAGGGCGGGAGGAGGGTGCCTAACACGATACATTTTATTTCTTCGGTAAGCATTTTTTTGTGTTTGATACTTTTGGAACTTTGGTTTTTCATGTTGATTTTAAAATGACTTTTTTCATGTTTGAAATGTACTAACTCGTTTTTTCCTCACAGCAGGTCAACTTGTGTGTGATTGCAACATTACGGTCCCATTGAGTACATTTTTGGAGAGAGGGACATCAGTTGCACCGCAGTGCGGGAGGAGGGTGCCTAACACGCTTCATTTTCTTTATTCGGTAAGCATTTTTTTGTGTTTAATACTTTTGGAATTTAGGTTTTTCATGTTGATTTTAAAATGACCTTTTTCTTGTTTGAAATGTGCTAACTCGTTTTTTCCTCACAGCAGGTCAAGTTGTGTGTGGTTGCAACATTACGGTCCCATTGAGTTCATTTTTGGAGAGAGGGACATCAGTTGCACCACAGGGCGGGAGGAGGGTGCCTAGCACGATACATTTTCTTTCTTCGGCAAGCATTTTTTTGTGTTTGTTACTTTTGTAACATTGGTTCTTCATGTTGATTTTAAAATGACCTTTTTCATGTTTGAAATGTACTAACTCGTTTTTACCACACAGCAGGTCAACTTGTGTGTGGTTGCAACATTACGGTCCTATTGAGTACATTTTTGGAGAGAGGGACATCAGTTGCACAACAGTGCGGGAAGAGGGTGCCTAACACGATACATTTTCTTTCTTCGGTAAGCATTTTTTTGTGTTTGATACTTTTGGAATTTTGGTTTTTCATGTTGATTTTAAAATGACCTTTTTCATGTTTGAAATGTACTAACTCGTTTTTTCCTCACAGCAGGTCAACTTGTGTGTGATTGCAACATTACGGTCCCATTGAGTACATTTTTGGAGAGAGGGACATGAGTTGCACCACAGGGCGGGAGGATGGTTCCTAGCACGATACATTTTCTTTCTTCGGTAAGCATTTTTTTGTGCTTGATACTTTTGGAATTTTGGTTTTTCATGTTGATTTTAAAATGACCTTTTTCATGTTTGAAATGTGCTAACTCGTTTTTTCCTCACAGCAGGTCAACTTGTGTGTGGTTGCAACATTACGGTCCCATTGAGTACATTTTTGGAGAGAGGGACATGAGTTGCACCACAGGGCGGGAGGATGGTTCCTAGCACGATACATTTTCTTTCTTCGGTAAGCATTTTTTGTGTTTGATACTTTTGGAATTTTGGTTTTTCATGTTGATTTTAAAATGACCTTTTTCATGTTTGTAATGTACTAACTCATTTTTTCCTCACAGCAGGTCTACATGTGTGTGGTTGCAACATTACGGTCCCATTGAGTACATTTTTGGAGAGAGGGATATGAGTTGCACCACAGGGCGGCAGGAGGGTGCCTTGCGCGATACATTTTCTTTCTTCGGGGAGCATTTTTTTGTGTTTGATCCTTTTGGAATTTTGGTTTTTCATGTTGATTTTAAAATGACCTTTTTCATGTTTGAAATGTACTAACTCGTTTTTTCCTCACAGCAGGTCAACTTGTGTGTGACTGCAACATTACGGTCCCATTGAGTACATTTTTGGAGAGAGTGACATGAGTTGCACCACAGGGCGGGAGGAGGGTGCCTAGCACGATACATTTTCTTTCCTCGGTAAGCATTTTTTTGTGTTTGATACTTCTAGAATTTTCGTTTTTCATGTTGATTTTAAAATGACCTTTTTCATGTTTGGAATGTGCTAACTCGTTTTTTCCTCACAGAAGGTCAACTTGTGTGTGGTTGCAACATTACGGTCCCATTGAGTACATTTTTGGAGAGAGGGACATGAGTTGCACCACAGGGCGGGAGGATGGTACCTATCACGATACATTTTCTTTCTTCGGTAAGCATTTTTTGCGTTTGATACTTTTGGAATTTTGGTTTTTCATGTTGATTTTAAAATTATCTTTTTCATGTTTGTAATGTACTAACTCGTTTTTTCCTCACAGCAGGTCAACTTGTGTGTGGTTGCAACAATTTAGTCCCATTGTGTACATTTTTGGAGAGAGGGACATGAGTTGCACCACAGGGAGTGAGAATGGTTCCTAGCACGATACATTTTCTTTCTTCGGTAAGCGTTTTTGTGTTTGATACTTTTGGAATTTGGGTATTTCATGTTGATTTTAAAATGACCTTTTTCATGTTTGAAATGTACTAACTCGTTTTTTCCTCACAGCAGGTCAACTTGTGTGTGACTGCAACATTACGGTCCCATTGAGTACATTTTTGGAGAGAGGGACATGAGTTGCACCACAGGGCGGGAGGAGGGTGCCTAGCACGATGCATTTTCTTTCTTCGGTAAGCATTATTTTGTGTTTGATACTTTTGGAATTTTGGTTTTTCATGTTGATTTTAAAATGACCTTTTTCATGTGTGAAATGTATTAACTCGTTTTTTTCGCACAGCAGGTCAACTTGTGTGTGGTTGCAACATTATGGTCGCATTGAGTACATTTTTGGAGAGAGGGACATCAGTTGCACCACAGGGTGGGAGGAGGGTGCCTAGCACGATACATTTTCTATCTTCGGTAAGCATTTTTTTGTGTTTGATACTTTTGGAATATTGGTTTTTCATGTTGATTTTAAAATGACCTTTTTCATGTTTGAAAAGCACTAACTCGTTTTTTCCTCACAGCAGGTCAACTTGTGTGTGGTTGCAACATTATGGTCCCATTGAGTACATTTTTGGAGAGAGGGACATGAGTTGCACCACAGGGCGGGAGGAGGGTGCCTAGCACGATACATTTTCTTTCTTCGGTAAGCATTTATTTGTGTTTGATACTTTTGGAATTTTGGTTTTTCATGTTGATTTTAGAATGACCTTTTTCATGTTTGAAATGTACTAACTCGTTTTTTCCTCACAGCAGGTCAACTTGTGTGTGATTGCAACATTACGGTCCCATTGAGTACATTTTTGGAGAGAGGGACATCAGTTGCACCACAGGGCGGGAGGAGGGTGCCTAGCACGATACATTTTTTTTCTTCGGTAAGCATTTTTTTGTGTTTGATACTTTTGGAATTTTGGTTTTTCATGTTGATTTTAAAATGACCTTTTTCATGTTTGAAATGTGCTAACTCGTTTTTTCCACACAGCAGGTCAACTTGTGTGTGATTGCAACATTACGGTCCCATAGAGTACATTTTTGGAGAGAGGGACATCAGTTGCACCACAGGGCGGGAGGAGGGTGCCTAGCACGATACATTTTCTTTCTTCGGTATGCATTTTTTTGTGTTTGATACTTTTGGAATTTTGGTTTTTCATGTTGATTTTAAAATGACCTTTTTCATGTTTGGAATGTGCTAACTCGTTTTTTCCTCACAGCAGGTCAACTTGTGTGTGGTTGCAACATTACGGTCCCATTGAGTATATTTTTGGAGAGAGGGACATGAGTTGCACCACAGGGCGGGAGGATGGTTCCTAGCACGATATATTTTCTTTCTTCGGTAAGCATTTTTTGCGTTTGATACTTTTGGAATTTTGGTTTTTCATGTTGATTTTAAAATTATCTTTTTCATGTTTGTAATGTACTTACTCGTTTTTTCCTCATAGCAGGTCAACTTGTGTGTGGTTGCAACAATTTAGTCCCATTGTGTACATTTTTGGAGAGAGGGACATGAGTTGCACCACAGGGAGGGAGGATGGTTCCTAGCACGATACATTTTCTTTCTTCGGTAAGCATTTTTTGTGTTTGATACTTTTGGAATTAGGGTATTTCATGTTGATTTTAAAATGACCTTTTTCATGTTTGTAATGTACTAACTCGTTTTTTCCTCACAGCAGGTCTACATGTGTGTGGTTGCAACATTACGGTCCCATTGAGTACATTTTTGGAGAGACGGACATGAGTTGCACCACAGGGCGGCAGGAGGGTGCCGTGCGCGATACATTTTCTTTCTTCGGGGAGCATTTTTTTGTGTTTGATACTTTTGGAATTTTGGTTTTTCATGTTGATTTTAAAATGACCTTTTTCATGTTTGAAATGTACTAACTAGTTTTTTCCTCACAGCAGGTCAACTTGTGCGTGACTGCTACATTACGGTCCCATTGAGTACATTTTTGGAGAGAGGGACATGAGTTGCACCACATGGCGGGAGGAGGGTGCCTAGCACGATACATTTTCTTCCTTCGGTAACCTTTTTTTGCTTTTGATACTTTTAGAATTTTGTTTTTCATGTTGATTTTAAATTGACCTTTTTGATGTTTGTAATGTACTAACTCGTTTTTTCCTCACAGCAGGTCAACTTGTGTGTGGTTGCAACATTACGGTCCCATTGAGTACATTTTTGGTGAGAGGGACATGAGTTTTACCACAGGGTGGGAGGATGGTTCCTAGTACGATACATTTTCTTTCTTCGGTAAGCAATTTTTGCGTTTGATACTTTTGGAATTTTGGTTTTTCATGTTGAATTTAAAATGACCTTTTTCATTTTTGAAATGTACTAACTCGTTTTTTCCTCACAGCAGGTCAACTTGTGTGTGGTTGCAACATTTTAGCCCCATTGTGTACATTTTTGGAGAGAGGGACATGAGTTGCACCACAGGGCGGGAGGAGGGTGCCTAGCACGATACATTTTCTTTCTTCGGTAAGCATTTATTTGTGTTTGATACTTTTGGAATTTTGGTTTTTCATGTTGATTTTAAAATGACCTTTTTCATGTTTGAAATGTACTAACTCGTTTTTTCCTCACAGCAGGTCAACTTGTGTGTGATTGCAACATTACAGTCCCATTGAGCACATTTTTGGAGAGAGGGACATCAGTTGCACCACAGGGTGGGAGGAGGGTGCCTAGCACTATACATTTTCTTTCTTCGGTAAGCATTTTTTGGTGTTTGATACTTTTGGAATTATGGTTTTTCATGTTGATTTTAAAATGACCTTTTTCATGTTTGAAATGTGCTAACTCGTTTTTTCCTCACAGCAGGTCAACGTGTGTGTGGCTGCAACATTATGGTCCCATTGAGTACATTTTTGGAGAGAGGGACATCAGTTGCACCACAGTGCGGGAGGAGGGTGCCTAGCACGATACATTTTCTTTCTTCGGTAAGCATTTTTTTGTGTTTGATACTTTTTGAATTTTGGTTTTTCATGTTGATTTTAAAATGACCTTTTTCATGTTTGAAATGTTCTAACTCGTTTTTTCCTCACAACAGGTCAACTTGTGTGTGGTTGCAACATTATGGTCCCATTGAGTACATTTTTGGAGAGAGGGACATCACTTGCACCACAGGGTGGGAGGAGGGTGCCTAGCACGATGCATTTCCTTTCTTCGGTAAGCATTTATTTGTGGTTGATACTTTTGGAATTTTGGTTTTTCATGTTGATTTTAAAATGATCTTTTTCATGTTTGAAATGTGCTAACTCGTTTTTTCCTCACAGCAGGTCAACTTGTGTGTGGTTGCAACATTATGGTCCCAATGAGTACATTTTTGGAGAGAGGGACATCAGTTGCACCACAGGGCGGGAGGAGGGTGCCTAGCACGATAAATTTTCTTTCTTCGGTAAGCATTTTTTTTGTTTGATACTTTTGGAATTTTGGTTTTTCATTTGTATTTTAAAATGACCTTTTTCATATTTGGAATGTACTAACTCGTTTTTTCCTCACAGCAGGTCAACTTGTGTGTGATTGCAACATTACGGCCCCATTGAGTACATTTTTGGAGAGAGGGACATCAGTTGCACCACAGTGCGGGAGGAGGGTGCCTAGCACGATACATTTTCTTTCTTCGGTAAGCATTTTTTTGTATTTGATGCTTTTGGAATTTTGGTTTTTCATGTTGATTTTAAAATGACCTTTTTCATGTTTGAAATGTGCTAACTCGTTTTTTCCTCTCAGCAGGTCAACTTGTGTGAGGTTGCAACATTATGTTCCCATTGAGTACATTTTTGGAGAGAGGGACATCAGTTGCACCACAGGGCGGGAGGAAGGTGCCTAGCACGATACATTTTCTTTCTTCGGTAAGCATTTTTTTGTGTTTGATACTTTTGGAATTTTGGTTTTTCATGTTTATTTTAAAATGACCTTTTTCATGTTTGGAATGTACTAACTCGTTTTCTCCTCACAGCAGGTCGACTTGTGTGTGATTGCAACATTACGGTCCCATTGAGTACATTTTTGGAGAGAGGGACATCAGTTGCACCGCAGTGCGGGAGGAGGGTGCCTAACACGATTAATTTTCTTTATTCGGTAAGCATTTCTTTGTGTTTAATACTTTTGGAATTTTGGTTTTTCATGTTGATTTTAAAATGACCTTTTTCATGTTTGAAATGTGCTAACTCGTTTTTTACTCACAGCAGGTCAAGTTGTGTGTGGTTGCAACATTACGGTCCCATTGAGTACATTTTTGGAGAGAGGGACATGAGTTTTACCATAGGGCAGGAGGATGGTTCCTAGTACGATACATTTTCTTTCTTCGGTAAGCATTTTTTTGTGTTTGATACTTTTGGAATTTTGGTTTTTCATGTTGATTTTAAAATGACCTTTTTCATGTTTGAAATGTGCTAACTCGTTTTTTCCTCACAGCAGGTCAACTTGTGTGTGGTTGCAACATTACGGTCCCATTGAGTACATTTTTGGAGAGAGGGACATGAGTTGCACCACAGGGCGGGAGGATGGTTCCTAGCACGATACATTTTCTTTCTTCGGTAAGCATTTTTTGCGTTTGATACTTTTGGAATTTTGGTTTTTCATGTTGATTTTAAAATTATCTTTTTCATGTTTGTAATGTACTAACTCGTTTTTTCCTCACAGCAGGTCAACTTTTGTGTGGTTGCAACATTAGGGTCCCATTGAGCTCATTTTTGGAGAGAGGAACATCAGTTGCACCACAGGGCGGGAGGAGGGTGCCTAGCACGATACATTTTCTTTCTTCGGTAAGCATTTTTTTGTGTTTGTTACTTTTGTAACTTTGGTTCTTCATGTTGATTTTAAAATGACCTTTTTCATGTTTGAAATGTACTAACTCGTTTTTTCCTCACAGCAGGTCAACTTGTGTGTGGTTGCAACATTACGGTCCTATTGAGTACATTTTTGGAGAGAGGGACATCAGTTGCACCACAGGGCGGGAGGAGGGTGCCTAGTACGATACATTTTCTTTCTTCGGTAAGCATTTATTTGTATTTGATACTTTTGGAATTTTGGTTTTTCTTGTTGATTTTAAAATGAACTTTTTCATGTTTGAAATGTGCTAACTCGTTTTTTCCTCACAGCAGGACAACTTGTGTGTGGTTGCAACATTATGGTCCCATTGAGTACATTTTTGGAGAGAGGGACATCAGTTGCACCACAGTGCGGGAGGAGGGTGCCTAGCACGATACATTTTCTTTCTTCGTTAAGCATTTTTTTGTGTCTGATACTTTTGGAGTTTTGGTTTTTCATGTTAATTTTAAAATGACCTTTTTCATGTTTGAAATGTACTAACTCGTTTTTTCCTCACAGCAGGTCAACGTGTGTGTGGCTGCAACATTATGGTCCCATTGAGTACATTTTTGGAGAGAGGGACATGAGTTGCACCACAGGGCGGGAGGAGGGTGCCTAGCACTATACACTTTCTTTCTTCGGTAAGCATTTTTTTGTGTTTAATAGTTTTGGAATTTTGGTTTTACATGTTGATTTTAAAATGACCTTTTTCATATTTGAAATGTGCTAACTCGTTCTTTCCTCACAGCAGGTCAACTTGTGTGTTGTTGCAACATTACGGTCCCATTGAGTACATTTTTGGAGAGAGGGACATGAGTTTTACCACACGGCGGGAGGATGGTTCCTAGTACGATACATTTTCTTTCTTCGGTAAGCATTTTTTTGTGTTTGATACTTTTGGAATTTTGGTTTTTCTTGCGGATTTTAAAATGACCTTTTTCATGTTTGAAATGTACTAACTCGTTTTTTCCTCACAGCAGGTCAACATTTGTGTGGTTACAACATTACGGTCCCATTGAGTTCTTTTTTGGAGAGAGGGACATCAGTTGCACCACAGGGCGGGAGGAGGCTGCCTAGCATGATACATTTTCTTTCTTCGGTAAGCATTTTTTTGTGTTTGATACTTTTGGAATTTTGGTTTTTCATGTTGATTTTAAAATGACCTTTTTCATGTTTGAAATGTACTAACTCGTTTTTTCCTCACAGCAGGTCAACGTGTGTGTGGCTGCAACATTATGGTCCCATTGAGTACATTTTTGGAGAGAGGGACATCAGTTGCACCACAGGGCAGGAGGAGGGTGCCTAACACGATACATTTTCTTTCTTTGGTAAGGATTTTTTTGTGTTTGATACTTTTGGAATTTTGGTTTTTCATGTTGATTTTAAAATGACCTTTTTCATGTTTGAAATGTACTAACTCGTTTTTTCCTCACAGCAGGTCAACATGTGTGTGATTGCAACATTACGGTCCCATTGAGTACATTTTTGGAGAGAGGGACATCAGTTGCACCACGTTGCGGTAGGAGGGTGCCTAACACGATTAATTTTCTTTATTCGGTAAGCATTTTTTTGTGTTTAATACTTTTGGAATTTTGGTTTTTCATGTTGATTTTAAAATGACGTTTTTCTTGTTTGAAATGTGCTAATTCGTTTTTTCCTCACAGTAGGTCAAGTTGTGTGTGGTTGCAACATTACGGTCCCATTGAGTACATTTTTAAAGAGAGGGACATGAGTTTTACCACAGGGCAGGAGGATGGTTCCTAGTACGATACATTTTCTTTCTTCGGTAAGCATTTTTTTGTGTTTGATACTTTTGGAATTTTGCTTTTTCTTGTTGATTTTAAAATGACCTTTCTCATGTTTGAAATGTACTAACTCGTTTTTTCCTCATAGCAGGTCAACATTTGTGTGGTCGCAACATTACGGTCCCATTGAGTTCATTTTTGGAGAGAGGGACATCAGTTGCACCACAGGGGGGGAGGAGGGTGCCTAGCACGATACATTTTCTTTCTTCGGCAAGCATTTTTTTGTGTTTGTTACTTTTGTAACATTGGTTCTTCATGTTGATTTTAAAATGACCTTTTTCATGTTTGAAATGTACTAACTCGTTTTTTTCTCACAGCAAGTCAACTTGTGTGTGGTTGCAACATTATGGTCCCATTGAGTACATTTTTGGAGAGAGGGACATCAGTTGCACCACAGGGCGGGAGGAGGGTGCCTAGCACGATACATTTTCTTTCTTCGGTAAGCATTTTTTTGTGTTTGATACTTTTAGAATTTTGGTTTTTCATGTTGATTTAAAATGACCTTTTTCATGTTTGAAATGTACTAACTCGTTTTTTCCTCACAGCAGGTCAACTTGTGTGTGATTGCAACATTATGGTTCCATTGAGTACATTTTTGGAGAGAGGGACATCAGTTGCACCACAGGGCGGGAGGAGGGTGCCTAGCACGATACATTTTCTTTCTTCGGTAAGCATTTTTTTGTGTTTGATACTTTTGGAATTTTGGTTTTCATGTTGATTTTAAAATGACCTTTTTCATGTTTGAAATGTGCTAACTCGTTTTTTCCTCATAGCAGGTCAACTTGTGTGTGGTTGCAACATTACGGTCCCATTGAGTACATTTTTGGAGAGAGGGACATGAGTTGCACCACAGGGCGGGAGGATGGTTCCTAGCACGATACGTTTTCCTTCTTCGGTAAGCATTTTTTGCGTTTGATACTTTTGGAATTTTGGTTTTTCATGTTGATTTTAAAATTATCTTTTTCATGTTTGTAATGTACTAACTCGTTTTTTCCTCACAGCAGGTCAACTTTTGTGTGGTTGCAACATTAGTGTCCCATTGAGCTCATTTTTGGAGAGAGGGACATCAGTTGCACCACAGGGCGGGAGGAGGGTGCCTAGCACGATACATTTTCTTTCTTCGGTAAGCATTTTTTTGTGTTTGTTACTTTGGTAAATTTGGTTCTTCATGTTGATTTTAAAATGACCATTTTCATGTTTGAAATGTACTAACTCGTTTTTTCCTCGCAGCAGGTCAACTTGTGTGTGGTTGCAACATTACGGTCCTATTGAGTACATTTTTGGAGAGAGGGTCATCAGTTGCACCACAGGGCGGGGGAGGGTTCCTAGCATGATACATTTTCTTTCTTCGGTAAGCATTTTTTTGTGTTTGATACTTTTGGAATTTTGGTTTTTCATGTTGATTTTAAAATGACCTTTTTCATTTTTGAAATGTACTAACTCGTTTTTTCCTCGCAGCAGGTCAACTTGTGTGTGGTTGTAACATTACGGTCCCATTGAGTACATTTTTGGAGAGAGGGACATGAGTTGCACCACAGGGCGGGAGGATGGTTCCTAGCACGATACATTTTCTTTCTTCGGTAAGCATGTTTTGTTTTTGATACTTTTGGAATTTTGGTTTTTCATGTTGATTTTAAAATGACCTTTTTCATGTTTGTAATGTACTAACTCGTTTTTTCCTCACAGCAGGTCAACTTGTGTGTGGTTGCAACATTACGGTCCCATTGAATATATTTTTGGAGAGAGGGACATCAGTTGCACCACAGGGCGGGAGGAGGGTGCCTAGCACGGTACATTTTCTTTCTTCGGTAAGCATTTTTTTGTGTTTGTTACTTTTGGTATATTGGTTTATCATGTTGCTTTTAAAATGACCTTTTTCATGTTTGAAACGCACTAACTCGTTTTTTCCTCACAGCAGGTCAACTTGTGTGTGGTTTCAACATTACGGTCCCATTGAGTACATTTTTGGAGAGAGGGACATCAGTTGCACCACAGCTCGGGAGGAGGGTGCCTAGCACGATACATTTTCTTTCTTCGGTAAGCATTTATTTGTGTTTGATACTTTTGGAATTTTGGTTTTTCATGTTGATTTTAAAATGACCTTTTTCTTGTTTGAAATGTACTAACTCGTTTTTTCCTCACAGCAGGTCAACTTGTGTGTGGTTTCAACATTACGGTCCCATTGAGTACATTTTTGGAGAGAGGGACATCAGTTGCACCACAGTGCGGGAGGAGGGCGCCCAGCACGATACATTTTCTTTCTTCGGTAAGCATTTTTTTGTGTTTGATACTTTTGGAATTTTATTTTTTTCATGTTGATTTTAAAATGACCTTTTTCATGTTTGAAATGTGCTAACTCGTTTTTTCCTCACAGCAGGTCAACTTGTGTGTTGTTGCAACATTATGGTCCCAATTAGTACATTTTTGGAGAGAGGGACATCAGTTGCACCACAGGGCGGGAGGAGGGTGCCTAGCACGATACATTTCCTTTCTTCGGTAAGCATTTATTTGTGTTTGATACTTTTGGAATTTTGGTTTTCATGTTGATTTTAAAATGACCTTTTTCATGTTTGAAATGTGCTAACTCGTTTTTTCCTCACAGCAATTCAACTTGTGTGTGGTTGCAACATTATGGTCCCATTGAGTACATTTTTGGAGAGAGGGACATCAGTTGCACCACAGTGCGGGAGGAGGGTGCCTAGCACGATAAATTTTCTTTCTTCGGTAAGCATTTTTTTTGTTTGATACTTTTGGAATTTTGGTTTTTCATTTGTATTTTAAAATGACCTTTTTCATATTTGGAATGTACTAACTCGTTTTTTCCTCACAGCAGGTCAACTTGTGTGTGATTGCAACATTACGGCCCCATTGAGTACATTTTTGGAGAGAGGGACATCAGTTGCACCACAGTGCGGGAGGAGGGTGCCTAGCACGATACATTTTCTTTCTTCGGTAAGCATTTTTTTGTATTTGATGCTTTTGGAATTTTGGTTTTTCATGTTGATTTTAAAATGACCTTTTTCATGTTTGAAATGTGCTAACTCGTTTTTTCCTCTCAGCAGGTCAACTTGTGTGAGGTTGCAACATTATGTTCCCATTGAGTACATTTTTGGAGAGAGGGACATCAGTTGCACCACAGGGCGGGAGGAAGGTGCCTAGCACGATACATTTTCTTTCTTCGGTAAGCATTTTTTTGTGTTTGATACTTTTGGAATTTTGGTTTTTCATGTTTATTTTAAAATGACCTTTTTCATGTTTGGAATGTACTAACTCGTTTTCTCCTCACAGCAGGTCGACTTGTGTGTGATTGCAACATTACAGTCCCATTGAGTACATTTTTGGAGAGAGGGACATCAGTTGCACCACAGGGCGGGAGGAGGGTGCCTAGCATGATACATTTTCTTTCTTCGGTATGCATTTATTTGTGTTAGATACTTTTGGAATTTTGGTTTTTCATGCTGATTTTAAAATGACCTTTTCCATGTTTGAAATGTGCTAACTCGTTTTTTCCTCACAGCAGGACAACTTGTGTGTGGTTGCAACATTATGGTCCCATTGAGTACATTTTTGGAGAGAGGGACATCAGTTGCACCACAGTGCGGGAGGAGGGTGCCTAGCACGATACATTTTCTTTCTTCGGTAAGCATTTTTTTGTGTCTGATACTTTTGGAATTTTGGTTTTTCATGTTGATTTTAAAATGACCTTTTTCATGTTTGAAATGTACTAACTCATTTTTTCCTCACAGCAGGTCAACGTGTGTGTGGCTGCAACATTATGGTCCCATTGAGTACATTTTTGGAAAGAGGGACATGAGTTGCACCACAGGGCGGGAGGCGGGTGCCTAGCACTATACACTTTCTTTCTTCGGTAAGCATTTTTTTGTGTTTGATAGTTTTGGAATTTTGGTTTTTCATGTTGATTTTAAAATGACCTTTTTCATATTTGAAATGTGCTAACTCAATTTTTCCTCACAGCAGGTCAACTTGTGTGTTGTTGCAACATTACAGTCCCATTGAGTACATTTTTGGAGAGAGGGACATCAGTTGCACCACAGGGTGGGAGGAGGGTGCCTAGCATGATACATTTTCTTTCTTCGGTAAGCATTTTTATGTGTTTGTTACTTTTGGTATATTGCTTTATCATGTTGATTTAAAAATGACCTTTTTCATGTTTGAAACGCACTAACTCGTTTTTTCCTCACAGCAGGTCAACTTGTGTGTGGTTGCAACATTACGGTCCCATTGAGTACGTTTTTGGAGAGAGGGACATGAGTTGCACCACAGGGCGGGAGGATGGTTCCTAGCACGATACATTTTCTTTCTTCGGTAAGCATGTTCTGTGTTTGATACTTTTGGATTTTTGGTTTTTCATGTTGATTTTAAAATGACCTTTTTCATGTTTGAAATGTACTAACTCGTTTTTTCCTCACAGCAGGTCAACTTGTGTGTGGTTGCAACATTACGGTCCCATTGAATATATTTTTGGAGAGAGGGACATCAGTTGCACCACAGGGCGGGAGGAGGGTGCCTAGCACGGTACATTTTCTTTCTTCGGTAAGCATTTTTTTGTGTTTGTTACTTTTGGAATATTGGTTTATCATGTTGCTTTTAAAACGACCTTTTTCATGTTTGAAACGCACTAACTCGTTTTTTCCTCACAGCAGGTCAACTTGTGTGTGGTTTCAACATTACGGTCCCATTGAGTACATTTTTGGAGAGAGGGACATCACTTGCACCACAGCTCGGGAGGAGGGTGCCTAGCACGATACATTTCCTTTCTTCGGTAAGCATTTATTTGTGTTTGATACTTTTGGAATTTTGGTTTTTCATGTTGATTTTAAAATGACCTTTTTCTTGTTTGAAATGTACTAACTCGTTTTTTCCTCACAGCAGGTCAACGTGTGTGTGGCTGCAACATTACGGTCCCATTGAGTACATTTTTGGAAAGAGGGACATGAGTTGCACCACAGGGCGGGAGGCGGGTGCCTAGCACTATACACTTTCTTTCTTCGGTAAGCATTTTTTTGTGTTTGATAGTTTTGGAATTTTGGTTTTTCATGTTGATTTTAAAATGACCTTTTTCATATTTGAAATGTGCTAACTCAATTTTTCCTCACAGCAGGTCAACTTGTGTGTTGTTGCAACATTACAGTCCCATTGAGTACATTTTTGGAGAGAGGGACATCAGTTGCACCACAGGGTGGGAGGAGGGTGCCTAGCATGATACATTTTCTTTCTTCGGTAAGCATTTTTATGTGTTTGTTACTTTTGGTATATTGCTTTATCATGTTGATTTAAAAATGACCTTTTTCATGTTTGAAACGCACTAACTCGTTTTTTCCTCACAGCAGGTCAACTTGTGTGTGGTTGCAACATTACGGTCCCATTGAGTACGTTTTTGGAGAGAGGGACATGAGTTGCACCACAGGGCGGGAGGATGGTTCCTAGCACGATACATTTTCTTTCTTCGGTAAGCATGTTCTGTGTTTGATACTTTTGGATTTTTGGTTTTTCATGTTGATTTTAAAATGACCTTTTTCATGTTTGAAATGTACTAACTCGTTTTTTCCTCACAGCAGGTCAACTTGTGTGTGGTTGCAACATTACGATCCCATTGAATATATTTTTGGAGAGAGGGACATCAGTTGCACCACAGGGCGGGAGGAGGGTGCCTAGCACGGTACATTTTCTTTCTTCGGTAAGCATTTTTTTGTGTTTGTTACTTTTGGAATATTGGTTTATCATGTTGCTTTTAAAACGACCTTTTTCATGTTTGAAACGCACTAACTCGTTTTTTCCTCACAGCAGGTCAACTTGTGTGTGGTTTCAACATTATGGTCCCATTGAGTACATTTTTGGAGAGAGGGACATCACTTGCACCACAGTGCGGGAGGAGGGTGCCTAGCACGATACATTTTCTTTCTTCGGTAAGCATTTTTTTGTGTTTGTTACTTTTGGAATATTGGTTTATCATGTTGCTTTTAAAACGACCTTTTTCATGTTTGAAACGCACTAACTCGTTTTTTCCTCACAGCAGGTCAACTTGTGTGTGGTTTCAACATTACGGTCCCATTGAGTACATTTTTGGAGAGAGGGACATCACTTGCACCACAGCTCGGGAGGAGGGTGCCTAGCACGATACATTTCCTTTCTTCGGTAAGCATTTATTTGTGTTTGATACTTTTGGAATTTTGGTTTTTCATGTTGATTTTAAAATGACCTTTTTCTTGTTTGAAATGTACTAACTCGTTTTTTCCTCACAGCAGGTCAACGTGTGTGTGGCTGCAACATTACGGTCCCATTGAGTACATTTTTGGAAAGAGGGACATGAGTTGCACCACAGGGCGGGAGGCGGGTGCCTAGCACTATACACTTTCTTTCTTCGGTAAGCATTTTTTTGTGTTTGATAGTTTTGGAATTTTGGTTTTTCATGTTGATTTTAAAATGACCTTTTTCATATTTGAAATGTGCTAACTCGTTTTTTCCTCACAGCAGGTCAACTTGTGTGTTGTTGCAACATTATGGTCCCATTGAGTACATTTTTGGAGAGAGGGACATCAGTTGCACCACAGTGCGGGAGGAGGGTGCCTAGCACGATAAATTTTCTTTCTTCGGTAAGCATTTTTTTTGTTTGATACTTTTGGAATTTTGGTTTTTCATTTGTATTTTAAAATGACCTTTTTCATATTTGGAATGTACTAACTCGTTTTTTCCTCACAGCAGGTCAACTTGTGTGTGATTGCAACATTACGGCCCCATTGAGTACATTTTTGGAGAGAGGGACATCAGTTGCACCACAGTGCGGGAGGAGGGTGCCTAGCACGATACATTTTCTTTCTTCGGTAAGCATTTTTTTGTATTTGATGCTTTTGGAATTTTGGTTTTTCATGTTGTTTTAAAATGACCTTTTTCATGTTTGAAATGTACTAACTCGTTTTTTCCTCACAGCAGGTCAACTTGTGTGTGGTTGCAACATTACGGTCCCATTGAATATATTTTTGGAGAGAGGGACATCAGTTGCACCACAGGGCGGGAGGAGGGTGCCTAGCACGGTACATTTTCTTTCTTCGGTAAGCATTTTTTTGTGTTTGTTACTTTTGGAATATTGGTTTATCATGTTGCTTTTAAAACGACCTTTTTCATGTTTGAAACGCACTAACTCGTTTTTTCCTCACAGCAGGTCAACTTGTGTGTGGTTTCAACATTACGGTCCCATTGAGTACATTTTTGTAGAGAGGGACATCACTTGCACCACAGCTCGGGAGGAGGGTGCCTAGCACGATACATTTCATTTCTTCGGTAAGCATTTATTTGTGTTTGATACTTTTGGAATTTTGGTTTTTCATGTTGATTTTAAAATGACCTTTTTCTTGTTTGAAATGTACTAACTCGTTTTTTCCTCACAGCAGGACAACTTGTGTGTGGTTGCAACATTATGGTCCCATTGAGTACATTTTTGGAGAGAGGGACATCAGTTGCACCACAGTGCGGGAGGAGGGTGCCTAGCACGATACATTTTCTTTCTTCGGTAAGCATTTTTTTGTGTCTGATACTTTTGGAATTTTGGTTTTTCATGTTGATTTTAAAATGACCTTTTTCATGTTTGAAATGTACTAACTCATTTTTTCCTCACAGCAGGTCAACGTGTGTGTGGCTGCAACATTATGGTCCCATTGAGTACATTTTTGGAAAGAGGGACATGAGTTGCACCACAGGGCGGGAGGCGGGTGCCTAGCACTATACACTTTCTTTCTTCGGTAAGCATTTTTTTGTGTTTGATAGTTTTGGAATTTTGGTTTTTCATGTTGATTTTAAAATGACCTTTTTCATATTTGAAATGTGCTAACTCAATTTTTCCTCACAGCAGGTCAACTTGTGTGTTGTTGCAACATTACAGTCCCATTGAGTACATTTTTGGAGAGAGGGACATCAGTTGCACCACAGGGTGGGAGGAGGGTGCCTAGCATGATACATTTTCTTTCTTCGGTAAGCATTTTTATGTGTTTGTTACTTTTGGTATATTGCTTTATCATGTTGATTTAAAAATGACCTTTTTCATGTTTGAAACGCACTAACTCGTTTTTTCCTCACAGCAGGTCAACTTGTGTGTGGTTGCAACATTACGGTCCCATTGAGTACGTTTTTGGAGAGAGGGACATGAGTTGCACCACAGGGCGGGAGGATGGTTCCTAGCACGATACATTTTCTTTCTTCGGTAAGCATGTTCTGTGTTTGATACTTTTGGATTTTTGGTTTTTCATGTTGATTTTAAAATGACCTTTTTCATGTTTGAAATGTACTAACTCGTTTTTTCCTCACAGCAGGTCAACTTGTGTGTGGTTGCAACATTACGGTCCCATTGAATATATTTTTGGAGAGAGGGACATCAGTTGCACCACAGGGCGGGAGGAGGGTGCCTAGCACGGTACATTTTCTTTCTTCGGTAAGCATTTTTTTGTGTTTGTTACTTTTGGAATATTGGTTTATCATGTTGCTTTTAAAACGACCTTTTTCATGTTTGAAACGCACTAACTCGTTTTTTCCTCACAGCAGGTCAACTTGTGTGTGGTTTCAACATTACGGTCCCATTGAGTACATTTTTGGAGAGAGGGACATCACTTGCACCACAGCTCGGGAGGAGGGTGCCTAGCACGATACATTTCCTTTCTTCGGTAAGCATTTATTTGTGTTTGATACTTTTGGAATTTTGGTTTTTCATGTTGATTTTAAAATGACCTTTTTCATGTTTGAAATGTACTAACTCATTTTTTCCTCACAGCAGGTCAACGTGTGTGTGGCTGCAACATTATGGTCCCATTGAGTACATTTTTGGAAAGAGGGACATGAGTTGCACCACAGGGCGGGAGGCGGGTGCCTAGCACTATACACTTTCTTTCTTCGGTAAGCATTTTTTTGTGTTTGATAGTTTTGGAATTTTGGTTTTTCATGTTGATTTTAAAATGACCTTTTTCATATTTGAAATGTGCTAACTCAATTTTTCCTCACAGCAGGTCAACTTGTGTGTTGTTGCAACATTACAGTCCCATTGAGTACATTTTTGGAGAGAGGGACATCAGTTGCACCACAGGGTGGGAGGAGGGTGCCTAGCATGATACATTTTCTTTCTTCGGTAAGCATTTTTATGTGTTTGTTACTTTTGGTATATTGCTTTATCATGTTGATTTAAAAATGACCTTTTTCATGTTTGAAACACACTAACTCGTTTTTTCCTCACAGCAGGTCAACTTGTGTGTGGTTGCAACATTACGGTCCCATTGAGTACGTTTTTGGAGAGAGGGACATGAGTTGCACCACAGGGCGGGAGGATGGTTCCTAGCACGATACATTTTCTTTCTTCGGTAAGCATGTTCTGTGTTTGATACTTTTGGATTTTTGGTTTTTCATGTTGATTTTAAAATGACCTTTTTCATGTTTGAAATGTACTAACTCGTTTTTTCCTCACAGCAGGTCAACTTGTGTGTGGTTGCAACATTACGGTACCATTGAATATATTTTTGGAGAGAGGGACATCAGTTGCACCACAGTGCGGGAGGAGGGCGCCCAGCACGATACATTTTCTTTCTTCGGTAAGCATTTTTTTGTGTTTGATACTTTTGGAATTTTATTTTTTTCATGTTGATTTTAAAATGACCTTTTTCATGTTTGAAATGTGCTAACTCGTTTTTTCCTCACAGCAGGTCAACTTGTGTGTTGTTGCAACATTATGGTCCCAATTAGTACATTTTTGGAGAGAGGGACATCAGTTGCACCACAGGGCGGGAGGAGGGTGCCTAGCACGATACATTTCCTTTCATCGGTAAGCATTTATTTGTGTTTGATACTTTTGGAATTTTGGTTTTCATGTTGATTTTAAAATGACCTTTTTCATGTTTGAAATGTGCTAACTCGTTTTTTCCTCACAGCAATTCAACTTGTGTGTGGTTGCAACATTATGGTCCCATTGAGTACATTTTTGGAGAGAGGGACATCAGTTGCACCACAGTGCGGGAGGAGGGTGCCTAGCACGATAAATTTTCTTTCTTCGGTAAGCATTTTTTTTGTTTGATACTTTTGGAATTTTGGTTTTTCATTTGTATTTTAAAATGACCTTTTTCATATTTGGAATGTACTAACTCGTTTTTTCCTCACAGCAGGTCAACTTGTGTGTGATTGCAACATTACGGCCCCATTGAGTACATTTTTGGAGAGAGGGACATCAGTTGCACCACAGTGCGGGAGGAGGGTGCCTAGCACGATACATTTTCTTTCTTCGGTAAGCATTTTTTTGTATTTGATGCTTTTGGAATTTTGGTTTTTCATGTTGTTTTAAAATGACCTTTTTCATGTTTGAAATGTACTAACTCGTTTTTTCCTCACAGCAGGTCAACTTGTGTGTGGTTGCAACATTACGGTCCCATTAAATATATTTTTGGAGAGAGGGACATCAGTTGCACCACAGGGCGGGAGGAGGGTGCCTAGCACGGTACATTTTCTTTCTTCGGTAAGCATTTTTTTGTGTTTGTTACTTTTGGAATATTGGTTTATCATGTTGCTTTTAAAACGACCTTTTTCATGTTTGAAACGCACTAACTCGTTTTTTCCTCACAGCAGGTCAACTTGTGTGTGGTTTCAACATTACGGTCCCATTGAGTACATTTTTGTAGAGAGGGACATCACTTGCACCACAGCTCGGGAGGAGGGTGCCTAGCACGATACATTTCATTTCTTCGGTAAGCATTTATTTGTGTTTGATACTTTTGGAATTTTGGTTTTTCATGTTGATTTTAAAATGACCTTTTTCTTGTTTGAAATGTACTAACTCGTTTTTTCCTCACAGCAGGTCAACGTGTGTGTGGCTGCAACATAATGGTCCCATTGAGTACATTTTTGGAGAGAGGGACATCAGTTGCACCACAGTGCGGGAGGAGGGCGCCCAGCACGATACATTTTCTTTCTTCGGTAAGCATTTTTTTGTGTTTGATACTTTTGGAATTTTATTTTTTTCATGTTGATTTTAAAATGACCTTTTTCATGTTTGAAATGTGCTAACTCGTTTTTTCCTCACAGCAGGTCAACTTGTGTGTTGTTGCAACATTATGGTCCCAATTAGTACATTTTTGGAGAGAGGGACATCAGTTGCACCACAGGGCGGGAGGAGGGTGCCTAGCACGATACATTTCCTTTCTTCGGTAAGCATTTATTTGTGTTGGATACTTTTGGAATTTTGGTTTTCATGTTGATTTTAAAATGACCTTTTTCATGTTTGAAATGTGCTAACTCGTTTTTTCCTCACAGCAATTCAACTTGTGTGTGGTTGCAACATTATGGTCCCATTGAGTACATTTTTGGAGATAGGGACATCAGTTGCACCACAGTGCGGGAGGAGGGTGCCTAGCACGATAAATTTTCTTTCTTCGGTAAGCATTTTTTTTGTTTGATACTTTTGGAATTTTGGTTTTTCATTTGTATTTTAAAATGACCTTTTTCATATTTGGAATGTACTAACTCGTTTTTTCCTCACAGCAGGTCAACTTGTGTGTGATTGCAACATTACGGCCCCATTGAGTACATTTTTGGAGAGAGGGACATCAGTTGCACCACAGTGCGGGAGGAGGGTGCCTAGCACGATACATTTTCTTTCTTCGGTAAGCATTTTTTTGTATTTGATGCTTTTGGAATTTTGGTTTTTCATGTTGTTTTAAAATGACCTTTTTCATGTTTGAAATGTGCTAACTCGTTTTTTTCTTCTCAGCATGTCAACTTGTGTGAGGTTGCAACATTATGGTCCCATTGAGTACATTTTTGGAGAGAGGGACATCAGTTGCACCACAGGGCGGGAGGAAGGTGCCTAGCACGATACATTTTCTTTCTTCGGTAAGCATTTTTTTGTGTTTGATACTTTTGGAATTTTGGTTTTTCATGTTTATTTTAAAATGACCTTTTTCATGTTTGGAATGTACTAACTCGTTTTTTCCTCACAGCAGGTCGACTAGTGTGTGATTGCAACATTACGGTCCCATTGAGTACATTTTTGGAGAGAGGGACATCAGTTGCACCACAGGGCGGGAGGAGGGTGCCTAGCACGATACATTTTCTTTCTTCGGTAAGCATTTTTTTGTGTCTGATACTTTTGGAATTTTGGTTTTTCATGTTGATTTTAAAATGACCTTTTTCATGTTTGAAATGTACTAACTCATTTTTTCCTCACAGCAGGTCAACGTGTGTGTGGCTGCAACATTATGGTCCCATTTAGTCATTTTTGGAAAGAGGGACATGAGTTGCACCACAGGGCGGGAGGCGGGTGCCTAGCACTATACACTTTCTTTCTTCGGTAAGCATTTTTTTGTGTTTGATAGTTTTGGAATTTTGGTTTTTCATGTTGATTTTAAAATGACCTTTTTCATATTTGAAATGTGCTAACTCAATTTTTCCTCACAGCAGGTCAACTTGTGTGTTGTTGCAACATTACGGTCCCATTGAGTACATTTTTGGAGAGGGGGACATCAGTTGCACCACAGGGTGGGAGGAGGGTGCCTAGCATGATACATTTTCTTTCTTCGGTAAGCATTTTTATGTGTTTGTTACTTTTGGTATATTGCTTTATCATGTTGATTTAAAAATGACCTTTTTCATGTTTGAAACGCACTAACTCGTTTTTTCCTCACAGCAGGTCAACTTGTGTGTGGTTGCAACATTACGGTCCCATTGAGTACATTTTTGGAGAGAGGGACATGAGTTGCACCACAGGGCGGGAGGATGGTTCCTAGCACGATACATTTTCTTTCTTCGGTAAGCATGTTCTGTGTTTGATACTTTTGGATTTTTGGTTTTTCATGTTGATTTTAAAATGACCTTTTTCATGTTTGAAATGTACTAACTCGTTTTTTCCTCACAGCAGGTCAACTTGTGTGTGGTTGCAACATTACGGTCCCATTGAATATATTTTTGGAGAGAGGGACATCAGTTGCACCACAGGGCGGGAGGAGGGTGCCTAGCACGATACATTTTCTTTCTTCGGTAAGCATTTTTTTGTGTTTGTTACTTTTGGAATATTGGTTTATCATGTTGCTTTTAAAACGACCTTTTTCATGTTTGAAACGCACTAACTCGTTTTTTCCTCACAGCAGGTCAACTTGTGTGTGGTTGCAACATTACGGTCCCATTGAGTACATTTTTGGAGAGAGGGACATCACTTGCACCACAGGGCGGGAGGAAGGTGCCTAGCACGATACATTTTCTTTCTTCGATAAGCATTTATTTGTGTTTGATACTTTTGGAATTTTGGTTTTTCATGTTGATTTTAAAATGACCTTTTTCATGTTTGAAATGTACTAACTCGTTTTTTCCTCACAGCAGGTTAACGTGTGTGTGGCTGCAACATTATGGTCCCATTGAGTACATTTTTGGAGAGAGGGACATCAGTTGCACCACAGTGCGGGAGGAGGGTGCCTAGCACGATACATTTTCTTTCTTCGGTAAGCATTTTTTTGTGTTTGATACTTTTGGAATTTTATTTTTTTCATGTTGATTTTAAAATGACCTTTTTCATGTTTGAAATGTGCTAACTCGTTTTTTCCTCACAGCAGGTCAACTTGTGTGTGGTTGCAACATTATGGTCCCATTGAGTACATTTTTGGAGAGAGGGACATCAGTTGCACCACAGGGCGGGAGGAGGGTGCCTAGCACGATACATTTCCTTTCTTCGGTAAGCATTTATTTGTGTTTGATACTTTTGGAATTTTGGATTTTCATGTTGATTTTAAAATGACCTTTTTCATGTTTGAAATGTGGTAACTCGTTTTTTCCTCACAGCAGGTCAACTTGTGTGTGGTTGCTACATTATGGTCCCATTGAGTACATTTTTGGAGAGAGGGACATCAGTTGCACCACAGGGTGGGAGGAGGGTGCCTAGCACGATAAATTTTCTTTCTTCGGTAAGCATTTTTTTGTGTTTGATACTTTTGGAATTTTGGTTTTTCATGTTTATTTTAAAATGACCTTTTTCATGTTTGTAATGTACTAACTCGTTTTTTCCTCACAGCAGGTCAACTTGTGTGTGATTGCAACATTACGGCCCCATTGAGTACATTTTTGGAGAGAGGGACATCAGTTGCACCACAGTGCAGGAGGAGGGTGCCTAGCACGATACATTTTCTTTCTTCGGTAAGCATTTTTTTGTATTTGATGCTTTTGGAATTTTGGTTTTTCATGTTGATTTTAAAATGACCTTTTTCATGTTTGAAATGTGCTAACTCGTTTTTTCCTCACAGCAGGTCAACTTGTGTGTGGTTGCAACATTATGGTCCCATTGAGTACATTTTTGGAGAGAGGGGCATCAGTTGCACCACAGGGCGGGAGGAGGGTTCCTAGCACGATACATTTTCTTTCTTCGGTAAGCATTTTTTTGTGTTTGATACTTTTGGAATTTTGGTTTTTCATGTTTATTTTAAAATGACCTTTTTCATGTTTGGAATGTACTAACTCGTTTTTTCCTCACAGCAGGTCAACTTGTGTGTGATTGCAACATTACGGTCCCATTGAGTACATTTTTGGAGAGAGGGACATCAGTTGCACCACAGGGCGGGAGGAGGGTGCCTAGCATGATACATTTTCTTACTACGGTATGCATTTATTTGTGTTTGATACTTTTGGAATTTTGGTTTTTCATGTTGATTTTAAAATGACCTTTTTCATGTTTGAAATGTGCTAACTCGTTTTTTCCTCACAGCAGGACAACTTGTGTGTGGTTGCAACATTATGGTCCCATTGAGTACATTTTTGGAGAGAGGGACATCAGTTGCACCACAGTGCGGGAGGAGGGTGCCTAGCACGATACATTTTCTTTCTTCGGTAAGCTTTTTTTTGTGTCTTATACTTTTGGAATTTTGGTTTTTCATGTTGATTTTAAAATGACCTTTTTCATGTTTAAATGTACTAACTCGTTTTTTCATCACAGCAGGTCAACGTGTGTGTGGCTGCAACATTATGGTCCCATTGAGTAAATTTTTGGAAAGAGGGACATGAGTTGCACCACAGGGCGGGAGGAGGGTGCCTAGCACTATACACTTTCTTTCTTCGGTAAGCATTTTTTTGTGTTTGATAGTTTTGGAATTTTGGTTTTTCATGTTGATTTTAAAATGACCTTTTTCATATTTGAAATATGCTAACTCGTTTTTTCCTCACAGCAGGTCAACTTGTGTGTTGTTGCAACATTACGGTCCCATTGAGTACATTTTTGGAGAGAGGGACATGAGTTTTACCACAGGGCGGGAGGATGGTTCCTAGTACGATACATTTTCTTTCTTCGGTAAGCATTTTTTTGTGTTTGATACTTTTGGAATTTTGGTTTTTCTTGTTGATTTTAAAATGACCTTTTTCATGTTTGAAATGTACTAACTCGTTTTTGCCTCACAGCAGGTCAACATTTGTGTGCTTACAACGTTACGGTCCCATTGAGTTCAATTTTGGAGAGAGGGACATCAGTTGCACCACAGGGCGGGAGGAGGGTGCCTAGCACGATACATTTCCTTTCTTCGGTAAGCATTTTTTTGTGTTTGATACTTTTGGAATTTTGGTTTTTCATGTTGATTTTAAAATGACCTTTTTCATGTTTGAAATGTACTAACTCGTTTTTTCCTCACAGCAGGTCAACGTGTGTGTGGCTGCAACATTATGGTCCCATTGAGTACATTTTTGGAGAGAGGGACATCAGTTGCACCACAGGGCGGGAGGAGGGTGCCTAACACGATACATTTTCTTTCTTCGGTAAGCATTTTCTTGTGTTTGATACTTTTGGAATTTTGGTTTTTCATGTTGATTTTAAAATGACCTTTTTCATGTTTGAAATGTACTAACTCGTTTTTTCCTCACAGCAGGTCAACTTCGGTGTGGTTGCAACATTACGGTCCCATTGAGTACATTTTTGGAGAGAGGGACATCAGTTGCACCACAGGGCGGGAGGAGGGTGCCTAGCACGATACATTTTCTTTCTTCGGTAAGCATTTTTTTGTGTTTGATACTTTTGGAATTTTGGTTTTTCTTGTTGATTTTAAAATGACCTTTTTCATGTTTGAAATGTACTAACTCATTTTTTCCTCACAGCAGGTCAACTTGTGTGTGGTTGCAACATTACGGCCCAATTGAGTACATTTTGGGAGAGACGGACATGAGTTGCACCACAGGGCTGGACGATGGTTCCTAGCACGATACAACTTCTTTCTTCGGTAAGCATTTTTTTGTGTTCGATACTTTTAGAATTTTGGTTTTTTATGTTGATTTTAAAATGACCTTTCTCATGTTTGTAATGTAAAAACTCGTTTTTTCCTCACAGCAGGTCAACTTGTGTGTGGTTGCAACATTACGGTCCCATTGAGTACATTTTTGGAGAGAGGGAGATCAGTTGCACCACAGGGCGGGAGGAGGGTGCCTAGCATGATACATTTTCTTTCTTCGGTAAGCATTTTTTCGTGTTTGATACTTTTGGAATTTTGGTTTTTCATGCTGATTTTAAAATGGCCTTTTTTATGTCTGAATTGTACTAGCTCCATTTTTCCTCACAGCAGGTCAACTTGTGTGTGGTTGCAACATTACGGTCCCATTGAGTACATTTTTGGAGAGAGGGACATCAGTTGCACCACACGGCGGGAGGAGGGTTCCTAGCACGATACATTTTCTTTCTTCGGTAAGCATTTTTTTGTGTTTGATACTTTTGGAATTTTGGTTTTTAATGTTGACTTTAAAATGACGTTTTTGATGTTTGAAATGTATTAACTCGTTTTTTCCTCACAGCCGGCCAACTTGTGTGTGGTTGCAACATTACGGTCCCATTGAGTACATTTTTGGAGAGAGGGACATGAGTTGCACCACAGGGCGGGAGGAGGGTGCCTAGCACGATACATTTTCTTTCTTCGGTAAGCATTTTTTTGTGTTTGATACTTTTGAAATTATGGTTTTTCTTGTTGATTTTAAAATGACCTTTTTCATGTTTGAAATGTACTAACTCGTTTTTTCCTCACAGCAGGTCAACTTGTGTGTGGTTGCAACATTACGGTCCCATTGAGTACATTTTTGGAGAGAGGGACATCAGTTGCACCATAGGGCGGGAGGAGGGTGCCTAGCACGATACATTTTCTTTCTTCGGTAAGCATTTTTTTGTGTTTGATACTTTTGGAATTTTGGTTTTTCATGTTGATTTTAAAATGACCGTTTTAATGTTTGAAAAGTACTAACTCGTTTTTTCCTCACAGCAGGTCAACTTGTGTGTGGTTGCAACATTACGGTCCCATTGAGTACATTTTTGGAGAGAGAGACATCAGTTGCACCATAGGGCGGGAGGAGGGTGCCTAGCACGATACATTTTCTTTCTTCGGTAAGCATTTTTTTGTGTTTGATACTTTTGGAATTTTGGTTTTTCTTGTTGATTTTAAAATGACCTTATTCATGTTTGAAATGTACTAACTCGTTTTTTCCTCACAGCAGGTCAACTTGTGTGTGGTTGCAACATTACGGTCCCATTGAGTACATTTTTGGAGATAGGGATTTCAGTTGCACCATAGGGCGGGAGGAGGGTGCCTAGCACGATACATTCTTTCTTCGGTAAGCATTTTTTTGTGTTTGATACTTTTGGAATTTTGGTTTTTCATGTTGATTTTAAAATGACCGTTTTCATGTTTGAAATGTGCTAACTCGTTTTTTCCTCACAGCAGGTCAACTTGTGTGTGGTTGCAACATTACGGTCCCATTGAGTACATTTTTGGAGAGAGGGACATCAGTTGCACCACAGGGCGGGGGAGGGTTCCTAGCACGATAAATTTTCTTTCTTCGGTAAGCATTTTTTTGTGTTTGATACTTTTGGAATTTTGGTTTTTCTTGTTGATTTTAAAATGACCTTTTTCATGTTTGAAATGTACTAACTCGTTTTTTCCTCACAGCAGGAAAACTTGTGTGTGTTTGCAACATTACGGTCCCATTGAGTACATTTTTGGAGAGAGGGACATCAGTTGCACCACAGGGCGGGGGAGGGTTCCTAGCACGGTAAATTTTCTTTCTTCAGTAAGCATTTTTTTGTGTTTGATACTTTTGGAATTTTGGTTTTTCTTGTTGATTTTAAAATGACCTTTTTCATGTTTGAAATGTACTAACTCGTTTTTTCCTCACAGCAGGTCAACTTGTGTGTGGTTGCAACATTACGGTCCCATTGAGTACATTTTTGGAGAGAGGGACATGAGTTGCACCACAGGGCGGGAGGATGGATCCTAGCACGATACATTTTCTTTCTTCGGTAAGCATTTTTTGTGTTTGATACTTTTAGAATTTTGGTTTTTCATGTTGATTTTAAAATGACCTTTTTCATGTTTGTAATGTAAAAACTCGTTTTTTCCTCACAGCAGGTCAACTTGTGTGTGGTTGCAACATTACGGTCCCGTTGAGTACATTTTTGGAGAGAGGGACATGAGTTGCACCACAGGGCTGGAGGATGGTTCCTAGCATGATACATTTTCTTTCTTCGGTAAGCATTTTTTGCGTTTGATACTTTTGGAATTTTGGTTTTTCATGTTGATTTTAAAATGACCTTTTTCATGTTTGAAATGTACTAACTCGTTTTTTCCTCACAGCAGGTCAACTTGTGTGTGGTTGCAACATTACGGTCCCATTGAGTACATTTTTGGAGAGAGGGACATCAGTTGCACCACAGGGCGGGAGGAGGGTGCCTAGCATTATACATTTTCTTTCATCGGTAAGCATTTTTTTGTGTTTGTTACTTTTGGAATATTGGTTTATCATGTTGCTTTTAAAATGACCTTTTTCATGTTTGAAACGCACTAACTCGTTTTTTCCTCACAGCAGGTCAACTTGTGTGTGGTTGCAACATTACGGTCCCATTGAGTACATTTTTGAAGAGTGGGACATGAGTTGCACCACAGGGCGGGAGGAGGGTGCCTAACACGATACACTTTGTTTCTTCGGTAAGCATTTTTTTGTGTTTGATACTTTTGGCATTTTGGTTTTTCATGTTGATTTTAAAATGATCTTTCTAATGTTTGAAAAGTACTAACTTGCTTTTTCCTCACAGCAGGTCAACTTGTGGGTGGTTGCAACATTACGGTCCCATTGAGTACATTTTTGGAGAGAGGGACATAAGTTGCACCACAGGGCGGGAGAAGGGTGCCTAGCATGATACATTTTCTTTCTTCAGTAAGCATTTTTTTGTTTTTGTTACTTTTGGAATATTGGTTTATCATGTAGCTTTTAAAATGACCTTTTTCATGTTTGAAACGCACTAACTCGTTTTTTCCTCACAGCAGGTCAACTTGTGTGTGGTTGCAACATTACGGTCCCATTGAGTACATTTTTGGATAGAGGGACATGAGTTGCACCACAGGGCGGGAGGATGGTTCCTAGCACGATACATTTTCTTTCTTCGGTAAGCATGTTCTGTGTTTCATACTTTTGGAATTTTGGTTTTTCATGTTGACTTTAAAATGACCTTTTTCATGTTTGTAATGTACTAACTCGTTTTTTCCTCACAGCATGTCAACTTGTGTGTGGTTGCAACATTACGGTCCCATTGAGTACATTTTTGAAGAGTGGGACATGAGTTGCACCACAGGGCGGGAGGAGGGTGCCTAACACGATACAGTTTGTTTCTTCGGTAAGCATTTCTTTGTGTTTGATACTTTTGGAATTTTGGTTTTTCACGTTGATTTTAAAATGACCTTTTTCATGTTTGAAATGTACTAACTTGTTTTTACCTCACAGCAGGTCAAATTGTGTGTGGTTGCAACACTACGGTCCCATTGAGTACATTTTAGGAGAGAGGGACATAAGTTGCACCACAGGGCGGGAGGAGGGTGCCTAGCACGTTACATTTTCTTTCTTCGGTAAGCATTTTTTTGTGTTTGCTACTTTTGGAATTTTGGTTTTTCATGTTGATTTTAAAATGACCTTTTCGATGTTTGAAATGTATTAACTCGTATTTTCCTCACAGCAGGTGAACTTGTGTGTGGTTGCAACATTACGGTCCCATTGAGTACATTCTGGAGAGAGGGACGTTAGTTGCACCATAGGGCGGGAGGAGGGTGCCTAGCACGATACAATTTCTTTCTTCGGTAAGCATTTTTTTGTGTTTGATACTTTTGCAATTTTTGTTTTTAATGTTGATTTTAAAATGACCTTTTTGATGTTTGAAATGTATTAACTCGTTTTTTCCTCACAGCAGGTCAACTTGTATGTGATTGCAACATTACGGTCCCATTGAGTACATTTTTGGAGAGAGGGACATCAGCTGCACCATAGGGCAGGAGGAGGGTGCCTAGCATGATACATTTTCTTTCTTCGGTAAGCATTTTTTTGTGTTTGTTACTTTTGGAATATTGGTTTATCATGTAGCTTTAAAAATGACCTTTTTCACATTTGAAACGCACTAACTCGTTTTTTCCTCACAGCAGGTCAACTTGTGTGTGGTTGCAACATTACGGTCCCATTGAGTACATTTTTGGAGAGAGGGACATGAGTTGCACCACAGGGCTGGAGGATGGTTCCTAGCACGATACATTTTCTTTCTTCGGTAAGCATTTTTTGCGTTTGATACTTTTGGAATTTTGGTTTTTCATGTTGATTTTAAAATGACCTTTTTCATTTTTGAAATGTACTAACTCGTTTTTTCCTCACAGCAGGTCAACTTGTGTGTGGTTGCAACATTACGGTCCCATTGAGTACATTTTTGGAGAGAGGGACATCAGTTGCACCACAGGGCGGGAGGAGGGTGCCTATCACGATACATTTTGTTTCTTCGGTAAGCATTTTTTTGTGTTTGATACTTTTGGAATTTTGGTTTTTCATGTTGATTTTAAAATGACCTTTTTCTTGTTTGAAATGTACTAACTTGTTTTTACCTCACAGCAGGTCAACTTGTGTGTGGTTGCAACATTACGGTCCCATTGAGTACATTTTTGGAGAGAGGGTCATGAGTTGCACCACAGGGCGGGAGGAGGGTGCCTAGCACGATACATTTTCTTTCTATGGTAAGCATTTTTTTGTGTTTGATACTTTTGCAATTTTGGTTTTTAATGTTGATTAAAATGACCTTTTTGATGTTTGAAATGTATTAACTCGTTTTTTCCTCACAGCAGGTCAACTTGTATGTGGTTGCAACATTACGGTCCCATTGAGTACATTTTTGGAGAGAGGGACATCAGCTGCACCATAGGGCAGGAGGAGGGTGCCTAGCACGATACATTTTCTTTCTTCGGTATGCATTTTTTTGTGTTTGATACTTTTGCAATTTTGGTTTCTCATGTTGATTTTAAAATGAACTTTTTGATGTTTGTAATGAATTAACTCGTTTTTTCCTCACAGCAGGTCAACTTGTGTGTGGTTGCAACATTACGGTCCCATTGAGTACATTTTTGGAGAGAGGGACATGAGTTGCACCACAGTGCGGGAAGAGGGTTCCTAGCACGAAACATTTTCATTCTTCGGTAAGCATTTTTTTGTGTTTGATACTTTTGGAATTTTGGTTTTTCATGTTGATTTTAGAATGACCTTTTTCATGTTTGAAATGTACTAACTCGTTTTTTCCTCACAGCAGATCAACTTGTGTGTGGTTGCAACATTACGGTCCCATTGAGTACATTTTTGGAGAGAGGGACATGAGTTGCACCACAGGGCGGGAGGAGGGTTCCTAGCACAATACAGTTTCTTTCTTCGGTAAGCATTTTTTTGTGTTTGATACTTTTGGAATTTTGGTTTTTCATGTTGATTTTAAAATAACCTTTTTCATGTTTGAAATGTACTAACTCCTTTTTTCCTCACAGCAGGTCAACTTGTGTGTGGTTGCAACATTACGGTCCCATTGAGTACATTTTTGGAGAGAGGGACATGAGTTGCACCTCAGGGCGGGAGGATGGTTCCTAGCACGATACATTTTCTTTCTTCGGTAAGCATTTTTTTGTGTTTGCTACTTTTGCAATTTTGGTTTTTCATGTTGATTTTAAAATGACCTTTTCGATATTTGAAATGTACTAACTCGTTTTTACCTCACAGCAGGTCAACTTGTGTGCGGTTGCAACATTACGGTCCCATTGAGTACATTTTTGGAGACAGGGACATGAGTTGCACCACAGGGCGGGAGGAGGGTTCCTAGCACGATACATTTTTTTCTTTGGTAAGCAATATTTTGTGTTTGATACTTTTAGAATTTTGGTTTTTCATGTTGATTTTAAAATGACCTTTTTCATGTTTGAAATGTACTAACTCTTTTTTCCTCACAGCAGCTCAACTTGTGTGCGGTTGCAACATTACGGTCCCTTTCAGAACATTTTTGGAGAGAGGGACATGAGTTGCACCTCAGGGCGGGAGGATGGTTCCTAGCACGATACATTTTCTTTCTTCGGTAAGCATTTTTTTGTGTTTGCTACTTTTGCAATTTTGGTTCTTCATGTTGATTTTAAAATGACCTTTTCGATGTTTGAAATGTATTAACTCGTTTTTTCCTCACAGCAGGTCAACTTGTGTGTGGTTGCAACATTAGGGTCCCATTGAGTACATTTTTGGAGAGAGGGCCATTAGTTGCACCATAGGGCGGGAGGAGGGTTCCTAGCACGATACATTTTCTTTCTTCGGTAAGCATTTTTTTGTGTTTGATACTTTTAGAATTTTGGTTTTTCATGTTGATTTTAAAATGAAGTTTTTCATGTTTGAAATGTACTAACTCGTTTTTTCCTCACAGCAAGTCAACTTGTGTGTGGTTGCAACATTACGGTCCCATTGAGTACATTTTTGGAGAGAGGGACATGAGTTGCACCACAGGGCGGGAGGAGGGTTCCTAGCACGATATATTTTCTTTCTTCGGTAAGCATTTTTTTGTGTTTGATACTTTTAGAATTTTGGTTTTTCATGTTGATTTTAAAATGACCTTTTTCATGTTTGAAATGTACTAACTCCTTTTTTCCTCACAGCAGGTCAACTTGTGTGTGGTTGCAACATTACGGTCCCATTGAGTACATTTTTGGAGAGAGGGACATGAGTTGCACCTCAGGGCGGGAGGATGGTTCCTAGCACGATACATTTTCTTTCTTCGGTAAGCATTTTTTTGTGTTTGCTACTTTTGCAATTTTGGTTTTTCATGTTGATTTTAAAATGAACTTTTCGATGTTTGAAATGTATTAACTCGTTTTTTCCTCACAGCAGGTCAACTTGTGTGTGGTTGCAACATTACGGTCCCATTGAGTACATTTTTGGAGACAGGGACATGAGTTGCACCACAGGGCGGGAGGAGGGTTCCTAGCACGATACATTTTTTTCTTTGGTAAGCAATATTTTGTGTTTGATACTTTTAGAATTTTGGTTTTTCATGTTGATTTTAAAATGACCTTTTTCATGTTTGAAATGTACTAACTCTTTTTTCCTCACAGCAGGTCAACTTGTGTGTGGTTGCAACATTACGGTCCCTTTCAGAACATTTTTGGAGAGAGGGACATGAGTTGCACCTCGGGGCGGGAGGATGGTTCCTAGCACGATACATTTTCTTTCTTCGGTAAGCATTTTTTTGTGTTTGCTACTTTTGCAATTTTGGTTTTTCATGTTGATTTTAAAATGACCTTTTCGATGTTTGAAATGTATTAACTCGTTTTTTCCTCACAGCAGGTCAACTTGTGTGTGGTTGCAACATTACGGTCCCATTGAGTACATTTTTGGAGAGAGGGACATGAGTTGCACCACAGGGCGGGAGGAGGGTTCCTAGCACGATACATTTTCTTTCTTCGGTAAGCATTTTTTTGTGTTTGATACTTTTAGAATTTTGGTTTTTCATGTTGATTTTAAAATGACCTTTTTCATGTTTGAAATGTACTAACTCCTTTTTTCCTCACAGCAGGTCAACTTGTGTGTGGTTGCAACATTACGGTCCCATTGAGTACATTTTAGGAGAGAGGGACATGAGTTGCACCTCAGGGCGGGAGGATGGTTCCTAGCACGATACATTTTCTTTCTTCGGTAAGCATTTTTTTGTGTTTGCTACTTTTGCAATTTTGGTTTTTCATGTTGATTTTAAAATGAACTTTTCGATGTTTGAAATGTATTAACTCGTTTTTTCCTCACAGCAGGTCAACTTGTGTGTGGTTGCAACATTACGGTCCCATTGAGTACATTTTTGGAGACAGGGACATGAGTTGCACCACAGGGCGGGAGGAGGGTTCCTAGCACGATACATTTTTTTCTTTGGTAAGCAATATTTTGTGTTTGATACTTTTAGAATTTTGGTTTACATGTTGATTTGAAAATGACCTTTTTCATGTTTGAAATGTACTAACTCTTTTTTCCTCACAGCAGGTCAACTTGTGTGTGGTTGCAACATTACGGTCCCTTTCAGAACATTTTTGGAGAGAGGGACATGAGTTGCACCTCGGGGCGGGAGGATGGTTCCTAGCACGATACATTTTCTTTCTTCGGTAAGCATTTTTTTGTGTTTGCTACTTTTGCAATTTTGGTTTTTCATGTTGATTTTAAAATGACCTTTTCGATGTTTGAAATGTATTAACTCGTTTTTTCCTCACAGCAGGTCAACTTGTGTGTGGTTGCAACATTAGGGTCCCATTGAGTACATTTTTGGAGAGAGGGCCATTAGTTGCACCATAGGGCGGGAGGAGGGTTCCTAGCACGATACATTTTCTTTCTTCGGTAAGCATTTTTTTGTGTTTGATTCTTTTAGAATTTTGGTTTTTCATGTTGATTTTAAAATGACCTTTTTCATGTTTGAAATGTGCTAACTCCTTTTTTCGTCACAGCAGGTCAACTTGTGTGTGGTTGCAACATTACGGTCCCATTGAGTACATTTTTGGAGAGAGGGACATGAGTTGCACCTCAGGGCGGGAGGATCGTTCCTAGCACGATACATTTTCTTTCTTCGGTAAGCATTTTTTTGTGTTTGCTACTTTTGCAATTTTGGTTTTTCATGTTGATTTTAAAATGACCTTTTTCATGTTTGAAATGTGCTAACTCCTTTTTTCCTCACAGCAGGTCAACATGTGTGTGATTGCAACATTAGGGTCCCATTGAGTACATTTTTGGAGAGAGGGCCATCACTTGCACCACAGGGCGGGAGGAGGCTGCCTAGCACGATACATTTTCTTTCTTCGGTAAGCATTTCTTTGCGTTTGATACTTTTGGAATTTTGGTTTTTCATGTTGAGTTTAAAATGACCTTATTCATGTTTGAAATGTGCTAACTCGTTTTTTCCTCACAGCAGGTCAACTTGTGTGTGGTTGCAACATTACGGTCCCATTGAGTACATTTTTGGAGAGAGGGACATGAGTTGTACCACAGGGCGGGGGAGGGTTCCTAGCACGATAAATTTTCTTTTTTCGGTAAGCATTTTTTTGTGTTTGATACTTTTGGAATTTTGGTTTTTCATGTTGATTTTAAAATGACCTTTTTCATGTTTGAAATGTACTAACTCGTTTTTTCCTCACAGCAGGTGAACTTGTGTGTGATTGCAACATTATGGTCCCATTGAGTACATTTTTGGAGAGAGGGACATCACTTGCACCACAGGGCGGGAGGAGGGTGCCTAGCACGATACATTTTCTTTCTTCGGTAAGCATTTTTTTGTGTTTGATACTTTTGGAATTTTGGTTGTTCATGTTGATTTTAAAATGAACTTTTTCATGTTTGAAAAAATGCTAACTCGTTTTTTCCTCACAGCAGGTCAACTTGTGTGTGGTTGCAACATTACGGTCCCATTGAGTACATTTTTGGAGAGAGGGACATCAGTTGCACCACAGGGCGGGGGAGAGTTCCTAGCACGATAAATTTTCTTTCTTCGGTAACCTTTTTTTTGTGTTTGATACTTTTGGAATTTTGGTTTTTCTTGTTGATTTTAAAATGACCTTTTCGATGTTTGAAATGTACTAACTCTTTTTTTCCTCACAGCAGGTCAACTTGTGTGTGGTTGCAACATTACGGTCCCATTGAGTACATTTTTGGAGAGAGGGACATCAGTTGCACCACAGGGCGGGTGAGGGTTCCTAGCACGATAAATTTTCTTTCTTCAGTAAGCATTTTTTTGTGTTTGATACTTTTGGAATTTTGGTTTTTCTTGTTGATTTTAAAATGACCTTTTTCATGTTTGAAATGTACTAAATCGTTTTTTCCTCACAGCAGGTCAACTTGTGTGTGGTTGCAACCTTACGGTCCCATTGAGTACAGTTTTGGAGAGAGGGACATGAGTTGCACCACAGGGCGGGAGGATGGTTCCTAGCACGATACATTTTCTTTCTTCGGTAAGCATTTTTTGTGTTTGATACTTTTAGAATTTTGGTTTTTCATGTTGATTTTAAAATAAAATTTTTTCATGTTTGTAATTTAAAAACTCGTTTTTTCCTCACAGCAGATCAACTTGTGTGTGGTTGCAACATTACGGTCCCATTGAGTACATTTTTGGAGAGAGGGACTTGAGTTGCACCACAGGGCGGGAGGATGGTTCCTAGCACGATACATTTTCTTTCTTCGGTAAGCATTTTTTGCGTTTGATACTTTTGGAATTTTGGTTTTTCATGTTGATTTTAAAATGACCTCTTTCATTTTTGAAATGTACTAACTCGTTTTTTCCTCACAGCAGGTCAACTTGTGTGTGGTTGCAACATTACGGTCCCATTGAGTACATTTTTGGAGAGAGGGACATCAGTTGCACCACAGGGCGGGAGGAGGGTGCCTAGCATTATACATTTTCTTTCTTCGGTAAGCATTTTTTTGTGTTTGTTACTTTTGGAATATTGGTTTATCATGTTGCTTTTAAAATGACCTTTTTCATGTTTGAAACGCACTATCTCGTTTTTTCCTCACAGCAGGTCAACTTGTGTGTGGTTGCAACATTACGGTCCCATTGAGTACATTTTTGGAGAGAGGGACATGAGTTGCACCACAGGGCGGGAGGATGGTTCCTAGCACGATACATTTTCTTTCTTCGGTAAGCATTTTTTTGTGTTTGATGCTTTTGCAATTTTGGTTTTTCATGTTGATTTTAAAATGACCTTTTTGAGGTTTGAAATGTATTAACTCGTTTTTTCCTCACAGCAGATCAACTTGTGTGTGGTTGCAACATTACGTTCCCATTGAGTACATTTTTGAAGAGTGGGACATGAGTTGCACCACAGGGCGGGAGGAGGGTTCCTAGCACAATACATTTTCTGTCTTTGGTAAGCATTTTTTTGTGTTTGATACTTTTGGAATTTTGGTTTTTCATGTTGATTTTAAAATGACCTTTCTCATGTTTGAAAAGTACTAACTTGTTTTTTCCTCACAGCAGGTCAACTTGTGTGTGGTTGCATCATTATGGTCCGATTGAGTACATTTTTGGAGAGAGGGACACCAGTTGCACCATAGGGCAGGAGGAGGGTGCCTAGCACGATACATTTTCTTTCTTCGGTAAGCATTTTTTTGTGTTTGATGCTTTTGCAATTTTGGTTTTTCATGTTGATTTAAAATGACCTTTTTGAGGTTTGAAATGTATTAACTCGTTTTTTCCTCACAGCAGATCAACTTGTGTGTGGTTGCAACATTACGTTCCCATTGAGTACATTTTTGAACAGTGGGACATGAGTTGCACCACAGGGCGGGAGGAGGGTTCCTAGCACGATACATTTTCTGTCTTTGGTAAGCATTTTTTTGTGTTTGATACTTTTGGAATTTTGGTTTTTCATGTTGATTTTAAAATGGCCTTTGTCATGTTTGAAATGTACTAACTCCTTTTTTCCTCACAGCAGGTCAACTTGTGTGTGGTTGCAACATTATGGTCCCATTGAGTACATTTTTGGAGAGAGGGACATCAGTTGCACCATAGGGCGGGAGGAGGGTGCCTAGCACGATACATTTTCTTTCTTCGGTAAGCATTTTTTTGTGTTTGATACTTTTGCAATTTTGGTTTTTCATGTTGATTTTAAAATGACCTTTTTGATGTTTGTAATGTATTAACTCGTTTTTTCCTCACAGCAGGTCAACTTGTGTGTGGTTGCAACATTACGGTCCCATTGAGTACATTTTTCGAGAGAGGGACATGAGTTGCACCACAGGGCAGGATGATGGATCCTAGCACGGTACATTTTCTTTCTTCGGTAAGCATTTTTTTGTGTTTGATACTTTTGCAATTTTGGTTTTTCATGTTGATTTTAAAATGGCCTTTTTCTTGCTTGAATAGTACTAACTCCTTTTTTCCTCACAGCAGGTCAACTTGTGTGTGGTTGCAACATTACGGTCCCATTGAGTATATTTTTGGAGAGAGGGACATGAGTTGCAACACAGGGCGGGAGGAGGGTTCCTAGCACGATACATTTTCTTTCTTCGGTAAGCATTTTTTTTTTTTTGATAGTTTTAGAATTTTGGTTTTTCATGTTGATTTTAAAATGACCTTTTTCATGTATGAAATGTACTAACTCCTTTTTTCCTCACAGCAGGTCAACTTGTGTGTGGTTGCAACATTACGGTCCCATTGAGTACATTTTTGGAGAGAGGGACATGAGTTGCACCTCAGGGCGGGCGGATGGTTCCTAGCATGATACATTTTCTTTCTTCCGTAAGCATTTTTTTGTGTTTGCTACTTTTGCAATTTTGGTTTTTCATGTTGATTTTAAAATGACCTTTTCGATGTTTGAAATGTATTAACTCGTTTTTTCCTCACAGCAGGTCAACTTGTGTGTGGTTGCAACATTACGGTCCCATTGAGTACATTTTTGGAGAGAGGGACATTAGTTGCACCATAGGGCGGGAGGAGGGTGCCTAGCACGATACATTTTCTTTCTTCGGTAAGCATTTTTTTGTGTTTGATACTTTTGCAATTTTGGTTTTTCATGTTGATTTTAAAATGACCTTTCTGATGTTTGTAATGTATTAACTCGTTTTTTCCTCACAGCTGCCAACTTGTGTGTGGTTGCAACATTACGGTCCCATTGAGTACATTTTTGGAGAGAGGGACATCAGTTGCACCACAGGGCGGGAGGAGGGTGCCTAGCATTATACATTTTCTTTCTTCGGTAAGCATTTTTTTGTGTTTGTTACTTTTGGAATATTGGTTTATCATGTTGCTTTGAAAATGACCTTTTTCATGTTTGAAACGCACTAACTCGTTTTTTCCTCACAGCAGGTCAACTTGTGTGTGGTTGCAACATTACGGTCCCATTGAGTACATTTTTGGAGAGAGGGACATGAGTTGCACCACAGGGCGGGAGGATGGTTCCTAGCACGATACATTTTCTTTCTTCGGTAAGCATTTTTTTGTGTTTGATGCTTTTGCAATTTTGGTTTTTCATGTTGATTTTAAAATGACCTTTTTGAGGTTTGAAATGTATTAACTCGTTTTTTCCTCACAGCAGATCAACTTGTGTGTGGTTGCAACATTACGTTCCCATTGAGTACATTTTTGAAGAGTGGGACATGAGTTGCACCACAGGGCGGGAGGAGGGTTCCTAGCACGATACATTTTCTGTCTTTGGTAAGCATTTTTTTGTGTTTGATACTTTTGGAATTTTGGTTTTTCATGTTGATTTTAGAATGACCTTTCTCATGTTTGAAAAGTACTAACTTGTTTTTTCCTCACAGCAGGTCAACTTGTGTGTGGTTGCAACATTATGGTCCGATTGAGTACATTTTTGGAGAGAGGGACACCAGTTGCACCATAGGGCAGGAGGAGGGTGCCTAGCACGATACATTTTCTTTCTTCGGTAAGCATTTTTTTGTGTTTGATGCTTTTGCAATTTTGGTTTTTCATGTTGATTTAAAATGACCTTTTTGAGGTTTGAAATGTATTAACTCGTTTTTTCCTCACAGCAGATCAACTTGTGTGTGGTTGCAACATTACGTTCCCATTGAGTACATTTTTGAAGAGTGGGACATGAGTTGCACCACAGGGCGGGAGGAGGGTTCCTAGCACGATACATTTTCTTTCTTCGGTAAGCATTTTTTTGTGTTTGATACTTTTGCAATTTTGGTTTTTCATGTTGATTTTAAAATGGCCTTTTTCTTGCTTGAATAGTACAAACTCCTTTTTTCCTCACAGCAGGTCAACTTGTGTGTGGTTGCAACATTACAGTCCCATTGAGTATAGTTTTGGAGAGAGGGACATGAGTTGCAACACAGGGCGGGAGGAGGGTTCCTAGCACGATACATTTTCTTTCTTCGGTAAGCATTTTTTTTTGTTTGATAGTTTTAGAATTTTGGTTTTTCATGTTGATTTTAAAATGACCTTTTTCATGTATGAAATGTACTAACTCCTTTTTTCCTCACAGCAGGTGAACTTGTGTGTGGTTGCAACATTACGGTCCCATTGAGTACATTTTTGGAGAGAGGGACATGAGTTGCACCTCAGGGCGGGTGGATGGTTCCTAGCATGATACATTTGCTTTCTTCCGTAAGCATTTTTTTGTGTTTGCTACTTTTGCAATTTTGGTTTTTCATGTTGATTTTAAAATGACCTTTTCGATGTTTGAAATGTATTAACTCGTTTTTTCCTCACAGCAGGTCAACTTGTGTGTGGTTGCAACATTACGGTCCCATTGAGTACATTTTTGGAGAGAGGGACATTAGTTGCACCATAGGGCGGGAGGAGGGTGCCTAGCACGATACATTTTCTTTCTTCGGTAAGCATTTTTTTGTGTTTGATACTTTTGCAATTTTGGTTTTTCATGTTGATTTTAAAATGACCTTTCTGATGTTTGTAATGTATTAACTCGTTTTTTCCTCACAGCTGCCAACTTGTGTGTGGTTGCAACATTACGGTCCCATTGAGTACATTTTTGGAGAGAGGGACATCAGTTGCACCACAGGGCAGTAGAAGGGTGCCTAGCATGAAACATTTTCTTTCTTCGGTAAGCATTTTTTTTGTGTTTGCTACTTTTGGAATATTGGTTTATCATGTAGCTTTTAAAATGACCTTTTTCATGTTTGAAACGCACTAACTCGTTTTTTCCTACAGCAGGTCAACTTGTGTGTGGTTGCAACATTACGGTCCCATTGAGTACATTTTTGGAGAGAGGGACATCAGTTGCACCACAGGGCGGGGGGAGGGTGCCTAACACGATACATTTTGTTTCTTCGGAAAGCATTTTTTTGTGTTTGATACCTTTGGAATTTTGGTTTTTCATGTTGATTTTAAAATGGCCTTTGTCATGTTTGAAATGTACTAACTCCTTTTTTCCTCACAGCAGGTCAACTTGTGTGTGGTTGCAACATTATGGTCCCATTGAGTACATTTTTGGAGAGAGGGACATCAGTTGCACCACAGGGCGGGAGTAGGGTTCCTAGCACGATACATTTTCTTTCTTTGGTAAGCATTTTTTTGTGTTTGATACTTCTGGAATTTTGGTTTTTTATGTTGATTTTAAAATGACCTTTTTCATGTTTGAAATGTACTTACTCGTTTTTTCCTCACAGCAGGTCAACTTGTGTGTGGTTGCAACATTACGGTCCCATTGAGTACATTCTTGGAGAGAGGGACATGAGTTGCACCACAGAGCGGCAGTAGGGTTCCTAGCACGATACATTTTCTTTAATCGGTAAGCATTTTTTTGTGTTTGATACTTTTGGAAATTTGGTTTTTCATGCTGATTTTAAAATGGCCTTTTTCATGTTTGAAATGTACTAACTACATTTTTCCTCACAGCAGGTCAACTTGTGTGTGGTTGCAACATTACGGTCCCATTGAGTACATTTTTGTATAGAGGGACATCAGTTGCACCACAGGGCGGAAGTAGGGTTCCTAGCACGATACATTTTCTTTTTTTCGGTAAGCATTTTTTTGTGTTTGATACTTTTGGAATTTTGGTTTTTCATGCTGATTTTAAAATGGCCTTTTTCATGTTTGAAATGTACTAACTCCTTTTTTCCTCACAGCAGGTCAACTTGTGTGTGGTTGCAACATTACAATCCCATTGAGTACATTTTTGGAGAGAGTGACATCAGTTGCACCACAGGGCGGGAGGATGGTTCCTGGCACGATACATTTTCTTTCTTCGGTAAGCATTTTTTGTGTTTGATACTTTTGGAATTTTGGTTTTTCATGTTGATTTTAAAATGACCTTTTTCATGTTTGAAATGTACTAACTCGTTTTTTCCTCACAGCAGGTCAACTTGTGTGTGGTTGCAACATTACGGTCCCATTGAGTACATTTTTGGAGAGAGGGACATCAGTTGGACCACAGGGCGGGAGTAGGGTTCCTAGCACGATACATTTTCTTTCTTCGGTAAGCATTTTTTTGTGTTTGATTCTTTTGGAATTTTGGTTTTTCATGCTGATTTTAAAATGGCCTTTTTCATATTTGAAATGTACTAACTCCTTTTTTCCTCACAGCAGTTCAACTTGTGTGTGGTTGCAACATTACGGTCCCATTGACTCCATTTTTGGAGAGAGGGACATGAGTTGCACCCCAGGGCGGGAGGATGGTTCCTAGCACGATACATTTTCTTTCTTCGTTAAGCATTTTTTTGTGTTTGATACTTTTGGAATTTTGGTTTTTCATGTTGATTTTAAAATTACCTTTTTCATGTTTGAAATGTTCTAACTCGTTTTTTCCTCACAGCAGGCCAACTTGTGTGTGGTTGCAACATTACGGTCCCATTGAGTACATTTTTGGAGAAAGGGACATCTGTTGCACCACAGGGCATATAGGAGGGTTCCTAGCACGATACATTTTCTTTCTTCGGTAAGCATTTTTTTGTGTTTGATACTTTTGCTATTTTGGTTTTTCATGTTGATTTTAAAATAAGCTTTTTCATGTTTGAAATGTACTAACTCATTTTTTCCCCACAGCAGGTCAACTTGTGCGTGTTTGCAACATTACGCTCCCATTGAGTACATTTTTGGAGAAAGGGACATGTGTTGAACCGCTGGGCAGGGAGGAGGGTACGGAGCACGTTACATTTTCTTTCTTTGGTAAGCATTATTTTCTCTTTTATACTTTTGGAATCTTGGTTTTTCATGTTGATTTTAAAATGACCTTTTTCATGTTTGAAATGTACTATCTCGCTTTTTCCTCACAGCAAGTCAACTTGTGTGTGGTTGCAACATTACGGTCCCATTGAGTATATTTTTGGAGAAAGGGACATCTGTTGCACCACAGGGCAGGGAGGAGGAAGCTTATCATACTGCCAACATTAGGAGGAGAACAGTCAGTCAAATTCTGTGTCTACTGCCAGCTCATGTTGTTTAAAGCAGGTTGCTCTAAATGCCCAGTGGATTTGCTTCCCGTGACAGCCATGCTAAACAATCTCAGAATGGAAAAGACCAAGCTCTGCTTATACTTATAGTCTCGAAAGTTGACATCTTTTAGACAGTAAAATATGATGTTTAAAGATGTCCACTGTGTATTCCGATGTACACTGAAATGAGCTTTGAAAAACAAATTAATAATTGGCCACCTTCTCTTGCCTCAATATCTGCTAATAAATTTCAGCTAGTCAATAGCTGCTAAGATATTTCACAGGTGAAGGAGGTGACGTCATTATGTCCATTAGAGGATTCTGTCGTTTGCTGAGAATGATGTGAAATAACTGTGCCTTGTGATTTTCTGTGCAGGGTGGAGTTCCAGAGTAAGTTCTATGCTGGTGCAGGATATTCATTCCTGCCATTCTCATTCGAGGCAATCCTGGATTCTGCATCTCAAGCACCGTAGTATTAGAAATGGCAATGAAACCTGTCTTGCTGCCTGTGCACTACTTCTAGTTGCTGAGGTTGACGGTCTCTTCTCATTATGTAGTACTTGTAGATTATTGTAAATGAATTACCTGTAATATTTAGAACATCTCATTATAAACTTTCCAAAGAATGAGACTTTTCCGTCATGACCACTTTTTGTGTAAAGATAAATACCAAAACTTTGGTTGCAATTTGAGAAATTGATGGTGATTATAAATAGTGTCTGTGTTAAATTAATTGTACTGGGCAATAACTACAACCTGATGTTCTGTTAACATTTCACAGTATTAGAATTCCTGTTCAATTGGTGGCAGACTTTGCACATAATATACATTCAGAAAAGTAATGCCAGTCGGCAAATACCCAGAGTCAGCGTTTTTCCCGGAGTCGGTGTTTTTCCCGGATTCGGCGTTTTTCCCGGAGTCGGCGTTTTTCTCGGAGTCGGCGTTTGGAATTCGACATATTGGTATAGTTCGATATACACCAAATGCGTTAGAAAATCGAGATATCGATATATTACGGGATATCGATATACTTCGAAATATCGATTTATTTCGAATTATCGATTAATCCGAGGTATCGATTAATTTCGATGTATCGATTTATTTCGACACATCCATTACATCTGGATATCCACCTATTTCGAGATGTCGATATATTTAGAGAAATGAATTTATTTTGAGATATCGGCATATATCGTGATATCGATATATTTCGAGACATTGGCGTATTCCGTGGTATCGATATATTTCGAGATGTCGATATATTTTGAGACGTCGATACATTTCGAGATATTGATTCGTTTTGGGGTCTCTATATATTTCCAGACATCCATATGTTTCGAGGTATCGATTCCTTCGATATATATATATATATATATATATATATATATATCTCGAGATATCGACGTATTTCGATATAACTGAGTATTTCGAGTTATCGATTATTTCGAGTTGCCTACACGTTTCGAGACGTCAATATAGTTCGAGATGTCGATATACTTCGTGATATCGTTTTATTCTGATATATCGATATATTTCGAGATGTCAGTATGAAACGATATCGATTTATTTCGAGATGTCGTGTCATTACTGGATATCGATATATTTCGAAATATCTGTTTATTTCGAAATATCGATTATTTCGATGTATCGACACATTTCAAGATATCAATTTATTTCGAAATAATGATTTATTTCGAGATGTCGATATATTTCGATCTGTCGCTTTATTTCAATTTATCCAATATCTTCGAGATATCGATGTATTCGTGGTGTCGATTTATTTCAGCATATCGACTTATTTCGAGAATTCGACTCATGTTGAGATATCGATATATATCGAGACTTAGATTTATTTCGGGATGTCGGTTTATTTCGAGATGTCTATTTATTTCGAGATGTCGATATATTTCGAGAATTCGATTTATTTCGAGATGTCGGTATATTTCGTGATATCGGTATATTTCGAGTTATCGATATTTTCGAGTAATTGATTTATTTCGAGGCAACGTTTTATTTCGGGGTATCGATATATTTCGGGATGTCGATAAATTTCGGGATAGCGGTTTGTATTTCGATACTGGACACAGCACAGCCAGTGATTTTCATACAGAGCGCTACGTGGCGTTGCCAATAAGAAAACATAAACAGCCTAATTACATAGCCCCCATGCTCCCCGTAAAAAATTTTACGAATTGTTTTGGGCACTGACCAATCAAGGTTTGAAAAAAAATTTTCATAATTACAGTAATAAAGATATCAAATGCACACACTTATTAATACAATGTTGGTCAAAAGCTAAAATTTTCTCACAGTCCATAAAGACAGTCCTGTTCATTCATCACAGTAAAACTGCCGTTTCTTTTCTCAAAGTCTGAGCAGTAAAAGACAAGTGGATTTCCATGCAGTCTTGAAGAAGTAGTGTTGTCCTTCCAACAGAAAGACAGTGCTTACTCTTGACATGCTGACAGGTAATGAGCCACAACAGAGCAAACCCACAGCAGAGTCATTCGATGTTTTGAAGAATATTGTTAGGGAGGTCATCACAGAGCAGACCCACTGTAGTCCTGGTAGAGATTACGGTATTGGTGGGCCACCAGAGGTGCAGACCCACAGCAGTCCTTGTAGAAATAATGATATTGGTGGGTCATCAAAGATGCAGACCCACTGTAGTCCTTGTAGAGATGGCCAGCAGCCATCTGTTGTGACTGTGCAGGTGCACAATCACCATTGAAGAGTCTTGTAGATAATATAGCAAGTCCATAACCACCACTTATGCACTCACAAAGTTTTTGGAATTGTCCTTAGAACCATCAATGTTGTTATCCAGTCCCTTGCTGAATTATTAACACACGTGCAAACACTAACAGTCCCTATTTCTCACATATTGTCCATATACTATGACCAACAGAAACGTGTGCAGTGAAATGGGACTTACAAGTTAATAATATATATGATGAGCTGGTGTCAATTACAATTTTATAACATAAGAATACAATTACAAAGGTACAAAATACATCATTAAAGATCATAACAATACAGATAACATTTGTAGTACAAGCTTTACAAAAGAATCGAAATAACATATGCATCAGCGTTACAGGAATTATGACATGAGTACATACATAAAAGATCAGAATAACTTTCGAAACATCAACTTCACACATGAGCAACAAAACAGAATAAATAATGTCTCAATATCTTTACAAAGTAAATAACGTATTATCAGAAAAATTCTACAACGTAACTCTCATCAGATAAACACATAAAGACAGGAAGAACACAAATACACAAGGGTACAAAAACACATAGCAGAATAACACAGGAGAGAGATACAGGAAATCCCCCCACCTGAATGAAATTTTGGTTGTGATGACAGGTCGATGGGTAGTGTAGCCCGAGATCTAAGTTACATTGTAAGGAGGTAATTTGATTGAGAGTTGTTTAAGCCAACGATTATGAATGTCGAGTAAACGTTGTGCGAGCAGATTGCCCTGTAGCGTAGCCTAGTGTTTCCGTCCGCGCCATATTTAACACATTTTCTTTAGCTGTGTACAAAAGTCGCACAACAGCCACGAAAACTACGTTTCTGGTGGGGGGAGGGGAGAGTCCACTATGTAACTTTCACTACAATTTTTATTAACCGCCGAAACTAGCCGAAATAGAAGCGTAATTTTAACTATATTTCCGTTTGTGGGAAAATAGTGGTTTTCCTCTTTCGGCAGCAACTGTAATATGTAGGCGACTTATTAGTATTTTTTTTCTTTTTTTTAACTCTGAATCATGATCTCAATAGACGCAGAGTTTTTTTTACGTTACTTGATTCCTGGTCTAAAGTAAACAATGGAACGGTCAATTCTTTGAAGTGCGACGTGTGTCTGCAATGTTCGTAAGGCCAAGTTTGTATATATTCGGTGTCTGTTTTTTTTTTTTTTTTGCCATATACTGTATAATTAAGGCGAGGAGGATAATGTTCAAGGAGGAATGCATTAGCAGTCTATGGAGAAATTGAGAATTTGGATCTGATGAACGGCATGCTCGGGCAGTTCGTGCAATTAGGTTGACCACTGCGTAATTCGGACACAGTGATCATTGCCTCTCCCTAGTAACCAGGGGACTCGGGTGCTAATCCTGGTCTGGCACCAATTTTCAACAGAGCCCAGTGACTAAAGTCAGTGCCCATTGTCAGCTAATTTCATTGTTTCGGTGTTCAATTGTATTTTGTTCACGATACGCCGTTTAGCTTTTTCATGGATAACAGCTTTGGAAAGCGTACATGCTGTACAGGTTATATTGATATTCGCTCGTCGTTAGTCCAAGGCAAGTATAGCGATTTTTAAACACAGTTGTAGTGCATATTAAGCCTACATACGTATTTGTGTCCTGTGTTTCTTTACCAAGCACTTCTTCGTAGGTAATTTCGCTACAGTGGTATTTTAAGTATTTATAGCCTGCAGGCTTGGATGAAATATGAAACACATGTCCGAAGTTTCTGTTGATGCTGCAGATACTGTTTTATCCGTACTACAGGCACAAACTCTTCATCTAATACAGGACACAATTTGTCTCGAGATTTAGCAATTTTTCGTAATATAAGCCTAGCTTCGATATATTTTTCTCTAATTCTTGTTTGGATTTAATCTTAAAACACACTAACTCTTCCACCAATTATTCGATATATGGTTTCATCCCTTTCGTAGCCTACAGTTCCTAAACGGTCGATAATATTAATAATTCCCTTTCTCACTTTTCATTTCTGTAGAATCTCCTGTTTATGGTTATTGCTAACCTGTTTCACGTTCTCACTTTTATTATTTTTATTTTTCTAGTTTTGTGACTGGTGGCCAAATTTTCTTTGAATTCGGTTTTTAATTCTGAAATAGTAACAGTTAAAGGTCAAGTGAAGATTGCGATCTATTTGTGGAGAGTGGTTCGGAGATCTTTTATATTAGACGTACACAAGTCATGGAGATCCGTATCTATATAAAATTACTTCAAGTGTAATGTAGCCCATTCTCTTGTCATGATTTCGGCTGTATCGTAGCGCATTGTCTCTGTTAGGTTGGAGCTTTTGGTTGAGAGTTGCCGAAGTCAACGAAAGTGATTACGAAGTCAAGACTGTGCTAACAGAACGATCTGTAGCGTAGTCCAAAATATTCTTCCGGTCCTTTCAAAATCTCTTTTAATTAAAAATAACTGAAGCTGCAAGATAGAGTCACAAAAACTGTGTTACGTAATAGAGAAATCCCAGACTATTGTGGTGTATGTTGTTTACGTACACTAATTTTTTGTCAGTGAATATATATTTTTTACTCATTTGCTGGATTCCAGTTTTCCGCTTTTTGCGGCGAAAAACCCTTTCCTGCGAAGGGCCCATTAGCTTGTTGGTTATATTCGTGACTTTCTCGACGGTCAGTAATTTCATGGTAGTCTATCCACCGGCGTCATTGTTAGCATCGAATATAGATTTAAGTATTAGGAAGTCTAATATGAATCTAAAGCACGAGTATGTCTAATGATGAATAAGAAAAATAGGATTGCGGGTTAGCTACTACAAGCAGCATAGTGAACGCGTTATTGTGGCCAAGATAGACACCAAGCCCAAGCCCACCACAGTAGTACAAGTAGTCCGCAGATGACGAAGAAATTGATGAAATGTGCGATAAGATAAAAGAAATTATTCAGATAGTGAAGGGAGATGAAAATTTAATAGTAATGGGTGACTGGAATTCGATAGTAGAAAAAGGAAGAAAAGGTAGCGTAGTAGGTGAATATGGAATGGGGGTAAGAAATGAAAGAGGAAGCCGCCTGGTAGGTTTTTGTCCAGAGCATAACTTAATCATAGCTAACACTTGGTCCAAGAATCATGAAAGAAGGTTGTATACGTGGAAGAGACCTGGAGATACTGCAAGATTTTAGATAGATTATATAATGGTAAGACAGAGATTTAGGAACCAGGTATTAATTTGTAAGACATGGACCACCATCTATTGGTTATGAACTGTAGATTAAACATTAAACATTAAATGTTTACTTTACTTATGCTTACTTTACTATGGATATCTGCAGCCCTCTGCTGCTAGAGGGCTCCTATTTTGCGTAACATAGCGGTGTGTGACGTGACTATGTTGCTGGGTGAGAAAGAGCTCACAAAACTAAAAGCACGAATTCGAAGACTTCGTCCGCATGTGGAGGGCACTCTGCTTAAGCACGGCAGTGCCAAGCTACACACGAGTGCTGCGACATTTGCAGCAAGCCAACGTCCTTGGTTCACTGCCGTCGATCATCCTACACACAGTCTCGATTTTCGTCGTTGTGCAAAACTAAGAAAACCTTCGAGCACTTCAATTGTTTCAAGCGGTGCTAGCAGAGGTAAGGTTGTGGCTCTGTTAACATAGTCAAACAATATAATGTGACGGTATCAACAAAATAGTATCTAGTTGGGGAAATTGTGCTGGTTTCCAGAGTGAGTGTGTTGAGAAATAAATTTATAGACGTTAAGAATACAGATGTAGAATGTTAATGAAGTTTGTTTTATTTAAAAAGCGTTGAGAGTTTTCACATAAAACATCTGTCGACATTACTTTTCAGTACGTCCTCGTACAGTGGAAGTCTGAGAAAATACGTACATTGATCAAAATAAGTGTTGACCTGAATGCTGTTAACAGCACTAGGTTCAAAAAATTTTAACTGTATGGCAGTTGCAGATTAATTTTATTTGTAGCTAGCGCGATTATATGAGTGGAGGAGTATTAGATTTAATGGTGAGCATTTATGTAATTTTTAAGCATTGTCTGTATTGTCATTCTTTCTCTCTAAGAGCCTCGTCCTCCAATAACACTGCCGGTCGGTAGCATGATCTGTTGTCCGTCCATGGTTTTTCAGAATATTGATTCAGTGCTGAACCCAAACTGCTGGTTTGAGTTATTTAGCCAGGATAATCCTGTGCGTCGTGGATCACGTATGCCATTAATCTTTCAAAAAAAAAAAAAAATGGTTCAAATGGCTCTGAGCACTATGGGACTTAACATCTGAGGTCATCAGACCTACTTAAACCTAACTAACCTAAGGACGTCACACACATCCATGCCCGAGGCAGGATTCGAACCTGCGACCGTAGCGGTCGCGCGGTTCCAGACTGAAGCGCCTAGAACCGCTCGTCCACACTGGCCGGCCATTAATGTTTCCTTGAATTATTATTTTCAACAGGTTTTATTTATTGTTGCGGAATTGCGCTACCAAAACAATCGAGTTTTGCTCTCTGGATGCTGTTGAGAATTTATGCGTCTTTGTACCGCCATATTTTTGACTATATCTGTCGATGGTATCCTTAATATTTTTCGATACCATCGCATTTGAAATGCCTAATACAGTCCATGACTCAGCTCCATAGAGTAGGACACCGAACGTGTAACATCAAAGTAGTCGAGTGCGAATCCTAATGACTGGTCTGTTGGTTCTCAGCAGTCGCCGCGGACTAAATGACTGCCGGGGACTTGTTGCATTGGCTACAAGTTTTCTAGTCATTCTGGAGATTTTCCTTTGGACTAAGTACAAGGTCGTTCTTCGTTGCTTAGATCGTGCAGGTTTCAGACCGTTGATGTTACTATGGCTACACTATTAAATGTGTGTCCACCACCATATCAGTAGATATAATGAAACGGCGGCCATCTTTCGTTATGACTTACAAGGAGATTTCTCCAGCGGTAGGATCGACTTTTTGAAACCATCTATACGGTTATGTAAGTTAAGCACCCAAGTATCACACACTGCAGCCTTTCATCCTGGTGGGTCGACGTTTGCGAGGAACTGATGAGAAAAGAAATTCGGAATTTTGTGTGAGACTCTATAGCATGAAGAAAGCCGAATGACATAAGTTGGTTGTGAGGGTAATGGAAAGGATACTAGGTTCACATGCATGAGGTTGTGGGTTCGAATCTCACCAGAGAAAAAAATCTATTTTAGGTCTTTATCGAAGTGACATTGATAATCATTTTCATTCAATTGATGTAAATATATATATTTTTTTATTTCCACTCATCGGTCACGTGATTCAATAGTGATATGAACTTCTTCATTTGGTCTAATTTTTCTTCTTATCATCCTTTCTCCACTGGAAATATTTGTTCGTGAACTTTTAATTATCTTCATGTATCAATTCCGATTTAATTTCTCCTGTTTTTATGACCCTGTATTTTCGTCTACGTTATTGTGTTCATTATATCGATTTCTCACTTTGCTTGAATTTTATTTTACTTATAAAACCTTCTCTCATTTAAATCTTCATCTACACTATTATTTCCATAGTGCAGCAAGAATTTAGGTTCTGTTTTAAATATTTGTATGTCGATTACCATGCAAAAAAAGACACGTCATGTAATGAAAAATCCATTTTTAACACACTAATGCACAGTCAATATAAATAGATTATTTCGTCTTTTGTTTTTTAATTAATATATCGGAGTGTTGAAATAATTGAATAGTCAAACAGATAGGTATAATAAAATACACATTCACAAAAATTCCGATTGGAAGAAGAATGATATAAAGAAAAATTGAACAAATGGAAAAGTTCATACGGTGCTTAAAACGATGTGACAAAGGAATAGAACAAAAGAAATTTCATTTAAACCAATAAATTGAGTAAAAATAGGCATCGAACTCTGTTCGATAAAGATTTAAAAATAAAAGAAATTATTGCACCTGACCAGGCATGGTTAAGCTTCTATCCTAACCATTATGACACGTAAGCAGACTATGGAATACGACTTCCTTAACGCTATGTAGCATCACGCAAAATTCCGAAATCTTTTCCGTCAGTTACTTGCAAACGGAGGCCCACCTGGATGCAGGGTCTGATACGGGGGATCTTGAGTTACACTACCGCTTATTTGGTTTCAAAAAGTCGATCCCACCGCTGGGGAGCTCTCCTTGTTAGTTTTAAGAGTAACAAACGGCACATTTTGAAAGAACAGTAATGTCGCAGTCCAATAGCGCCAACTAGCGGTGGCCCCTGCAAACTTGAAAGACGACTCTAGCAACGCAAAGAAAATTTTACTGTAGCAAGTAACCTGGCAACGCTACACACACGTTTAGCCAACAGAACAACGAAATAATAATAATAATAGGTTCGCAGGAGAGCTTCTGTAAAGTTTGGAAGGTAGGAGACGAGGTACTGGCCAAGCTGTGAGTCATGCTTGGGTAGCTCAGTTGTTAGAGCACTTGCCCGCGAAAAGCAAAGGTCCCGAGTTCGAGTCTCGGTCCGGCACCCAGTTCTAATCTGCCAGGAAGTTTCAATAATAATAATAATAATAATAATAATAATAATAATAGGTCCAGTCACATTAATGTGACCAACTCCTATTTTTGAGGTCAACGTGTAATAACTCATAGACGCCAGGTGATAGCATTAGTAGGTGATGATTGGGGGGGGGGGGGGGGAGGTGAGAGGCTGGAAACAGTGAAATCGTTGTCATAATGCGTAAAAGGGGCGATTTATGTGACGTCCAACAGGGCATAAACGTTGGCTTTCTTCCCATAGGTGGAAGCATTTCCGAAACGGCAAAATCTGTAATCTTTTCACATGCCACTGTATGTAAAGTAAACCGTGCGTGGCAAAATCTCGGTATTCTAATCCGGCTCCGAGGCAACTGTGTTGCACTACGGGCAGTAGGCGACACAGGTAAACGATAGCTGCAGATATGTGTGCTGGCGAATAGACGTGAAACTTTTGTGCAGCTGACCGCCCAGGCGAACCAAGGGCTGCCACCAATGTTTCCTCGACAACGTATGGGCTTCCGCAGTAGGCACCTGGTCCCTGCACCATGCTGACTGCTGTTCATTGGCGTTGAAAGCTTGCATTTGCACGCCGGTACCACAACTGAAAGTCCAGTGAGTGCTACAGGTGGCCTCTCCATATTAATCACATTTTATGCTCCATCGGACAGATTTCCATTGGCGTGTAACGTCTGAAAGCAAACGCCCTGCAACCCTGAGGGAGCGTTATGGTGTGGGCAATGTTTTCGCGGCACTCCCTGGGTGATCTCGTTATTCTGAAAGGCACAATGTATCAACCCTAGTACGTACCTATCCTTGGAGACCATATCCACCCTTAGATGCACGTGTAACATAGCTCGCAGTGTGTATGTGCGTGGTTCTGAAAGCTCTAGGATGAATTTGCCGTACTGCCCTGACCACCAAATTTCCCGGCTTTAAACCCAATCGAGAATCTGAGGGACCACCTCGTTCGAGTAGTTTGTGCCACGGACCCTCAATGGATAAAATTCTATCGCAACTTGGCAAGTACTGCAGTCGGAATGGCTTCTTATCACTGTCATTACCTCATTGACTCTATTTCTGTACGTGTAATGCTGCAAAAGGCGTTTATTCGGGGTTTTAACACGTGGTCAGATTACTGCGTTTGGACAGTGTAATAATACTAATAAATTTCGCGTATTTCAGTGCCCTCCTTTAAGTCTTTCAATTGGACGGCACTTGCTTATCATTAACGTACACCAGTTGTCCAACCGGGGAAAGGGAAACGGCAGTTTAACGTGGAATCCGCACCACATGTGGTTTCTACCGACTCCTCATATCATTGAGAGGTGAAGGCTGGATTAAACGCAGACTGAAAAATTTATTGGTTCAACTGGGATTCGATCCCGCGATTCTCGATTTGCAGCCACGCACTGTGCCGGTAGACCACCAGCTCCAACAGTTACGAGATGGTAATCTAACTGTATTGGCGGAGTATTTCGTCGTATTTTACGTCAAGTAAATGTGCTGTGGTGCAAGCCAAAGTAAATTCATGCTAAGGGCATCAATTTCTAATCCAGAAAATGTCCAGCCAGGGCAGTACTGTAAGTGGAAATCGGACATTAATGCTGTAAGTAAAAATCAAACTCTTCCATCTTTCGTAAAGAATTGCTATACATCTAGAAAACAAACCAAAATTGTGAAAACATTTCATACAAGACTACTGACAAATTTTTATGACTAAAAATAAACGGGTTCGGTATTATACATGGGGTGGATGAAAAGTAGTGGCAGTTCGGTTGTAATTCATGCCAAACTTCATTGACTAAAATTCACTTTATTACATTTCCGTCTCGCGTCTCGTTCGCTTTCCACACCCACATGAAAGATGTCATACACTGTCAGTGCATCCATCTGTGATTATGTCTCGCTAGGACCGCCATAGGGTGTCTTATCATTTGCTGTAACGCGTGCCACGAAATACTTCGTTCATTTGGGCGATCAGGTCGTAATTAGGGGGTACTCTACCGGATGAATGCGGTGGATGTTCCAGTATGTCCCGCTGCCACATACGCGGAGCTCCTGCACAGGGCTCGTCGTTTGGCGTCGTGCATTGTCGTGAAAGTTGGTGGAATGCAGCGCCGGAAGCAAAGATTGTTGCGCGCTCCGACCACGTGCCCTTTCAGTCTTGACCCAAGCACGTTTTTCGTGTTTCCCAACCATACTATTAAGGCACTTGAGCTAGTCTCCAACTTTGAGATAGTACACACCGCAACTGACTCAAACACATGTATGCCGCTGACTTTACTACTTCAGCCCACCATCTATCAGCAACAGAAAGCGTGCATACCAAATGACTCACATCCTTCATGTTACGGCATTGTGCTACTACTTTTTATCCAACACATGCAAAGACGCATGTGTGAGTACTTGTTATATCCCATCTTGGTAGTAGGCTAATTATTGGGAGGTTTTGATGTGCGTTATCTATACCGTGTGTATCAAAAACAATCATCCGATCTGGGCCGTCTATATTTCTGGAACTAAGAAACATATACAATGAATTTAGTTTTTTGATGAACGGAAACCGATAAAGTTTTTTTCATCCTTTTCATTGGTGTTCAATATGCATCCTTGAGATGCACGGGATGTGTCAATGCGGTGTTCAAATTGTACCAACACTGCAGCAAGCATGTCTTGAGTTACAGTTTCCACAGGTGCTGTTATCCGATGTCTCAGTTCATTTATAGCTGTTGGTAACGTAGGTACATATAGAGTCTGTTACAAAACCATACATATATAACCACATATAGTGGGGTACGGTGACCTTGGAGTCCAGTAATCTAAGGCTGAGTCATTTAGTCCAGTGTGACCGATCCATCGTTCAGTAATCGTTTGATTTAGTAATTCCCGCACTTCCAGATGCCACTGCCGCGGTGCCCCATCCCATTGGTAAATGAAGAAGTTCGAATCAAACTGTGGGAAAAGAAAGTTTTCAAGCATATCGAGATATATGCTTCCTATAACAGTGTTTCCGGCAAAGAAAAATGAATCATACACTTTTTCCGTTAAACTGCACAAAACACATTAAATTTAGGAGAGTCTATTTTATGTTGTACAACTTCATGTGGTGGTCCCGTACCTCATATTGTCACATTATGACAGATCGCCTTTCCATGTAAATGGAATGTTGCCTCGTCACTAAACACTAACTGTGGGAAAAAACAGCCATGCTCCATCTTGCCGAGAGTAAATTAACGGAACTTCACACGATGTTATCACCCTCACGAAGAGCTCGCAGTAACTGAATTTAATATTATTTGATGCATAAACGTCGACGCATAGACGCCAGACGGACATCGGGGGCGTGCTGAGCTGTCGAGCTGCACGGCGAACGGATATCTGCGGACCCCTCGTGAAACTGTGGCGGATGCGTTGGACGCCTGTGTCAGGCACTCGGGGACGGCCCGGCGATTCGCCTTCCCGCAAACATTCTGTTTCTCTTAATCGTTGATGGCATCGTCCAATGCTCTGTGCTGTAGGAGGATCCGCACCGTACCTTGTACCAAAGTCACACCGAACACTCGTTATTGCCCACACTGCGCAAAATGCCGAACACAAAACGCTTTCTGTCGTCGCGACACCATTTTTACTAGGACTGAAATGGGCGGACAGTTCAGCTGCCAAGCGGTAATCATGTAAAGCCCGAGGGTTTGCTCTTTCCAGCAGTACGCTATTCACGCACATATGTCGAATAACATAATAGTTACTTTTTTTTAAAATCGGTTGATTATTTTTGATACACCCTGTATATTTACACTCTAAACCGTACCACCAAGAAATTACCCCAGTGTGAAGTAAATCGGTAGATGTGATGTACGTGTAGAGGCAAACAAATGATAACAATTGCAGGAAAATTGGGTGATTCATTCAGGAGAAAGTCATAACGCGTTCGTCCACCTCTGGCCCTTAAGCAAGCAGTTATTCGGCTTGATCCTGATTGATAAAGTTGGTGGATGTCCTCCTGACGGATGTCGTACCATATTCAGTTCAATTGATTCGTTACATCGTCAAACTCCCGACCTGGTTGCAAGGAGCTGCCCATATTGCTCCAAAATTTGCCCATATTGCTCCAAAATTGGGGAGAGAGGCGGCGATCTTGCAGGCCAGTGTATTGTCTGGTACGTACACACAGATGAAACTCTCACCATCTGAGGTGCGTAAAATATCGTCGACACTGAAACCGTTCCCAGCAGAGTTTAACCCCTCGTAAAGACAAAAGGTGGGCATACCGCATATTGAAGTCCACTACTACGGTCTGGATACTTTTGATCGGATAGTGTATTTCAGAATGTTAGCAGTGGCCAGAAGTTGGGATATTTGGCTTTCCGCTTAAGGCTGGCGCGGGGCGGGTCAAGATACCTCTAGAAATAGAGGCATCTGGCAGCATTAGAGGAAAATGTCCATCAAAGTAGCTGTGTTGCGTTCTCTACCTACAGTTGTTCTCTTGGGCGTCAGAGCCGCCGTAGCCAAGGCGCCCCTGGGTTTTATACTGCGGACACCGTAGTCGCGCCTGATGAGCTCTCAGAAATTATGAAATGTTTTCGCAGATTTCAATTATGATGGGACAACAACTGTACAATATACCGTAAACATGCAGGATGTTCCGAAATCCCCGTTACAAACTCCTGTAATGCACCGTTTCCTCGCTACAGCCATTTGAAAACATGTTGGCAACGCGACCACTTGTACAAGTAAGTTATTCGGTGTGACCCAGTACCAATACCACTCATTAAAAGGAAACTCAATAAGTTTTCAGAAGCACTGTTCTTTACAATACGGCCTTTTCCAACTCGGGTGCGCTGCGTCTCTTTGAAGCACTGCCGTCACCCCTGCTGACGGTGAACGCACCATTTTCTCAAAGTCGTTGCGCAGTTGTGGCGAAAAGCGTATGCGATGAAGTCAGACGCTGTGGAGAACGAGCTTGATAAAGGCGACGAGCTTCGCCATACAGAAGGATCATGTCGGTGTATTCGGCAATAGGGCGCTCCGCAACGTTGCTCTAATACTGACAGACACGTGAGTGACGCACGAGCCATGTCAGAGTGGTGGCACAGACGGTAAATGACATCCGACGTAAGCACCTCCCTCCACCCCCTCCGCCTCCCACGATGACTACCCTGTTGCATACCCACCTAGCAAACATGTATTCAAACGGCTGTAGCACGGAAAGTATACGTTTCCGTAGGTGGGTTCCAATTAAAAATATTGTCGCTTAGTTCCCTCTAAAAGTGCTAGAATTTCGGAAAACTCTGTATCTGTCCAGTAAACTGTACAGCTGGTGTCGTACCACATTCGAAATATCCGATTGTATTTCAGGATTTCGGTGTTATGGCACTTTGCAGAAACATTACTGAATTTTCCTGTATATTGTTACCATTAAAGCCAAGTACCGTTTCTGTCGCCATACCATAAAGCATAAGTACCATTTATATCATTTCAAGCACTATTTCAGTTATTCGGGATGGCGACAGTTCAATCCCGCGTCCGGCCATCCTGATTTAGGTTTTCCGTGATTTCCCTAAATCGCTCCAGGAAAATGCTGGGATGGTTCCTTTGAAAGGGCACGGCCGACTTCCTTCCCCATCCTTCCATAATCCGATGAGACCGATGACCTCGCTGTCTGGTCTCCTTCCCCAAAACAACCCAACTATTTCAGTTGCTAGGTTTTAGGAAAATATAAGTGTATCATTCTCAAAATATCGGAGAGAAGCGATATAGTTCCTACAAAGAACTTGAAGAAAATCATTTTGGCTACTAGGCCATGTCGTTATAAAACACTGAAAAACGAAAATACCGACATTTCGACCATCTTTTCAGCGATCCTCTTCAGGGCAATTAAATGCCAGGATATTTCAAATCAGTGTACACTCCACTGCAAAGTGAGAGTTCAAATAGGGAACAACTTCTATTTCATCTTCTTCACCTTTGATTAATTTCCCGAATTATTCGTCCTTTTTATATGTTGCTGTCTTTATACAAGGTGTTTCAGAAGTCATGTTACACATTTCTAGAGCTTGCAGTTTCACTTAGTTTCACTTCTCGCATTTTCGCTTGTAATGTGGCTGCCACAACTCGGTTCATTCAAAATCTTAAGCTCCTAGGTCAACTACAAGGCAGCAAATGCAACCAATACTTGAATTTTCGATTACTAAAACATGACACGCACTGCCCCTTACTTGCCGACTGCGTCAACTTAGAAGCTTCTATTTTGTACAGAGTGGTGCGACTGCATACCTCAGCATGCGACATTAATTGCCAGACGATAAATGTAAACCTTTCCGTGAGAAAAGGGTCCATTGTGACGATTTGACATTACGTCAATACGAAAACAAATGAAGAAAACTTAAGGTTTTCTTCGGTTATACTACACATTAACACTACTCGCTTTTTCTCGTGTATTGTGGCTGACAGATCTCGGTTTGTGCAAAATATTAAGGTCCTAGGTCAACTATAAGGCAGCAAATGCGGCAAATAATCGCATTTTCGATAACTAAAACATGACTTGCCCTGCTACTTACTTGTCGACTGCATTAACTCAGAAGTTTCTATTTCGTACAGAGTGTTGCGACTGCATACCTCAGCACGTGCCGTTAATTGCCAGACGATAAATGTAAACGTTTCCGAGAGAAAAGCGTCCATTGCGACGATTTGCCATTACGTCATTACGAAAACAAGTTAGGGAAACGTTAGATTTTCTTCGGTTTTTAGTACACATTAACACTTCTCGCATTTTCTCGTGTAATGTGGCTGCCGAACCTCGATTCATGCAAAATCTTCAGGTCCTACGTCAACTACAAGGCAGCAAATGCAGCCAATAAATGAATTAGCGATACCTCAAACATGACATACACTGCTGCTTACTTGTCGACTGCATCAACTTAGAAGCTTCTACACTCCTGGAAATGGAAAAAAGAACACATTGACACCGGTGTGTCAGACCCACCATACTTGCTCCGGACACTGCGAGAGGGCTGTACAAGCAATGATCACACGCACGGCACAGCGGACACACCAGGAACCGCGGTGTTGGCCGTCGAATGGCGCTAGCTGCGCAGCATTTGTGCACCGCCGCCGTCAGTGTCAGCCAGTTTGCCGTGGCATACGGAGCTCCATCGCAGTCTTTAACACTGGTAGCATGCCGCGACAGCGTGGACGTGAACCGTATGTGCAGCTGACGGACTTTGAGCGAGGGCGTATAGTGGGCATGCGGGAGGCCGGGTGGACGTACCGCCGAATTGCTCAACACGTGGGGCGTGAGGTCTCCACAGTACATCGATGTTGTCGCCAGTGGTTGGCGGAAGGTGCACGTGCCCGTCGACCTGGGACCGGACCGCAGCGACGCACGGATGCACGCCAAGACCGTAGGATCCTACGCAGTGCCGTAGGGGACCGCACCGCCACTTCCCAGCAAATTAGGGACACTGTTGCTCCTGGGGTATCGGCGAGGACCATTCGCAACCGTCTCCATGAAGCTGGGCTACGGTCCCGCACACCGTTAGGCCGTCTTCCGCTCACGCCCCAACATCGTGCAGCCCGCCTCCAGTGGTGTCGCGACAGGCGTGAATGGAGGGACGAATGGAGGCGTGTCGTCTTCAGCGATGAGAGTCGCTTCTGCCTTGGTGCCAATGATGGTCATATGCGTGTTTGGCGCCGTGCAGGTGAGCGCCACAATCAGGACTGCATACGACCGAGGCACACAGGGCCAACACCCGGCATCATGGTGTGGGGAGCGATCTCCTACACTGGCCGTACACCACTGGTGATCGTCGAGGGGACACTGAATAGTGCACGGTACATCGAAACCGTCATCGAACCCATCGTTCTACCATTCCTAGACCGGCAAGGGAACTTGCTGTTCCAACAGGACAATGCACGTCCGCATGTATCCCGTGCCACCCAACGTGCTCTAGAAGGTGTAAGTCAACTAACCTGGCCAGCAAGATCTCCGGATCTGTCCCCCATTGAGCATGTTTGGGACTGGATGAAGCGTCGTCTCACGCGGTCTGCACGTCCAGCACGAACGCTGGTCCAACTGAGGCGCCAGGTGGAAATGGCATGGCAAGCCGTTCCACAGGACTACATCCAGCATCTCTACGATCGTCTCCATGGGAGAATAGCAGCCTGCATTGCTGCGAAAGGTGGATATACACTGTACTAGTGCCGACATTGTGCATGCTCTGTTGCCTGTGTCTATGTGCCTGTGGTTCTGTCAGTGTGATCATGTGATGTATCTGACCCCAGGAATGTGTCAATAAAGTTTCCCCTTCCTGGGACAATGAATTCACGGTGTTCTTATTTCAATTTCCAGGAGTGTATTTCGTACACAGTGGTGCGACTGCATACCTCACCACACAACATTAATTGCCAGACGATAAATGTAAACGTTTCCGAGGAAAAGCGTCCATTGTGACGATTGCCATTACGTCATTACGAAATCAATTGAGGATAACGTAAGGTTTTCTCCGGGTTTTGCTACACATTAACACTTCCCACATTTTCTCGTGTAAGGCGTCTGCCAGACCGTAGATCATGCAAAATCTTAAGGTCCTAAGTTAACCACAAGCAAATGCAGCCAATAATTGAATTTTCGATATCTAAGACATGACATGCCCTGCTCCTTACTTGTTGACTGCATCAACTTAGAAACTTCTACATCGTACTGTTTGGTGCGACCTCATACCTCAGGCCCGCAGCTCGTGGTCGTGCGGTAGCGTTCTCGCTTCCCACGCCCGGGTTCCCGGGTTCGATCCCCGGCGGGGTCAAGGATTTTCTCTGCCTCGTGATGGCTGGGTGTTGTGTGATGTCCTTAGGTTAGTTAGGTTTAAGTAGTTCTAAGTTCTAGGGGACTGATGACCATAGATGTTAAGTCCCATAGTGCTCAGAGCCATTTGAACCATTTGAACCATACCTCAGGACGCAACTTAATTGCCGACAATATATGTAAATGTTTCCGAGAGTAAAGCGTCCATTGTGACGATTTGACATTACGTCATTACGGAAACAAATGACAAAAACGTAAGGTTCTCTTCGGTTTTTACTACACATTAACACATCTCGCATTTTCTCGTGTAATGTGGCTGCCACAACTCGGTTGATGCAAAATCTTAAGGTCCTAGGTCAACTACAGGGTATCAAATGCGGCCAATATTTGAATTTTCGATAGCTAAAACATGACTTGCACTGCTCCTTACTTCTCGACTGCATCAATTTAGAAGCTTATATTTCGTACAGAGTGGTACGACTGCTTACCTCAGCACGCGACGTTAATTGCCAGACGATGAATGAAAGCGTTTCCGAGACAAAAGCGTCCAATGTGACGATCATGCTTTACGTCATTATGAAAACAATAGACGAAAACGTAAGGTTTTTTTAGGTTTTTACTTCATTAACACTTCTCGCATTCTCTTGTGTTATGTGGCTGCCATACCTCGGTTCATGCTAAATCTTAAGGTCCTGGGTCAACTGCAAGGCAGCAAATGCGGCCAATAATTGGAATTTCGATTACTAAAACATGACTTGCACTGCTCCTTACTTGTCGACTGCGTCAACTTGGAAGCTTCTATTTCGTACAGGGTGTTGTGACTGCATACCTCAGCGGGCGACATTGATTGCCAGACGATGAATGTAAACGTTCCCGAGAGAAAAGCGTCCGATGTGACGAATTGGCACTACGTCATTATGAAAACAAATGACGAAAACGTAAGGTTTTCTTTGGTTTTTCTGCCACTCAAAGTGCTGCCATCTTTCACCCCCCCCCCCCTCCCCCATCATAGCGATCAGCTAGTATGAGAGAAATGGACACAGGAAAGTAATAACGTTCCAGGAAATCCCATTCTAGGGACATTGAAGGGTAAATGTTCCAGACGGTTTATTTCCAATAAGACACGCATACTGGGCATCTACAACGTCACATCTGCCAGATCGTTTCTATTGTGAGCAGTGGAAAACAAAACATCGTACTGAAGAAGCCACAGAGTTTAACACTGGCTTTGCTTAACGTGCACGTGCATTTTCATTTACTTTTGTCTAATAGTAAATGGAATTAACTTTGCACTGATTTGTTGCCGTTACCATAAAATTTGAAGTACATTTCTACTTTTCGATTTCTTCATTTTGAATACCTGCAAATTTTTATTATGAGACAGAAACTATACTTATATTATGCTATGCATCGAAAAAAAACAAACAACAATTAACTGTTCAGGCCGAAAGACGAAGAGCTAGTGAGACGCGGTTTTTGGTAGACGAAGTAATAGGAATAATCTGGCCACTGTTAATGATGATCTAATGATAATTCTGTTATTGTTTTGAAAGATACATTTAAATATGCATTGAACGTAGCTCCAAATTATTTTGGGAATTATAATTGCTGTATGATGAATCTACATTGAAGATTTTGTAATGCAAAACATTTCGATCTGAGAATACTTTATGTGGTAGAACGGCATTGACCTTGTGTGTCATTAGGATAAAGTTAATTGGCCGCCATTAACATAAAATTTATCCGCCATTAACGTAAAATCTATTTTTCAGTGCACTGTAATAAGGACTCACTTCAGATGATTGGACAATTAAAGACAACTCAAACCGTTATTTTAATGGTATTTGTAGGTCCAATGCAGCATTTACCGTGGACAGTCCCTGAGCCTAGACTATCAGTTTTATGTAGGGAGTACTACTTTAAAAAAGCACTGCGTCTTCAGGCCACAAGTGGCCAATCAGGACCATCCGACCGCCATGTCATCCTCAGATGAGAGTGAGGAGGAGCTGGCTGTCCCACTCGTTGTGATTGTTTTCTTTGACCGGAGCCGCTACTATTCGGTCGAGTAGCTCCTCAATTGGCATCACAAGGCTGAGTGCAACCCGAAAAATGGCAACAGCGCACGACGGCCCGGATGGCCAATCATACAAGTGCCGACCACGTCCGTCAGTGCTAAACTTCAGTGATCTGACGGGAACCGGTGTATCCACTGCGGCAAGGCCGTTGCCCCTACTATTTTTACACGATATTTTTGATCGTAGATCAGGTCCAATGGCTCGAAAGAATGGACGTTTACCATGCTATGCACATTTATATTTTCACTACATCGACACAGCTGGTCCAATTTCGACCACAGGTGATGGTAGCCAGACGGTGCCAAGCATCACGTGTACATTAGTGCACCCAAGTGTGCATGCATCACGGCATTCGTGACATTTAAATTTGTTACTTCTTTGCTACTATATTCGCAATAAATTTCGCAGACAGTATCCGCATATGACGCTGAATGTACCTACAAAATTATATCATTGTACGACACATGTACCAGGAGATACGTCATAAAAAAATCAGGACTAGGTCAGACGCTGCTAAGTACGGACGTGGACGCACAGCTGTAAATAAATGCCTGGGCAACGCCAAGTTTTTCCGCTAGTCATCTATAAAGATAAAAAATCCCCAATACTATCTACCAGCGTATTCTTTAAAAACCTTTATTTTGTCATACATTTTTTCCTGTAAAAATCGTAAATACCGTGCACCAATGTGTTTTTTAAAAATCGTCTCATATTGTCATGTCATTTTATGTATTTATGATTGAATTTGTGTAATCTGTGGCTGCAAGTCCCCTCCCTTTATGGGGGAATCGAAATAATAAACAACGGAAAAGAAGTCTGGGTCAATTTCTTCCTTATTTTTCCGAACTTCTGATAATAGTAAATCGTTGGCGTTTTGAGGGCGTGGTAGGTAGATACAAGAGATTAGTGTAGGGTTAGAATTTGGGTCAGATGCAGTGCCAGGAGGTTCTGTTTCCATCTGGCTAGCTTCAGAGTACTTCACCATCTACTAAGTGATGCGTTTCAATGTGAATGGTTTGTTCTGTGCTAGGTCTACTCTTTACTGCACAATGCTGTTCCTTCGATGCTATTAAAATCAGGATGTTATCAAAACATATGCTCAGTGGCAGACTGGAGTCTGCAGAAATATTTCCAGTGGGATGGGTTGGGAGGAAGGGAGGGGGAGGCGCGTCGGGAATGGAGTGCATGATTCTGAAACTGGCACTTTGTGTACAAATCAGCTGGTCAGTTACGAGAGGCGTCAAGCTGCAAGACCCTAACTCTATAAGCGCTACAACTGGTCAAAGCTAAGGTTTAGCAGTATTGTGGAGAATTCTTATCTGGAAGAGTATGAGTATACTGTGACGAATAAAAACTCTTTACTCCAGATTCCAAGGAGGGTTGGGGGGCGATGGATGAAAGTGCCCCTTTGCCTCTCCTCCCCTCCCCACCTCCTCCCCTCCCCTTCCCCCTCCCCCTCGCACTTCGGGAGGACAACGGTTCAATCCCGTCTCCGGCCATCCTGATTTACGTTTTCCGTGATTTCCCTAAATCGCTTCAGGCAAATGCCGGGATGGTTCCTTTGAAAGGGCACGGCCGATTTCCTTCCCCATCCTTCCCTCACCCGAGCTTGCGCTCCGTCTCTAATGACCTCGTTGTCGACGGGACGTTAAACACTAATATCCTCCTCCTCCTCCTCCTCCTCCTCCTCCTCCTCCTTCCCTCGCACTCCCCCTTGCGGGCGCCAATGGCTGGCCCATTCATTTTGAGAACATTAGAGTTGCAGTAACTGTTCTAAGAAACTGTTCTAGATGTCCTTGCGCGTCGCTCTTACAACTCAGAACTCCAGTCGGAATGGCGGTTATCGCTGAAACAACTGGTTTTCGGCTCTATCAGATTCTCCAGCCTCACTTTAACCTAATTGTTAAAGCCTGTCACAAAACCAGTTCTTGTAATAATCGATTTTCAGTCTTTTATTTACATTACTTGCCCTAATAAACGCAGAAATCGAACAAAGATAAAAAATTTCGACTTTCTCAGTTTCTTGATAAATGGAATCAAAAAGTTAAATTACATACTTTTATGATGACCTGCAGCCGTCCAGAACGAAATTAGAATTATATTAATACCGTCAGCTGCTCACGGGCGTCGATATATATCAATGGGGACAGGTGCCCCGCCCGGGACTCGAGCCCGGGATCTCCTACTAAAATGACAGACGCTCTGTCCAACTGAGCCACCGAGGGCACAGACGATAGTGCGACTGCAAGGACTATCTCGCTCCCGCCTCCCGCGAGACTCACATTCTCACCTTGTATTCCACACACTACATTCGTAGTGTCCCACCCCAACACACTCATTACTCGTGGAAGACATTCTTACCGAGTCCCGTAAGAGTTCGGGGAATACGTGTGCATCTTCACAGAAGGAGGAGGTCATGGCCGGTATTGCCAGAACCATATACTTATATGGATATGGTGTCTGTTCTTTCGGACATGTCTTCCACGAGTAATGAGTGTGTTGGAGTGGGACACGACGGATGTAGTGTGTGGACATACAAGGTGAGAATGTGAGTCTCGCGGGAGGCGTGCGCGAGACAGTCCCTGCAGACGAAGTATCCACTGTGTCCTTGGTGGCTCATATGGATAGAGCGTCTGTCATTTTAGCAGGAGATCCCGGGTTCGAATCCCGGTCGGGGCACACATTTTCACCTGTCCACGTTGATATTCATCAACGTTCGTGAGCAACTGAGGGTATTAATATAAACGGTATTAATATAATTCTAATTTTTTTAAATTAAATAGTCAAGTAAAACTTTGTCCGCTGTTCGCTGCTTTTCTCGAAATATGGCGAGTGGTTCTATACTACAAAAAAACTGCCAGTATTCTCCTATTGATCTTAGTTTTTAGAAGCTCTGCTCAAAAATTATATTGTAATCGGTTATCACAGCACTATGTGGGCATTACGTATAATCTAGCGACAAAGGGTGAAAACTGCAGCTGAAGAACTCTCTTTTTCGTTTTAATTTCTCTGTTTTCAAGGGCTACAAGCAGATAACGGCATACTACGTAGACACAGGCAGCATATCAGGCACTTTCTATTTTTATCCCGAACTATGAATGATTTGTTAAATTTTAACTTTTTTCCTTGTATGATGTCGCAAGTCGACCAAATCGACCATTGTGCTTCACTCGTACTGCATATCGTAAAATACTTCCAGACTTCCAGATGATGCCATTCTGTGTTACAACTGACGTTCGACAACAGCGAGAAACTGCGTGTATAACAGGCACAATATTATCTCGGCAATGCTGGACTAATCCATTTATTGCTAGTTTCTGTCAGCAGTGTTATTAAAGTGGCATAGATCACTTTTCCCATTTTTCTGTAATAGTGCAGTATTTCAAAGCTATGGAAATCTTACAAATAAAAATTACTCGTTTTTTAAAAAAAGGTTTATTTGAAAACTAAAAATTTTACTGCGACTGCTGTGGCTAATTGATATATCTGTTTTTTCGTGGTTATCAGGAAAAAAATAAAAATATACTTGCTAAAACCGAGAGCAAACAAATACCGAAAGACACCGGTTATTCAGAACTAAAATACCGATATCGTTTTAACTGATCGGTTTTTCTATCTGTAAACTGCAATGTCGCCATAGAAAAGTGTGTCGTTACATCGTTGTCCATAGCAACTTCGAGACATGTGAGTGTTTATGCGCAATATCGGCAAATGGAAACGCGAAGAGGTAATAAGCACATGAGCGGTATAATTTATTTCACGGTCAGAAGAGTCGAGTGACAGACAAGACTGAATCACTGTAATAGAAATTATATGGAAAGCTGTATAAAGGAAAATTTCCAGTTCTTTCGTGGATTCCAAAATTGAAGCAAATTCCGGGACATCAAGGTAACAGAGTCTTATACGGATAGTATTCCACGACTAACGTAATTGACCCACATACTGTACTGGTATACGGATAATATTACACGACTAACGTAATTCACCTGAAATTCGTTACCAAGATGTAGTCGTAAACGGATAGTATTACACGACTTACGTAATTCAGCTGAAGTTAATTACAAGCATGTTACTATAACATTCGCTACTACTCATTACGCTAATTCACCTTCAGCCATTATGCGCAAGCGCAGATGTTAGTTATGATACGTGCACCATCCAAAAATTTATCAAGGTAGTAACTCAACACAACTACAAACGATCATTGTGTGCAAAATAAATAGCATACCTCATAAGAAGAACATGACGGGTTTGAATCATTCCCACCGCAAAGGATTAAAAATTCAGGCTCGCACACAAGACCACTTGATAACTAACCAGAAACTCAGTTTAGTTGTAGCTTCGGTGACGATAGTCTTTTTTACATTTTCCCCTCAAACTAGATAATTATGAAACGTAAGCAACTACTCTAAAATATCTGCTGCAACGGCCTTATCGCAGTTGTTACACCGGTTCCCGTGAGATCACCGAAGTTACGGGCGTTGTCGGGCGTGGTCGGCACTTGCATGGGTGACCATCCAGGCCGCCATGCGCTGTTGTCATATTTCGGGGTGCACTCAGCCTCGTGATGCCAATTGAGGAGCTGATCGACCGAATAGTAGCGGCTTCGGTCAAGAATACCATCATAACGACTGGGAGAGCAGTGTGCTGACCCCACGCCCCTCCTGTTCGCATCCTCCACGGATGATGACACGGCGGTCGGATGGTCCCGTCCCAGTAGCCCACTCGTGGCCTGAAGACGGAGTGCTTACAAAGCAACTACTCTCTAGTGCATGGCCGTGCTACTGAGACCTTGATGCTTGGCATCAACAACAGATGGCAGTACACAAGGTTGGCTTACGCCTACTGGCGAATTTTGCGATCTGTCGTAAGCCTGCGTAAACACGTAGGGCCTTCCGTCTTAAGTGCAAGGATATCCATTGCGTTTTCTGCCGCGCGACTTAGGTGGAATGTTTCATTATTTCTGAAATTTTATAGAAATGTTTTTCGTTGTATGTCCTCTCCATCGGTACTGAATTTACTGTAAAATTATTTGCTCGCTTTTCGGAACTTCCGTTCATGGTAAATCGATACTATTTGAAGCCGTGGTAGACACGAGCCTAGTGTGCTTCACCTTCAGCACCTTCTGTTTCAGTCTCGGTTCCTATGTCGCTGATTTCACAACTAACAGTTCGTTATCTACTGAGTATACTGTCTATTGCACGACACTATCCCTCCCACGCTGCTAAATTTAGGTCGTCGGCAAAATATGAGTGCAGTGGAACAACGGCGTCCGTGTGTGTGGAGGCCTATTACTATGAAATTCACCCAGTCCAGACCGCCAAGGAAAAGAAACCTTGAGATTTGGAAAGGGTGTTGATCTTATACAGCTTATACTGCATATTTCGAAATTCCACCTCTAAGGGGGAGAAACAAGAAATGAAAGGATTTATGAAAGATGTAGCTATTAAGGTAATTTTGAAGCTAGACATACGAAAATTTGTATCTGGTTTCTAGGTCAGAAATAAAAAAATATGTGTTCCAGTATTATTGTAAATTTAACCTCTATGAGGTGAAATAGTGGGTGAACGTTTTATTTTGAGATCAATAATTATGGAAGAACTACGAAAGTATTTTTAAGGCTACATCTACGGAAACTGGTATTTGACTTCAAGGTTACAAATAAGAAAATACGTGTTTCAGTGTTTTTGGAAGTTCAACCCCTAAGGGGATGAAATAGAGTGAGCTGGTGCGTTTCTGGCGCCAGTTTCCATCGATCGTCATTTTGATCTTTGAGTCGCGGTCCAGAGGACACTGCTCCCTAACCGACCGCAGTAGCTCTCTGCGCGGCCCCACATCGGGCTTACCGCGCTTACTCTGGACACAGTTACCAACAAATCGCCTGACATCGCGATATAGGTTGGGCCAAAACATGTGTTACCGAACTCGGTCAAGGTCTTGTAGAACCCCAAATGACCCCCGACCGCCGAATCATGAGTACCATGCTAACTCGTTCCTGTGGAATACAGACCTTCACTTCACCACGGTTGTCTCCCCCTTTACACAAGAGGCCCCCACGAAGGCAATAGCCAGTAACGACGTCGCCATCCGCCAACTGCTGCCGAATCGGTCCCCACCTAGGGGCCTCAGCCTGTTTGCCAGCTAAGTCGCAGAAGAAAGCTGGTGTCTCGGAGAGAAGGAAATTCACCCTAAGATCCGGCTTCACGTGGCCCTTGCCTTCCCCAGATTCTGCCGCGAACATACGGCTGAGAGCGTCGGCCACTGATATGTCGAACCCGGAGATAAATCTTGTCATCTTAACTTCGGCATGATTTTTAGCGTACTTATTAATCAAAGTTTAAGGGCTGTCACTGGTCCAGTAACTCACGGAGGCTCATTTGTTTCAGTTCAGTTGTATTGCTCACCGGTTCTCCAGATAAGGTTGTGTAGTTTATGTCTCAGAGTATTGTCTGTCGTTGATGTGTGTTGTGTTAGAGATAATTGGCAGCGGTCGACGCTAGCATGCTAGGAGCAGAGCACCACGGGGGCAGAGAGCTATTTAAGGCCATGTCCTCTCCTTCACATCTCGGGTTATGTTGTCACTTTTGTGTGATTCCATCTTTACGGTGGACAACTATAGCATCCGAAGTTCAATTGCATTGCCAAGTTGAGGTCCCTGTCTCGTGGACCTCTCGTATTGATTTGAATCCTTGGTCTGCTCACGTCTATCGCCAACTCACACGAAATATTGAAGCAACCTCATTTTAAGGGTATTGTCATATGGTCATGTTCTAGTTGTAATCATTCTAAGAATATTGTTGATTAATCAACTGAGTAAGCAAATTTGAAGATCGGTTTGTTCAAAATTAAAGCACCTCCTTAATTGTTTTAGTCATTTGTATATAGTTTTGTTTAGGAAAGTTGGCTAGCCAAAATCTCTGTTCTTACGCTTAATCTGTTCCTCTGCTGATTGGAAGTAATGAGAGTTCTGCTGGGAATTCTATGGACATTTGGACTATTTAAGTAAAGCTTTACCTAAGTATATTTACCTAGTCATATTCAAATTTCAAGTTTTACGGTTCTTGTTCCATTTAAAGAAATTTATTTATTATTTGTCCAACTGATCTGGCCTTGTAAGGCAGTCTCTTGTATTATTGTGATTGTGATTTTATAATGCTTTTGATTGTAATAAAATATGTAGCAACTACAACGGATTACTATTGTGATTTTGGTGTGTCACTACCATAACCCATTTCATAGAGGATGAAATGTTTCATGAAATGTTTAATTATGAAAGCATTTTTAAAGCTAAATACGTGAAAACCTGAATTTGGCTTCACGGTTGAAGTAAAAAAAAAATACATGTCTCACTGTTTTTGATACATTCAACTCGTAATGGGGTGGAATATAGGATGAAATGTTTTATGAAAATAATTCAGAGTGAATAAATTGTGTTATTGAAAAATACGTGTTTCACTGTTTTTGGAACTACAGCCTCCAAGGAGGTGCAAGAGGGGCACACGTATTCACTGACTCATCGCCTTCCAGCCCAACCTGCAAAGTATACGAACTTGAAATTTGATGAAGGTGTAAATCTTACGCTGTAAGCATCATTTAGGAAGAGATTGTTCGAAATTCCACTCCTAAGGGGGTGAAATAAGGGTTGAAAGGGTTTTTGAAAATATGTCCCTATGTCCCTATTGAAGCTAGAACTACAAAACTACGAAAATTGGCATTTGGTTTCTCAGTGAGAAACAAAAAAAAAAAAAAAAAAAACAGGTTTTCAGAATTTTCAGAAATTCTTCCATTAGGGGCATGAAATAATTAGTGAAGGTTTTTTGAAAATAAATCATTATTAAAGAACTACTAACGCATTTTTAAAGCTTCATCTATGAAAATTGGTATTGGACTTCTCGGTTGGATGTAAAAAAAAAAGTGTTTCGTTGTTTTTGGAAATTTAACTCACCAACAGAGTGAAATAAGGGATGAAAAGTTTTATGAAATATTTCACTATGAAAGCATTTTTAGAACTTAATCGATGAAGATTTGAATTTGGCTCCTCGGTTCTAAATAGAAGAATACGTGTTTAATTGTTTTTGAAAATTCAACCCCCAAAAGGTGTGAGATGTTTCTAAAATGTTTCATTATGAAAGCATTACTAAATATATCTCTGAATACGTATTTGGCTCCTCTGTTAGAATTTTTCAATGTTTCACTGGTTTTGGAACTTCGATCCTAAGGGGATGAAAAATTTTAATGAAATATTTATTGCGTTATATTAAAATATTTTAAATCTGCATCTCTGAAAACCGGTATTTCACTCCTCAATTAGATATAAAGAAATATGTGTTAGGGAATGAAAGATTCTACGGGGATATCACCACAAGAATACAAACGGCTTGACTAACAAAAACTTTGGACTCCAGCTATCGGCATTGCTTTTGGTCATAAGAACATTCAGTAAAAGACCATGCTTCAATGGCGTTAATTAGCGTGAAAAGTTAAGAAAGTGTTGCAGTTTACAAAAGACATAAAAAAACGATTAAAGAAAAAAAAATTCTTTGCAGACCATACGGTTTACGCAAGTAAAGAAGCGGATAATAAGCTAGCTCTTTATGCAAATGAGTTGGTAATTTTAAGTTCCGAGAAATGTCACGCAGCAGGAACGAAGTCCTATAGTTGCTACGATTGGCTAAAGGAAAAGTTTTGCAGAATCACGGGAAATCTACAAGTGGCAGAGAATCTCGTAATGAATAAAAATTCTGTACTGAAGATTCCAAGGTGGGAGACGCAAGATTCCTCTTCCCCCCTCCTCTCTCCACCCCCTCCCATTGCTATCCTCCTTTTCCTACAGCAAAAAAAACTAGAGAAATTTCCGCTGTGAAACTATTTTAAACAAGAGAACGGCCCTTGAAATTTAACGCTTCAAAGTTTTAAGCCCTGCTCATTCCGGATATTGATTTGAAACTGTTAACTCATATTTGAAACCTGAGTACATAATCCCTGTGACATTTGATCAACGGTGTTCCTTAAGGACAGGTTCCGATTGAAAACGTTCGAAAATTCGATTTCTTTGTAATTGCATTTTTTTGAAGGTGTACTTGTCTAGACTCTTGGAACGGAAAGTTTTTTTTAATCCTTGCGTTACAAAAGTTTCTACAGCCCATTGTTTGAAGCAGTGTCACGGCTGCCATGAGCCGCGCGGGTAGCCGCGCTGTCTCAAACGCCTTGTCACGGTTCGCGCGGCTCCCCCCGTTGGAGGTTCGAGTCCTCCCTCGGGCATGGTTGTGTGTGTGTGTGTGTGTGTGTGTGTTTTGTCCTTAGCATGTTACTGTAAGTAGTGTGTAAGCATAGGGACTGATGGTTCAAATGGCTCTGAGCACTATGGGACTTAACTTCTGAGGTCATCAGTCCCCTAGAACTTAGAACTACTTAAACCTAACTAACCTAAGGACATCACACACATCCATACCCGAGGCAGCATTCGAACCTGCGACCGTAGCGGTCACACGGTTCCAGATTGAAGCGCCTAGAACGGCACGGCCACACCGACCGGCTAGGGACTGATGACCTCAGCAGTTTGGTTCCATAGGAGCTTACCATAGACAGACGGTTGCCATGGGACACTCTTGAGTCGGAAACGCTCTGCTCAGGTAGAAGGCCTACACTACGCTTGTCCGTCCCCTTTTAGAATACTGCTGCGCGGTGTGGAATCCTTACTAGATAGGATTGTCGGAGTTCAAAGAAGGGCAATAAGCTATATCGCGAAATATGGGAGAGAGTGTCACTGAAATGATACAGGATTAGAGATGGATATCATTAAAACAAAGGCGTTGTTGGTTGCGACGAAATTCCAATCACCAACTTTCTCCTCCGAATGCGAAAATATTTTGTTGACACCGACCTACATAGGGAGAAACGATCACCATGGTAAAATAAGGAAAATCAGAGCTCGTACGGAAAGATATAGTTCGTTCTTTCCGCGCGCTATACGAGATTGGAATAATAGAGAATTGTGAAGGTATATGAAGATAGTAACTGTTCTCGAAATAACAGGTACCACTGATGACCGTGCAGCTTCTCTAGAATAAATGATAATTAATTGAAATGCTCAGCTGCCGACAGGTGTTGATGTACCTCGGGGTACTTTTTTTCAGCTGTCCCCATCGAGGTATATCAACACCTGTCGGCATCTGAGGGTTTCAATTAATTATCAATTCTGAAGGTAATTCGATGAACTTTCTGCCAGGCACTTAAATGTGATTTGCAGAGTATCCATGTAGATGTAGATGAAAACTCGTCCCGTGTCGCACATGCTCAAAATGATTCATACTGCAGAATGCATGCAAACATACTCGCCGAAAAAACTGACGAATAACGCGTGCTGCATATCCAGGTTAGACAGATCGGCTTTTCCTGCCAAGAAGAACAGGAAATTGCTATCTAGGAACAATTCGGGCTAGAGGAAGGGTTGATAAGTACTCCTTGAATTCCAGACTGTAAATAACGAAAATGCATTTTTGGTAAAAATTGGTCAAAACATAATCCTGTGCCCTCCGTATTGGATTATGAAAATCTGACTTCGGATTCGTGTTCAGCGACATTAAAACTATATATGTAACACTCAGTTCATGCAAATCGAGGTAATAATATAACTAAAAGTTTTCCCTAAACTTTTAACATGGTTTTTTCTTTTCTTTTCTTTTTTTTTTTCGAGAAACGATTTTCTCAGTACGGCATGTAGCATTAACTAAAAATGGTTCAATCTCTTAACTTCTACCTCTGACCCCGAAAAGTAAACACCTTTCTTAGGTGCTTATATCTATAATATATGACATTTGTTAGTATTAACTAATTTTTGTGAAGGCATAAGGAGTGAAACAAACTCCCAAAACATCGAACTCAAAGTTCGAATTTGCACCGTATCGTTAAATTTAAGGTTATTTCATTGCGGTTATGTATGAGCTCCCATAAATTTTATGTAATATCGACTGATGTTATCCATTTTTAATTTGAGAGAAGTATGAGCTCCTATAAATTTAATGTATCAACTGATGTTATCCATTTTTGATTCCAGGTAACATCTGAGAGGCCACACTCCACGCAGTCTGCATACTTCAGACTCGCAGGCCCTTCATCAAATCATAATTACGGGCGCCATTTTGTTCTTCTTTTTTTTTACTGAAAATCTAAAATAAATCTCATACTATGATCACTCGTAATTCCCAAACAGATTCTTCGAATGTATTTTCATTGTCTCAAAAAAAATTTCCAAATGTACCAATTTTTGCTCATTTGAATGAGAACCTGGCCGTAACGCCGGAGATTTTTTTTGGAGACGCTGTACGTTCGCGAGAAGAATTTCGTTCTGCACGTGTCAATGGACTTTCCACAGATGTTACTGTGTGTGTCTGTATGTGTGCTACTCAGTCGTGCCATTTGAGAGTACATCTTTGCATAGTTTTCCTTTCACGCTGTAAACAGTGCTCGGCTCAGTTGCTAACTGGCCAGTGAGTGGTTCCGAAGGTGTCGGATGTGCGGTGCGTTCGGTCTGCTATGACAACAACAGACACTGAAGGAGCTAGCTGCTGGGACGCCAGCGAACAAATTATGCCAAGTAAGACGAAGAGAACTATTCTAAAATTATGAGCCGCCTCAAAAGTGTTTGTCATTAGTAAATCTTGTAGTTGAGACTGACAATCAATCTACAATAACTGACAGTTTTACCCAGAGAGAGAGATACAGGAAATCCGCCCCCCCCCCCCCAACACCACAAAGGAATTTTGGTTGTGATGACAGTCCGATGGGTAGTGTAGCCCGAGATCAAAGGTTGGAAGGGGGTAATTTGATTGAGAGTTGTTTATGCCAACGGTTATGAATGCCGAGTAAACGTTGTGCGAGCAGATTGCCCTGTAGCGTAGCCTAGTGTTTCCGTCCGCGCCATATTTAACACACTTTCTCTAGCTGTGTACAAAAGTCGCACAACAGTCACGAAAACTACGTTTCTGGTGGGGGAGGGGAGATTCCACTATGTAACTTTCACTACAATTTTTAGTAACCGCCGAAATAGAAGCTTAATTTTAACTATATTTCCGTTTGTGGGAAAATAGTTCTCTTTCGGCAGCAATTATAATATATAGGCGACTTATTAGTGTTTTTTTTCTTTTTTTTTAACTCGGAATCATGATGTCAATAGACGCAGAGCTTTTTTTTTACGTTACTTGATTCGTGGTCTATACTAAACAATGCAACGTATTGGTAAATTCTTTGAAGTGTGACGTGTGTCTGCAATGTTCGTAAGGCCAAGTTTGTATATATTCGGTGTCTGTATAATTAAGGCGAGAAGAATAATGTTCAAGGAGCACTGCATTAGCAGTCTATGAAGAAATTGAGAATTTGGATCTGATGAACGGCATGCTCGGGCAGTTCGTGCAATTAGGTTGCCCACTGCGTAATTCGAACACAGTGATCATTGCCTCTCCCTAGAAACCAGGGGACTCGGGTGCTAATCCTGGTCTGGCACAAATTTTCAACAGTGCCCATTGTCAGCTAATGTCGTTGTTTCGGTGTTAAATTGTATTTTGTTCACGATACGCCGTTTAGCTTCTTCATGGATAAGAGCTTTGTAAAGCGTACAGGCTGTACAGATTATATTAGTCGCTCGTCGTTAGTCCAAGGCAACTATAGCGATTTTTAAACACAGTTGTAGTGCATATTAAGCCTACAAACGTATTTGTGCCCTGTGTTTCTTTACCAAGAACTTATTCGTAGGTAATTTTCCTATAGTGGTATTTTAAGTATTTATAGCCTGCAGGCTTGGATGAAATATGAAACATATGTCCGAAGTTTCTGTTGATGCTGCAGATACTGTTTTATCCGTACTAGGGGCACAAATTCTTCATTTAATACAGGACACAATTTGCCTCGAGAGTTACCAATTTTTCGCAATATAGGCCTAGCTTCGATATATTTTTCTTTAGTGCTTGTTTGGATTTCTTCCACCAATTATTCGGTATGCGGTTTCATCCCTTTCGTAGCCTAGAGTTCATAAACGGTCGATAATATTAATAATTTCCTTTCTCACTTTTATTTTCTGTAGAATCTCCTGTTTATGGTTATTGCTAACCTGTTTCACGATCTCACTTTTATTATTTTTATTTTTCTAGTTTTGTGACTGGTGGCCAAATTTTCTTAGAATTTGGTTTTCAATTCTGAAATAGTAACAGTTAAAGGTCAAGTGAAGATTGCGATCTATTTGAGGAGAGTGGTTCGGAGATCTTTTATATTAGACGTACACAGGTCATGGAGATCCTTATCTATATAAAATTACTTCGAGTGTGATGTAGCCCATTCTCTTGTCATGATCTCGGCTGTATCGTAGCGCATTGTCTCGGTTAGGTTGGAGATTTTGGACTATTGTGGTGTATGTTGTGTATGTACACTAATTTATTGTCACTGAATATATATTTTTTACTCATTTGCTGGATTCCAGTTTTCCGCTTTTTGCGGCGAAAAACCTTTTCCAGCGAAGGGCCCAATAGCTTGTCAGTTATATTCGTGACTTTCTCGACGGTCATTAATTTCATGATAGTCTATCCACCGGCGTCATTGTTAACATCGAATACAGATTTAAGTATTAGGAAGGCTAATATGAAGCTAACGCATGAGTAGGTCTAATGATGAATAAAAAAATACGAATGCGGGTTAGCTACTACAAGCAGGACAGTGAACGCATTATTGTGGCCAAGATAGACACGAAGCCCAAGCCCACCACAGTAGTACAAGTAGTCCGCTGATGACGAAGAAATTGATGAAATATGTGATGAGATAAAAGAAATTATTCAGATAGTGAAGGGAGATGAAAATTTAATAGTAATGGGTGACTGGAATTCGATAGTAGGAAAAGGAAGAAACGGAAATGTAGTAGGTGAATATGGAATGGGGGTAAGAAATAAGAGGAAGCCGCCTGGTAGGTTTTTGCCCAGAGCATAACTTAATCATAGCTAACACTTGGTTCAAGAATCATGAAAGAAGGTTGTATACGTGGAAGAGACCTGGAGATACTGCTAGATTTTAGATAGATTATATGATGGTAAGAAAGAGATTTAGGAACCAGGTATTAAATTGTAAGACATTTCCAGGGGCAAATGTGGACTCTGACCACAATCTATTGGTTATGAACTGTAGACTAAAACTGAAGAAACTGGAAAAAGGTGGGTATTTCAGGAGATGGGACCTGGATGAACTGACAGAATCAGAAGTTGTAGAGTGTTTCAGGAAGAGCATTAGGGAACGATTGACGGGCATGGGGGAAAGTAATACAGTAGAAGAAGAATGGGTAGCTTTGAGGCATGAAATAGTGAAGGCAGCAGAGGATCAAGTAGGTAAAAAGACGAGGGCTAGTAGAAATCCTTGGGTAACAGAAGATATATTGAATTTAATTGATGAAAGGAGAAAAAACAAAAATGCAGTAAATGAAGCAGGCAAAAAGAAATACAAACGTCTCAAAAATGAGATCAACAGGAAGTGCAAAATGGCTAAGCAGGGATGGCTAGAGGACAAATGTAAGGATGTAGAGAGGCGCATATCACCATGGGTAAGATAGATACTGCCTAAAGGAAAATTAAAGTGACAGCATAAATTGGAGTGGTGGGATCACTCATGGGAAAATTCCTGCAGTAGTGGGTGTTAGAGCTGCACCCTTTTTAGATTGAAGTCAGGTGATAGGTATTCCTGCTTAAGGGAAGTCTCTCTAACAAAAGAACCACTTTTGACACAGCTTAGGTATCCGAGTAATGAGGGAATTAATATATTTCATCAAAATATACAAGGTATTAGAGATAAAGTTAGTGAACTGCTTATAGATGTTCACTCTGAAATTATTGGTATATCGTAACACTTCTTAAATAAGGAGATAATTCAGAGGCTTCCTTTACCAGGATACAGGTTGGCTGGCAGCTTTTCTTGGAGCTCTTTACGGTGTGGGGGTGTAGCCATGTATGTGAAAAACGGCATCCCATTAGAGTCATTTGATGTTTCAAAGTACTGCACTGAAAAGTTGTTAGAATGTTGTGTAGGTGTGGTTAAATTTAATGGAGCTAAACTTCTAATCGTTATTTATAGATCCCCAGACGCCGATTTCACAACATTTTTGCTAAAGCTAGAGGAGGTTTTTGGTTCACTTTATAGGAAATACAAAAAGTTTGTTATATGTGGTGACTTCAATATTAATTGTATAAGTGATTGTGCAAGGAAGAGGATGCTGGTAGACCTCTTTAATTCATATAATCTTATGCAAACCGTATTCTTTCCAACGAGAGTGCAAGGGAACAGCAGAACAACGATAGACAACATTTTTGTTCATTCCTCATTACTAGAAGGGCATTCTGTTGGCAAAAATGTGAATGGCCTTTCAGATCATGATGCACAAATTTTAACTCTAAAAGGTTTTTGTGCTGCAACACATGTTAAATATAGTTATCAACTATGTAGGAAAGCGATCCAGTTGCTGTAGAGACCTTTGTAAACCTTATCAAGGAACAAGAGTGGCAAGATGTTTATAACACTGATACAGTAGACGATAAATATGCTTTTCTCAAGACTTTTCCCGTGCTCTTTGAAAGTTGCTTTCCGTTAGAACGTTCAAAACAAGGTACTAGCACAACCAGGCAGCCTGGGTGGCTAACTAGAGGGATAAGAATATCTTGTAGAACAAAGTGGCAATTATATCAAAACGTTAGAAACAGTCAAAATGTAAATGCAGCAGCCCATTACAAACAGTATTGTAAGGTGCTTAAAAATGTTATTAGGATGACAAAAAGTATGTGGTATGCAGATAGAATAGCTAAGACTCAGGATAAAATTAAAACCTTACGGTCAGTCGTAAAGGAAGTGGCTGGTCTGCAGAGACAGGTCGAGGATATAGAATCAGTGCGTAGTGGGAATGTCCGTGTTACTGATAAGTCGCATATATGTACAGTATTTGATAATCACTTTCTGAATATAGCAGGTGAAATAAATAGAAACCTAGCCCCAACAGGGAATCATATAGCGCTCTTAGAAAAAAGTGTTCCGAGACTGTTACCTGAAATGTTCCTCCATGATACTGATAAGAGGGAGATTGACTTAATAATTAAATCACTAAAGACCAAGAACTCACAGAATACTGAAGTATTGTTCTGTGTTTGTTAGCCCAGTACTTAGCCATATCTGTAACTTTTCCTTTAGGAGTGGTCGGTTTCCTGACCGATTAAAGTACTCTCTAGTGAAGCCACTTTATAAAAAGGGAGACAGGGATAATGTTGACAACTTTAGACCTATTTCCATGCCATCGGTGTTTGCTAAAGTTATCGAGAAGGTTGTATATACAAGGTTACTGGAGCATTTAAATTCACATAATTTGGTGTCAAATGTACAGTTTGGTTTTAGAAATGGTTTAACAACTGAAAATGCTATATTCTCTTTTCTCTGTGAGGTTTTGGATGGATTAAATAAAAGGTTGCGTACACTAGGTGTTCTCTTTGATTTAACGAAGGCTTTTGACTGTGTTGACCACAAAATATTACTGCAGAAGTTGGACCATTATGGAGTAAGGGAGTAGCATACAATTGGTTCGCCTTTTACTTTCAGAACAGAAAACTGAAGGTAATTCTCCGCAATATTGAGAGTGGTAGTGATGATCAGTCGCAATGGGGTTCTGTTAAGAGGGGCATTCCCCAAGGGTCGGTGCTGGGCCCACTGCTGTTTCTTATTTATATAAATGATATGCCTTCTAGTATTACAGGTGATTCAAAAATATTTCTGTTTGCTGATGACACCAGCTTGGCAGTGAAGGATCTTGTGTGTAATATTGAAACAGTATCAAATAATGTAGATCATGAAATAAGTTTGTGGCTTGTGGAAAACAATTTGATGCAAAATCACAGTAAGACTCAGTTTTTACAGTTTCTAACTCACAATTCAACAAGGACCGATATTTTGATCAGACAGAATAGGCATATTATAGGCGAGATGGAACAGTTCAAGTTCCTAGACGTTCAGATAGATAGTAAGCTGTTATGGAAAGCCCATGTCCAGGATCTTGTTCAGAAACTAAATGCTGCTTTATTTACCATTAGAACAGTATCTGAAATAAGTAACAGTTCAACACGAAAAATAATCTACTTCGCATATTTTCATACGCTTATGTCGTATGGTATTATTTTTTGGGGTAATTCTTCTGATTCAAAAAGGGTATTTTTGGCTCCAAAACGGGCTGTTCGAGCTATATGTGGTGTAAGTTCGAGAACCTCTTGTCGGCCCCTATTCAATAGTCTGGGAATTTTGACATTGCCCTCACAACATATATTTTCTTTAATGTCGTTTGTTGTTAGCAGTATTAGCCTATTCCCAACAGTTAGCAGCCTTCAATCAGTTAATACTAGGCAGAAATGAAATCTGTATGTGGAATGCACTTCCTTGACTCTTGTGCAGAAAGGAGTGCAGTATTCTGCTGCATCCATTTTCAATAAGCGACCACAAGAAATCAAAAATCTTAGCAGTAGCCCAAAATCTAAACTGAAGAGTTTCCTCATGGCTCACTCCTTCTATTCTGTCGAGGAGCTCCCGGAAGAGCTAAAAAATTAAGCAAATTCCAGTGTTACATTGTTGATTTTCTTTATTTAAACTTACGACTTGTCGCCTGAATATGTTTTTATATTTCATTTTATCTGTTTCTACTATCGTGTTATAATTTCATGTATTGACTCGTTCCATGACCATGAAGATTTCTCCTTAATTTGGTCCCACGGAACAATAAATAAATAAAAATAAAAAACCTTTTGAGAAAAGAGATCCACTTGTATGCATATCAAGAGCTCAGATGGAAACCCTGATATAAGCAAAGAAGGCAAAGCAGAAAAGTGGAAGGAGTATATAGAGGATCTATACAAGGGCAATGTACTTGAGGACAGTATAATGGAAATGGAAGAGGATGTAGATGAAGATGAAATGAGAGATGATATACTGCGTGAAGAGTTTGACAGAGCACTGAAAGACCTAAGCCGAAACAAGGCCCCAGGAGTAGACAACATTCCATTAGAACTAGTGACAACCGTGGGAGAGCCAGCCCTGACAAAACTCTACCATCTGATGAGCAAGATGTATGAGGCAGGCGAAATACCGTCAGACTTCAAGAAGGATAATAATTCCAATCTCAAAGAAAGCAGTTTTTGACAGATGTGAAAATTACCGCACTATCTATTTAGTAAGTCACAGGTGCAAAATACTAACGCCAATTCTTTACAAACGAATGGAAAAACTGGTAGAAGCCGCCCTCAGGGATCACCAGTTTGGATTCCGTAGAAATACTGGAACACATGAGGCAATACTGACCCTACGACTTCTCTTAAAGGCTAGATTAAGGAAAGGCACACCTACGTTTCTAGCATTTGTAGAGTTAGAGAAATCTTTTGATAATGTTGACTGGAATACTCTTTCAAATTCTGAAGGTTGTTGTTGTCTTCAGTCCTGAGACTGGTTTGATGCAGCTCTCCATGCTACTCTATCCTGTGCAAGCTTCTTCATCTCCCAGTACCTACTGCAACCTACATCCTTCTGAATCTGCTTAATGTATTCATCTCTTGGTCTCCCCCTACGATTTTTACCCTCCACGCTGCCTTCCAATACTAAATTGGTGATCCCTTGATGCCTCAGAACATGTCCTACCAACCGATCCCTTCTTCTGGTCAAGTTGTGCCACAAACTTCTCTTCTGCCCAATCCTATTCAATACTTCCTCATTAGTTATGTGATCTACCCATCTAATCTTCAGCATTCTTCTGTAGCACCACATTTCAAAAGCTTCTATTCTCTTCTTGTCCAAACTATTTACCGTCCATGTTTCACTTCCATACATGGCTACACTCCATACAAATACTTTCAGAAATGACTTCCTGACACTTAAATCTATACTCGATGTTAACAAATTTCTCTTCTTCAGAAACGCTTTCCTTGCCATTGCCAGTCTACATTTTATCTCCTCTCTACTTCGACCATCATCAGTTATTTTGCTCCCCAAATAGCAAAACTCCTTTACTACTTTAAGTGTCTCATTTCCTAATCTAATTCCCTCAGCATCGCCCGATTTAATTCGACTACATTCCATTAGCCTCGTTTTGCTTTTGTTGATGTTCATCTTATATCCTCCCTTCAAGACACCATCCATTCCGTTCAACTGCTCTTCCAATTCCTTTGCTGTCTCTGACAGAATTACAATGTCATCGGCGAACCTCAAAGTTTTTATTTCTTCTCCATGGATTTTAATACCTACTCCAAATTTTTCTTTTGTTTCCTTTACTGCTTGCTCAATATACAGATTGAATAACATTGGGGAGAGGCTACAACCCTGTCTCACTCCCTTCCCAACCGCTGCTTCCCTCTCATGCCCCTCGACTCTTATAACTGCCATCTGGTTTCTGTACAAATTGTAAATAGCCTTTCGCTCCCTGTATTTTACCGCAGCCACCTTTAGAATTTGAAAGAGAGTATTCCAGTCAACATTGTCAAAAGCTTTCTCTAAGTCTACAAATGCTAGAAACGTAGGTTTGCCTTTCCTTAATCTTTCTTCTAAGATAAGTCGTAAGGTCAGTATTGCCTCACGTGTTCCAGTATTTCTACGGAATCCAAACTGATCTTCCCCGAGGTCGGCTTCTACTAGTTTTTCAATTCTGAAGGTGGCAGTGGTAAAATACAGGGAGCGAAAGGTTATTTACAATTTGTACAGAAACCAGATGGGAGTTATAAGAGTCGAGGGGCATGAAAGGGAAGCAGTGGTTGGGAAGGGAGTGAGACGGGGGTTCTAGTCTATCGCCGATGTTATTCAATCTGTTTATTGAGCAAGTAGTAAAGGAAACAAAAGAAAAATTCGGAGTAGGAATTAAAATCAATGGAGACGAAATTAAAACCTTGAGGTTCGCTGACGACATTATAATTCTGTCAGAGACAGCAAAGGACCTGGAAGAGCAGCTGAATGGAATGGAGTGTTCTGAAAGAATGATATGAGCATCAATAAAAGCAAAACGAGGATAATGGAATGTAGTCGAATTAAGTTTGGTGATGCTGAGGGAATTAGATTAGGAATTGAGACACTTAAAGTAGTAAAAGAGTTTTCCTATTTGGGGAGCAAAATAACTGATGACGGTCGAAGTAGAGAGGATATAAAATGTAGACTGGCAATGACAAGGGAAGTGTTTCTGAAGAAGAAAAATTTGTTAACATTGAGTATAGCTTTAGGTATCAGGAAGTCTTTTATCCGAGTATTTGTATGGAGTGTAGCCATGTATGGAAGTGAATCATGGATGATAAAGAGTTTGGACAAGAAGAGAATAGAGGCTTTAGAAATTTGGTGCTACAGAAGAATGCTGAAGACCATATGGATAGATCACATAACTAATGACGAGGTACTGAATAGTATTGGGGAGAAGAGAACTTTGTGGCACAACTTGACTACAAGAAGGGATCGGTTGGTAGGACACGTTCCGAGGCATCAAGGGATCACCAATTGAATATTGGAGGGCAACACAGAGGGTAAAAATCGAAGAGGGAGTCCAGGAGATGAATACACTAAGCAGATTCAGAAGGATGCAGGTTGCAGTGGGTATTGGGAGATGAAGAAACTTGCACAGGATAGAGTAGCATGGACAGCTGCATCAAACCAGTCTCTGGACAGAAGACCACAACAACAACAATATGAAGGCATCTGTCTCATGTGTAAACTTCAACAGAAATGGGACAGACAAGAGGGTTACATTAGATTGTATGTAGTTTCCGTAGCAATTGATCCATCATGAGAAGATACTCAGTGGGAAACTAATATGCTAATTTACCTTACACAGATCGCAAGTGGACTGATCATGGACGTGAAATGAGGGATGAAAATTTAGACATACTTCTGATCGTACTCGCATTATTTGATTCCCCCCTCTCTCTCTGTCTCTGTCTCTCTCTCTCTCACTCACTCACTCACTCACTCACTCACTCACTCTCAATCGTGCGCGCCCTCGTTCTGCTAATAAATTCAATTCATTAATGGTGTCGGAGGAGATGGTTTAATAAATCCTTTAGGCTCCTCTTAAACTGAAATTTGTCAGTAGTAAAACTTTTTATGGCTGCTGGCAAGTTATTGAAAATTCTTTTTCCTGAATGATGGAGACTTTCTTGCACCAAAATAATTAACTTCCAAATTTTTGTGGAGATTATTCATGTTTCTAATAATGACTGCATGAAATGAGCTGTTGATTTGAAAATATTCATTTTTTTTGTAAAGACAAATTTCATGGGGAGAAGGTATCTTCTATCTCCACCATGTTAAACTGATCTATTTCCACGTCCCTTTTCTCAAGCTGTGTTATATTAACGGTAAAACACAAAACCTTTCTTACATGCATTTCCACTATTTTCCAGCAAGCTGAATATTTTTCATGAATAATATATTAATAGTGAAATTTTTGGAAAAATTTAGAGAGACAGGTTTTGCGGGCAAATTTCAAAAATAAAAAGACCACAGTGTTGTTTATTATAAAGCTTCTCCATGGATTTTAATTCCTACTCTGAATTTTTCTTTTGTTTCCTTTACTGCTTGCTCAATAAACAGATTGAATAACATCGGGGATAGACTACAACCCTGTCTCACTCCCTTCCCAACCACTGCTTCCATTTCATGCCCCTCGACTTTTCATGCCCTCCAGTAAGACAACTGACCGTTGGAATTCCATGGTTCTAGGATAAATGGTTTGAGAGGAAAGGTACATTTAGTTAGAAAAGTTACGGAAATTTTAAAGTTGTATTGCACTTAACAACGTACATGCACTCATTTAAATTCATTGTTTCTTTCACTGCATGTGTCATAGATTTCTCTCCCGTGTATTGCAAGCAGCACACTGGAAAGTTTTTTTTTTTAGTTTTTTACATGGCTCGTAAAGCTTTTCGTTCCTTTCCAATAGTACGCTTGCCGTACAAAAACAAAACATTTGTTTCATAATATTCACTATTTTATTTCTTGCAAGTCTTCTAGAACTTCTCTCGAAAACTTTGTGGGTAGATCTTGGCCTTTGTTTTGTTCAGAAACGAAAAACACCCCTGATTACCGTAGCAAACAACTGACTACGAGACGTGAAAGCTCAAATGAACGGGAAAAAATGTCCCTTGGCTCATCAGCTCAAAGAAGAACTGTCAGAGAAACAAGTGGGCATGTGTCACATAGCAAGCTGCCATTTAAATCAACATTTAGGACCTTGAAATAAGGATTTGGACTAAAATGCTTTTATATTCGCACTAAGTGTAAATCAAAGAGGTACAGTCACCAATAGAAAAAATCTTATTTTTATTCTGCTCTTCGGAATAAATATATTGCGAATCAGTAGTCAAATGCCGGGTTCCACAAACAGGAGAGGACTAGAAACTTTCGAAATGTGGTGGTGTAGAAGAATGCTACAACAGTTTAGATCGAATAGCTGACGGGGAGATACGAAATCAGATTAGGGAGCAGAGAAATTAATGGCACAACTTGACAGAAAGAACACTGCGATAAAATAAAAGAACAATATTTTTTCACTCAAAAATAGAAATGTATGTCATTTGCCCCATTGTGCCCCGTGCAAGCGGCAGAATGGGGTGGTAAGTACAAGTGATTACAAAAACATATAAAATATCGGAAATGCGGAAAATATTGGCTTGCTCGGTATTTATTTCGTTTTTTAGTGAATATTAATGTCAAACTACAGTTTTCATGTATTGTATCCTTTTCTTAAGGCTGTTTACAAAATTCACACACGAGGAGACACTCATAATCTTAGCTATCTATTCCTGCACAAGAATCGTGTGTCCATTTTTCGCACGTGGAACAAGCGACCCAACCTTCAACTGATTTTGAATATAACCCACCACAATATAAACATTCGCAGTCAGAACTTTCCTCATAATCACTCTCGTTAGTATTGTATTCTCTCTCCTTTTTTCCATTTACCTTCATGCCCTTTCTTTCTTTTTTGAATTCTTAATTTTATTCTCTTTCGCAAATAGTGCTCTCTTCTTTGGCAAAGTTCTTTTTCTATTTTTCCTAATAATGGGTTTTAACTCTTTTTTTGTACGGCGAATCAGTTAAACAACGGTCTTCCCCCTGTTCAGTTTCGCTCTTTTCTTGCTTTCGTTAACTTTTGGCAAGGGCATCAGAATTTCAGGTGAAATATGAAATGAGGAGGTCGTGTTGTCAGTTGTCATCCAAGAGCACCCAAGATTAGTACAAGTAGCCCCAATAACTTTGTCATTCTTAGGCGGCAGTTCATTGTTACAATTCGCTGAAACCTCGCCCGCTTGATTATCCAGCCCGTTGGCGTCGTCTTTTTTAGCTGGTGTGCTAGGTGGAGGCAATTCCAATTGTTCAGATATAATAACCTCTTTATCTGGCGGCCTATCACGTCCGATGTCAGTTGTGTCTGCCGGGAGGAAATCTGCATCGGTGAATATGGATGGGTCCGTGGGCCATATTCCAGTATCTTCGAAACATTTAATAGCGGTTTTCATTGTTGCACTTTAGATGAAAGCTGAACCAAAAAGCGTTGACATTTGAAAGATAGTTACGACTTTCCCTGCGTGACTTCGTAGCCATTTTCGAAGCTGATCACTATAACGAGGACTTACAGTCTTTATAAAACAAACATCAAGCGACTGAAGTCTGTGAGAGCAATGTGGTGGTTAAGATTAGCAACGAAACGCCACTCTCCCTCGCGTAGTCCATAACGTCAGTGTATGTGGTATGTGCTGAGTGGCCATCTCATATAAGGAGAACTTGGAAGTGCTTTGATGCCTTAGAAAATTCCACAAATTTTCGAAACCATACAAAGAACGACTCGCCATCCTTGCGGTGCTGTGGACCTCAGCGCAACCTCCTGCTGCCAGTCCTAACTCTAATTCTTTCTGCTTCTTCTTTCGTGGAAAAATAAGCGTAGGAGGCATGTAAGCTCCGCTTGCTGACGTACTAATGAGTCAGGTTGCAGTTTCGCCCCTTTCTGCAGATGTTAACGTTCCTACTTGACGTTTACCCTTGCAAGCCGTGATCTTCGATTGGTTTTTAGGATTAACCGAAACGCCTGTTTCATCACAATTAGATATTTGAGAAGTCATTAGTATGTGTTTGCCAGTTACATTTTGTTAGCAACCAAAAGAAAAACTATCGACAGCTACTTTATTAAAACCCATGACTCTTGCACCAGATGTTGCTTCGGGTTTGCGAACAAACCCGCATTTGCTTCTTCATTGTTTCATAATGTAATAAACATTTCGATTTGTTTTGCTCGACATTTTCGAAAAAGTATCTGGAAAACGTGAAAAAATTGAAAGGCAAAACTGTGCACCTGCCGAAATACGAGTGCGTATACTCATTTGAAACAATTTTCCTAAACCGCTTCTGATACGCTAGAAGTTACCGCACAGTTAACAGCAATTGTAGTTGACCATTTGCCTGTATCGTATAAAGCACAGCCAGTAAAATATTTTTGTAGGGAGGACACAGCATCTCATCTTGAATGGAGGTTCATCTGTACGTGTAAAAGTAGCCACGTGTGCCACAGGGAAGTGTGTTGGGAGCTTTACCTTTCATGTTGTATATTAACATTACAGATAATATAAGTAAGCTTACATATTTCGAAAATGGTGCAGATATCGACATTGAGGTAACAAAGTTCGTGGGAAGCGATATGCACATACAGGGGATAGGAAAAATAATGTGAACACCTATACTTACATCTACATGGATACTCTGCAAATCACATTTAAGTGCCTGGCAGAGGGTTCATCGAACCACCTTCACAAGTCTCTCTTATTCCAGTCTCGTATAACACCCGGAAAGAATGATCACCTGTATCTTTCCGTACGAGCTCTGATTTCCCTTATTTTATCGTGGTGATCGGACCTCCCTACGTAGGTCGGTGTCAACAAAATATTTTCGCATTCGGAGGAAGAAGTTGGTGATTGGAATTTCGTGAGAAGATTCCGTCGCAACGAAAAACGCTTTTCTTTTAATGATGTCCAGCCCAAATCCTGTATCATTTCTGTGACACTCTCTCCCATATTTCGCGATAATAGAAAACGTGGTGCCTTTCTTTGAACTTTTCCGATGTACTCCGTCAGTCCTATCTGGTAAGGATCCCACATCTCCCAGCAGTATTCTAAAAGAGGACGGACAAGCGTAGTGTAGGCAGTCTCCTTTGTAGGTCTGTTTTCTAAGTGTCTTGCCAATAAAACGCACTCTTTGATTAGCCTTCTCCACAACATTTTCTATGTGTTCCTTCCAGTTTAACTTGTTCGTTATTGTAATACCTAGGTATTTAGTTGAATTTACGGCTTTTAGATTAGACTGCAACTTCTCTGATTGTGATTCGTTTATTCTGCTTCACCAGGGGTCAGTAACGACCTGATTTGCGGATATTGAGGTCGTACCTTAACTGGCTTCTGTCTTCATTGATTAGCGGCCGCCTTTGAAATGGTTGTACCACTCCTTTAGCCGTGTAGTACCCATTACTTCGTCCACAAACACATGATGGTTTCAACTTGAGAATCGCCAAGCTTGAAGCCAAATGTCATGCAATGACGTCATTTTGCTGAAATTACTAAATCCGACGTGTACCACTTACAAGCGCTCCGACGTAGTGGAGAAAATCAGGTATGTGTGCTATGTATGCCTGAAAAAAATGAGCGCCCTCACGCCCCGATACCATTGTTGATTTCAACAATTAAAAAAGGTCGGATATTTTTTGAACAGCTCTCGTATATAGGCCGTCGCCAGTGATGTCGAAAGAGCAAGATACCCATAGCTACGCCAGATGTATAAGTAGTTCGAATGAAGCGGTTTATTGTCCGCCGAATCTCCATAACTCCGAACCGAATAACCCAGAGTTCGTCCTTCACGTTAGGAATCAAGCTGAGATCACGAGGGCTTAAGTCCGGGGTGTGTGGTGAGTGGTGCGGCTCTTTCCAGCCCCACACATCGAACAAATCAATCACGAATTGCACCAAGCGTGCCCGAATATGTTGTTGTTGTGGTCTTCAGTCCCGAGACTGGTTTGATGCAGCTCTCCACGCTACTCTATTCTGTGCAAGCTTCTTCATCTCCCAGTAACTACTGCAACCTACATCTTTCTGAATCTGATTAGTGTATTCATCTATTGATCTTCCTCTATGATTTTGACCCTCCACACTGCCCTCCAATACTAAATTGGTGATCCCTTGATGCCTCAGAACATGTCCTACCAACCGATCCCTTCTTCTGGTCAAGTTGTGCCACAAACTTCTCTTCTCCCCAATCCTATTCAATACTTCCTCATTAGTTATGTGATCTACCCATCTAACCTTCAGCATTCTTCTGTAGCACCACATTTCGAAAGCTTCTATTCTCTTCTTGTCCAAACAATTTATCGTCCATGTTTCACTTCCATACATGGCTACACTCCATACAAATACTTTCAGAAACGACTTCCTGGCACTTAAATCTATACTCGATGTTAACAAATTTCTCTTCTTCAGAAACGCTTTCGTCGGCCGCAGTGGTCTCGCGGTTCTAGCGCTCAGTCCGGAAGCGCGCGACTGCTACGGTCGCAGGTTCGAATCCTGCCTCGGGCATGGATGTGTGTGCTGTCCTTAGGTTAGTTAGGTTTAAGTAGTTCTAAGTTCTAGGGGACTGATGACCTCAGATGTTAAGTCCCATAGTGCTCAGAGCCATTTGCACCATTTTTTCAGAAACGCTTTCCTTGCCATTGCCAGACTACATTTTATATCCTCCCTACTTCGACCATCATCAGTTATTTTGCTCCCCAAATAGCAAAACTCCTGTACTACTTTAGGTGTCTCATTTCCTAATCTAATTCCCTCAGCATCACCCGACTTAATTCGACTACATTCCATTATCCTCGTTTTGCTTTTGTTGATGTTCATCTTATCTCCTCCTTTCAAGATACTATCCACTACGTTCAACTGCTCTTCCAAGTCCTTTGCTGTCTCTGACAGAATTACAATGTCATCCGCAAACCTCAAAGTTTTTATTTCTTCTCCATGGATTTTAATACCTATTCAGAATTTTTCTTTTGTTTCCTTCACTGCTTGATCAATATACAGATTGAATAACATCGGGGAGAGGCTGCAAACCTGTCTCACTCCCTTCCCAACCACTGCTTCCCTTTCACGTCCCTCGACTCTTGTAACTGCCATCTGGTTTCTGTACAAATTGTAAACAGCCTTTCGCTCTCTGTATTTTACCCCTGCCACCTTCAGAATTTCCCCCCAGGGGGTTCACAACTCTTTTGTGGGCACGTGCGTAGCGAGCACGGGACCCCGAGCTAATGTGGCCCTCCTTCCTTTCCGGGCTGCATACCTTCCCTTTCCTCATCCTTCCCCCTCCCCCATCTTCGCCCCCCCCCCCTCACCTCTGGCTCTTTCCTTCCTTTCTCCCCCTCTGGGAGTATGGTTTGTGCCTACGTCCGGAGACGGACGCTCTAAACTGTTACAAATTCCTTGCTTTCTATACTTGCAAGTCTTCGTCCTTCCTCTGTCCTTCTCTTTTCCTTCCCACTTCTCTCTGCACTTTTCTCCGCTGTGGCGTTTGAGACCCCTCTTCTTTCCTTTCCCTTTCTCTTTTTTCCTCCCTGTGCGTGTCTGAAGGCCGACCCACGCACTTCCATGCGTAGCCGGTGACGGGGTAACGCGTAATTCCTCGCCCCGGGTAGACAGGTAGGACACGTACGTACCCCCTGGTAACGGCCGGGCCCAGGGAGGGGTGATTATCTGAGCTGATACCTTCCGAAAGTGCCGATTGGTCCCTCCGTCCGTTTGTCGGGAGGTGTGACCTGAGGTGTGAACAATCACCTAAGGCGGGAGTGCCCTCAGTGAGGGCCCCCACAAGGGAGGAGCGCGCCATCGGAGACGCTGGTAATCATGGGGGATTCTTCCGCAATGATTTCCTCACTTTCCACTATGTCTGCTCACAAACGTAAGTTCACTGAGTCTCAGCCACAGACAGTTCTTCCATCGTTGCCACAGTTCCTTGTTGTTTCTCGGTCTGACGAAGGTCACGACTTCTCCACGGTCAACCCTTTCATTATTCAGAAAGGTGTCGACGCAATTGCAGGTCCTGTAAAGTCTTGTTCCAGATTACGGAATGGCACCCTGTTGTTAGAAACAGTCAGTGCCCTCCAGGCACAAAAATTGCTGCGTACTTCTGTGCTCCACACCTTCCCTGTCCGGGTGGAACCGCACCGTACCTTAAATTCCTCGCGTGGAGTCGTTTATACACGCTCCCTCGATGGATTGTCTGACGAAGAAATTCAGCACTACCTGTCTGACCAGGGCGTAACGGCTGTTCATAGAGTTATGAAAAGGGTTGACACGAACATCATTCCAACCCACACTGTCTTCTTGACATTTGACAAAGTTCAACTCCCATCGAAAATCAAAGCAGGCTGTGAGATAATTTCCGTTCGCCCTTATGTCCCAAACCCTACGCGTTGCTATCGGTGTCAGCGGTTCAATCACACCAGCCAGTCCTGTTCCAATCTGGCCAAATGTGTTACGTGTGGCAAGGATGCCCATGAGGGTGCTTGTCCACCTCCATCCCCTCGCTGCATCAACTGTATGGGTGACCACGCTGCTTCCTCTCGAGATTGCCCCGTTTTTAAGGACGAAAAGCTCATCCAGGAAATAAGAGTGAAGGAAAAGGTGTCGATCTTTGCTGCTCGAAAATTATTCGCCAGTCGCCAGCCCACTGTGCCTCAGACAGGAAAATACAGCACTGTCCTTGCTTCTCCTCGGCCAACAAAGGAGGTGGCCACGCAGACTTGCGACCTCACCTTTAGTGCCACGGTCGTCAGATCGGCCAGCGCAAAGATCGCCCGTTCAACCTCACCACTTTCGCCTGCCCACTCTATGGCTCACCCTTCATCGGGTTCTGCTAAATCTCGAGCCCAAAAGTCAGACACCAAGCCTTCCAAAAAAGAGCATACTCGTGAAGAGTTTTTACGTACCGCAACTTCCCAACCATCGGTTCCTCCTTCATCTAAACATCATACTTCCAAGAAGGCTACAAAGAAACCCAGTTCCTCTCCTTCTCCGCCAAGGCGTGTCCCATCTACAGCACCACCTGGCGGAAATCGCCCTCGGCCGTCTTCTGTGTCGCCGAGGCGCACTGCTGGTGGCCGGTCAACCGGCCGATCGCTGGTGACAGGAGCTGCTCCTGACCAACCTATGGATCAGGATCTTCTGCCTTCGGCTGAATGCCATTCCATGCTGTCAGTCGCTAGCTCCGAGCAGTCTTTGAGTTGACAGCAACTTTGGTCACATTCCTCCATTTTCTGTTCACCCCATGTCCATTATCCACTGGAATATCCGCGGCATTCGAGCCAATAGGGATGAATTGTCGATCCTCTTACGATCCTACTCTCCGGTCATCTTCTGTCTTCAGGAAACAAAGCTGCGTCCCCATGACCGCTTTGTTCTCCCTCATTTTCAGTCCGTCCGATATGATCTCCCCTCTGTTGAAGGCACTCCAGCCCATGGAGGACTCATGATTCTTCTCCATGATACTCTCCATTATCACCCAATCCCCTTAAACACTTCCTTCCAAGCTGTCGCCGTCCGTCTTTTCCTTTCCGGATACACGTTCTCTCTTTGTACTGTATACATTCCATCGTCCACACCAATGGCACGAGCTGATCTCCTTCATCTTCTTGGTCAGCTTCCACCCCACTATTTGCTGGTTGGGGACTTCAATGCCCACCACCCGCTTTGGGGATCTCCACATCCTTGTCCACGTGGCTCACTATTGCTAGACGTCTTCCACCAAGCGGATCTAGTTTGCCTCAACACTGGGGTCCCTACATTTTTGTCTGCCTCCACGACAAATTTATCTCATTTGGACCTTGTGGTCGGTACTGTTCCGCTGGCTCGGCGCTTCGAATGGTTCGCCCTTGATGATACACACTCGAGTGACCACTTTCCATGTGTCCTTAGACTGCAGTCTCAACTGCCATATATGCGTCCGAGACGCTGGAAGTTTGCCCAGGCCGACTGGACACTTTTTTCGTCTCTAGCGACATTCGATGACCGTCACTTTCCCAGCGTTGTAGATGAGGTCACACACGTTACCGACGTTATTCTTACAGCTGCGGAACGTTCAATACCACGCACCTCCGAATTGCCCCCCCCCCCCCCAGTTCCTTGGTGGAACGAGGCATGCCGTGACGCAATACGTGAGCGGCGACGTGCTCTCCGCGTTTTCCGCCACCATCCTACTTTGGCCAACTGTATCCGCTATAAGCAGTTTCGAGCGCGATGCCGTCGTGTCATCCGCGATAGCAAGAAAGCAAGCTGGAAATTTTTTATTAGCTCATTTAACACCTTCACTCCTTCCTCGGAAGTTTGGAGTCGGCTTCGACGGTTCTCAGGCGCGCGTAGTTTCTCCTCGGTCTCTGGGCTCACTGTCGCGCATGATACATTCGTGGACCCCGTCGCAATTTCTAACTCGTTGGGTCAGCACTTTGCTGAGATTTCGAGCTCTTCAAATTACTCGCCAGCGTTTCTCCCGAAGAAACATGCAGCGGAAGTGCGACCTCTTGCTTTCTCCTCTCAAAATCGCGAAAGCTACAATACTGTTTTCTCCATGCGGGAACTCCAACATGCACTCTCTTCTTCTCGCTCCTCCGCCCCAGGACCGGATGGTATCCACGTCCAAATGTTGCTGCATTTATCAACCCATAGTCTGCGTTACCTCCTTCGCCTTTATAATCGAATTTGGACCGACAGTACTTTTCCCAGACGATGGCGGGAAGCTATCATCGTTCTGTTCCGAAACCTGGAAAGGACAAACATCTCCCCTCCAGCTATCGCCCCATTTCTCTCACGAGTAGTGTCTGTAAGGTTTTGGAGCGTATGGTGAATTACCGTTTAGCTTGGTGGCTGGAATCCCGCAGACTTTTAACACCTGCCCAATGCGGATTCCGAAAGCATCGTTCTGCAGTTGACCATCTTGTTGCTCTCTCCACTTATATCATGAATAATTTTCTCCTGAAACGCCAAACAGTAGCAATATTTTTTGATCTGGAGAGAGCATACGATACCTGTTGGAGGACAGGTATCCTCCGCACACTGTTCTCTTGGGGCTTTCGAGGTCGGCTGCCCCTTTTTCTTCGCGAATTTATGGCAGAGCGCACATTAAGGGCGCGGGTGAACACTGCTCTCTCCCGTACTTTCTCCCAAGAAAACGGGGTACCCCAGGGCTCCGTGCTGAGTGTTGTACTGTTTGCCATTGCCATCAATCCCATTATGGATTGTCTCCTTCCTGATGTCTCGGGCTCCCTCTTTGTGGACGATTTTGCAATCTACTACAGCTTTCAACGGACCAGCCTTCTAGAACGACGTCTTCAAGGATGTCTCGATCGCCTCCATTCTTGGAGCATCGACACCGGCTTCTGTTTTACTCCCAGTAAGACCGTTTGTGTTAATTTTTGGCGACGTAAGGAGTTTCTTCCGCCCTCCTTACAGCTAGGTCCTGTCAACCTTCCGTTTTCTGACGTCGCTAGATTCTTGGGTCTTATGTTTGACAGAAAACTGTGCTGGTCCTCCCACGTTTCCTATCTTTCGGCTCGCTGTCTGCGATCCCTCAACACCCTCCGTGTCCTGAATGGACCGAGTGGTCCTCCTCCGCCTCTATCGCGCCTTAGTGTGCTCGAAATTGGACTATGGAAGCATTGTCTACTCCTCTGCTCGGCCGTCTATTCTTCGGCGTCTCGACTCTATCCACCACCGTGGACTACATTTAGTGTCTGGAGCTTTTTACACCAGCCCTGTGGAAAGCCTTTATGCTGAGACTGCTGAACCTCCGCTGTCCAATCGGCGAACAGTCCTTCTGAGTCGTTATGCTAGCCATCTGTCTTCCATGCCTGCTAATCCAGCCCATGACATTTTTTTCGACGCCTCCTTTGATGGAGGGTATGCAGGCCGCCCCTCCTCCCTACTACCACCGGGAATCCGCTTCCGTCAATTGCTCCATTCTCTTTCCTTCCGCTTTCCTAAAACCTTCTTGACAACTTGGGTTACAGCACCGCCTTGGCTCCGTCCCCGGATCTGCCTGCTCCGAGACCTGTGTCGATTTCCGAAGGATGGTACCCCTTCACTTGTTTATCGTCGGGAATTTGCTGCTCTATGTGCACAAATGACGAACGCCACATTTATTTACACCGACGGCCTGAAAACATCGTTAGGTGTAGGGAGTGCCTATGTTGTTGGCGACACCCCAAATCACTTTCGGCTTCCCGACCAGTGTTCGGTTTATACTGCGGAGCTTTACGCTGTTCTCCAGGCTGTCCACTACATCCGCCGCCATCGGCAGATACAGTACGTTATCTGCTCCGATTCTCTCAGCTCTCTCCTCAGTCTCCAAGCTCTTTACCCTGTGCACCCTCTGGTCCACCGGATTCAGGACTGTCTGCGCTTGCTCCACCTGGGGGGCGTCTCGGTGGCGTTCCTCTGGCTCCCAGGACACGTTGGTATCTGTGGGAATGAGGCGGCCGATATAGCGGCCAAGGCTGCAGTCTCTCTTCCTCGGCCAGCTATTCAATATATTCCCTTCGCCGATCTACGGAGCGTTTTATGTCGTCGTGTTGTTCATTTATGGCACGCGCATTGGTCGACACTTCTCCAAAATAAGTTGCGGGACGTGAAAACTCTTCCTTGTGCTTGGACCTCTTCCTCCCGAGCGCGTCGTCGGGAGGAGGTACTTTTAACTAGACTCCGGATAGGGCACTGTCGTTTTAGCCATCGACATCTTTTAAGCGGCGATCCTCCCCCACTCTGTCCCCACTGCTCTCAGCTGTGGTCGGTAAGACACCTTTTAATTGAGTGCCCCTATTTTACTCCGTTACGCGCCTGTCTACAGCTGTCGCCTGATATATCGTTAATTTTAGCAGATGACACGCGATCGGCCGATCGCGTTCTAGAGTTCATTCGTGCCAGTGAAATGACGTCAGTCATTTGAAGTTTTTTTTTGGGATACCCAACCCCTTTCTGTAGTGGATTTTTAAGCCTTCCTTCTGCTTTTAGTTTCTCCAATTTTATGACTTTCGTTCCCACTGCTGCTGGTTTCTATTTCAGGTTTTTTACTGTTTCTTAAGTCCCGGACCGGGCGCTAATGACCTTAGCAGTTTTGCGCCCTAATACCACAAAAAAAAACCTTCAGAATTTGAAAGGGAGTATTCCAGTCAACATTGTCAAAATCTTTCTCTAAGTCTACAAATGCTAGAAACGCAGGTTGGCCTTTCCTTAATCTAGCTTCTAAGATAAGTCGTAGGACCAATATTGCCTCACGTGTTCCAACATTTCTATGGAATCCAAACTGATCATCCCCGAGGTCAGCTTCTACCAGTTTTTCCATTTGTCTGTAAAGAATTCGTGTTTCTATTTTGCAGCAGTGACTTTCTTTGGGATTGGAATTATTATATTCTTCTTGAAGGTTGACGGTATTTGGCCTGTCTCGTACATCTTGCTCACCAGATGGTAGAGTTTTGTCAGTACTGGCTCTCCCAAGGCTGTCAGTAGTTCTAATGGAATGTTGTCTACTCCGGGGGCCTTGTTTCGACTCTGGTCTTTCAGTGCTCTGTCAAACTCTTCACGCAGTATCTTATATCCCATTTCGTCTTCATCTACATCCTCTTCCATTTCCATAATATTGTCCTCAAGTACATCGCCCTTGTATAAACCCTCTATATACTCATTCCACCTTTCTGCCTTCCCTTCTTTGCTTAGAACTGGGTTGCCATCTGAGCTCTTGATATTCATACAAGTGGTTCTCTTCTCTCCAAAGGTCTCTTTAATTTTCCCGTAGGCAGTATCTATCTTACCCCTAGTGAGACAAGCCTCTACATCCTTACATTTGTCCTCTAGCCATCCCTGCTTAGCCATTTTGCACTTCCTGTTGATCTCATTTTTGAGACGTTTGTATTCCTTTTTGCCTGCTTCATTCACTGCATTTTTATATTTTCTCCTTTCATCAATTAAATTCTATATTTCTTCTGTTACCCAAGGATTTCTACTAGCCCTCATCTTTTTACCTACTTTATCCTCTGCTGCCTTTACTACTTCATCCCTCGAAGCTACCCATTCTTCTTCTACTGTATTTCTTTCCCCCATTCCTGTCAATTGTTCCCTTATGCTCTCCTTGAAGCTCCGTACAACCTCTGGTTCTTTCAGTTTATCCAGGTACCATGTCCTTAAATTCCCAACTTTTTGCAGTTTCTTCAGTTTTAATCTACAGTTCATAACCAATAGATTGTGGTCAGAGTCCACATCTGCCCATGGAAATGTCTTACAATTTAAAACCTGGTTCCTAAATCTCTGTCCTACCATTATATAATCTATCTGATGCCTTTTAGTATCTCCAGGTTTCTTCCACGTATACAACCTTCTTTCATGACTCTTGAACCAAGTGTTAGCTATGATTAAGTTGTGCTCTGTGCAAAATTCTACCAGGCGGCTTCCTCTTTCGTTTCTTCCCCCCAATCCATATTCACCTATTACGTTTCCTTCTCTCCCTTTTCCTACTACTGAATTCCAGTCACCCATGACTATTAAATTTTCGTCTCCCTTCACTGTCTGAATAATTTCTTTTATTTCATCATACATTTCTTCAATTTCTTCGTCATGTGCAGAGCTAGTTGGCATATAAACTTGTACTACTGTAGTAGGCATGGGCTTTGTGTCTATCTTGGCCACAATAATGCGTTCGCTATGCTGTTTGTAGTAGCTTACCCGCACTCCTGTTTTTTTATTCATTATTAAACCTACTCCTGCATTACCCCTATTTGATTTTGTATTTATAACCCTATATTCGCCTGACAAAAAGTCTTGTTCCTCCTGTCACCGAACTTTACTAATTCCCACTATATCTAACTTTAACCTATCCATTTCCCTTTTTAAGTTTTCTAACCTATCTGTCCTATTAATCGATCTGACATTCCACGCTCTGATCCGTAGAACGCCAGTTTTCTTTCTCCTGATATCGACGTCCTCTTGAGTAGTCCTCCCCCCCTACCCCCCCGGAGATCCGAACGGGGGACTATTTTACCTCCGGAATATTTTACCCAAGAGGACGCCATCATCATTTAACCATACAGTAAAGCTGCATGCCGTCGGGAAAAATTACGGCCGTAGTTTCCCCTTGCTTTCAGCTGTTCGCAGTACCAGCACAGCAAGGCCGTTTCGGTTAATGTTACATGGCCAGATCAGTCAATCATCCAGACTGTTGCCCTTGCAACTACTGAAAAGGCTGCTGCCCCTCTTCAGGAACCACATGTTTGTCTGGCCTCTCAACAGATACCCCTCCGTTGTGGCTGCACCTACGGTACGTCTATCTGTATCACTGAGGCACGCAAGCCTCCCCACCAACGGCAAGGTCCATGGTTCATGGGGGGTGCCCGAAAATTGTCCTGCAAAATCGTGGGCGCGTTCTACAGAAGGTGACGCCGCTTCTTTCTCTCAGTTGTTTTTCTTCTTTGTAACACAGTCTGTAGATGTTGTTCAAATTTGGCATGGAGACAGTTTGAACCCTGAGAAAGAACATAGCCCACTTTAGAAAGCGAGAAACAGTTTTTTTTACTACAATGACGTAAACTACATTAAAACTTACTTATTTTGGTGTATAACTTAAGAATTGTATAATGTATAAGTACTTCAGTAGTCGCCGCGCGGGATAGTCTCTGAAACGAAATTGCTCCCACGTGCGAGGCCTTTCAATATCACGTCTCCCATTCTGCTTGTAGTTCAGAATATTTTGGGGAAGTCTGGGACTTAGCATTCTCACCAGTCTTCACGATATTTTTGAATTTTTTAGTTTATGTTGAAAATATTTAATTTTTCTCATTTTTCTCTAGTATCTTCATTCCTAATCATTTCTTGCTCTGCAGCCCTTCGAATTTCTTAGGAACCTCATCACTGCCGTCTGATTTTTTTTTGTTTTAACCATGTTTTCGCTTTCATAGCATAACACAGGAACCGCGACCACTTTATAGAATTTAGGGACAATCCCTTTTTGTATTTTATTGCCCAATGTTCGGATAACGGTGCCACAGACACCTTAGAATTTGTGTAATTTATTTTCAGTATCAGAGTAAAAATAAGATCTTACAGCGTAGCCTAAATGAAAGGTTAAGAGACCTGTTATAAAGCAGGATTATCCAAAACTAGTTTTAAACTGACTGAATATTGTCCTCGAAGTGCACTTATTATCGTTTTATTACTAGAAATTTTAAAGTTACATTCGTTGCATATTTCGTTCACGTGGTATACAGACCTTTGGAGGTCATTTCATTCACTTGAATCATGTCATCTACAAACAGAAGCACAATCAGGTATTTCTCATTCGTTATCCCAATTCCTTCGTCTGCTCGTAGTTCATGCATTGAAGAATGAAGTCAATGTAAATTCTAAAAATGCTGACATAATCTACTCATTTATACCGAGCGAGCTGGCGCAGTGGTTAGTACACTGTATGATTATGATGATGATGATGGTGGTGATGATGATGATTGGTTTGTTGGGCGCTCAACTGCGCGGCTATCAACGCCTGTTCAAAGCCCTAATCTTTACACAGTCCAATCTCGCCACCTTCACGAATGATGACGAAATGATAAGGACAACACACACACCTAGTCCCCGGGCGGAGAAAGTCCTCAACCCTGCCGGGAATCGAACCCGGAATCCCACGATCCAGAGAAGAAACTCCCATTGGGGAGGACGACGGTTTAAATCCGCGTCTGGCCACCCTGATTTATGTTTTCCGTAATTTTCCTAAATCACTCCAAGTAAATGCCGGGATGGTTCCTTTGAAAGGGCACGGCTGACTTCCTCTACCCTTCCTTGACGCAGTGCCAGCTCCTGTTCCGTCTCTAACGACGTCGACATCGATGGCACATTAAATACAATCTTCCTTTCGTCCTTCATTTAAAGGCATAGGTTTAACGCAATAAGTCGGGCGTTGAAAGTTAGAAACTGCGTACTTGTTTAAGGCAGCATAGTTACATGGCGCGAAAATTGTACAGATTATATTCACCGTGCATTTGTGACTTCCAACAAACTTCACACATAATTTCGAAACTTTCCGAAACTTTTTTCCGCTGACATCCCTGACAGAATGATGAAAGGAAAAATACTCTTATCGCTCCTACATTTTAGCTGTTCATGCAGTAAGGCGTCAGCATCAGGCATGGATTTTTAATTTATTACTTCTTTACTACTCACTCTATCCGCAACACATTTGTCTGACAGTATCCACACATATCACTGAATGTACCTGAAAATTATAGCATTGTACAACACCTAGTTCATTACATAAACATTGAGATGTTTTCGAAAAACTAGCTTCTCTTAAAACAGAGCCTCTTCAACTGCAAAGGGCTATGCTTCTTCAGGTCAAGTATTTAACGCGTTAACTGATACGGAATGTAAACAAACTTCTGAAGGTGGTTTACATATGGGACTTCCAGTCTTCAGATAGCAATTTGGTGGGGAGAAGGGGGTGGTGGTTACGCGGTCTATTTGAAACTTAACACTTTCTGCAAATTATGCAGTTGTCTGTAATGAAGTACTGTCTGAAAGAAGCCACGCTCTGATAAGATTTCAGTGTAGTGCAAAGACTGGCAACTTGGTTTAAATGTTCCCGAAATGTAAAATTGTTCGGTTCACAAAAAGAAATAACCTTATCCTACGACTATAATATCAGCGAGTCAAATTCGCAATCGCTCAACCCACATGAACACCTGGGTGTAAAAATTAGTAGAGATTTGAAATGGAACCGTCACATAGACGCAGTCTTAGGGAAAGACGGTGGCAGGCTGCCATTCGTTGGTAGAATTCTAGGAAAATACAATCTGTGTACAAAAGAAATTGCTTAGAAATCACTCGTGCGACCCATCCTCCATTATTGCTCGAGATCCTTGGATCATAATCAGATACGACTCCCAGGCGATACTGAATATATATAGAGAAGGGCAGCACGAAAGGTCACAGGTTTGTTTGACCCGTTGGAGAGTGTCACAGGGTTTCTGATGAAATTGAACTGGCAGGCGCTTGGAAATTGACGTAAAATATCCAGAGAAAGTCTACTTGGAATATTTCCGGAGGAATCCTTAAATGTTGAATATAGGCGAATGGTAGTCATTAGAGGGAATGACTGCGAATGCACGTTCGATCTGCCTTCGCTTCCCTTAGCTGCGGTTCAAACTGAGCCTAATAATATTCCCAGTGTGAGATGTAGTTGGCAGTTCTGTAAATGCTGACCGGTGAGTCGCTTAAAGCCCAGGCAAAATTAATCTCGGAGGGACACATCACGCACTCAACAATTCAAATAGTATCACAACAGATTAAGCATATCCACTGAGGATGATCTAGAGCCTGTGACTAGTGTATTGAATATAAATACGGAAAACTGCAACAACTCACTCTTCGAAATATTTTTAATTCCATTAACAAGTAGTGTAGCCTTTACAGACTCACCTTCAAATGTGGCAGACAGAAATTGCGTCTTTATTTCGTTTGAGTTATGCCGGGTACTGGCTCTCTGACATGGAGACAGAGAACTCTTTAATGTGTCGCCATGCGCGACAGTTACATGGCGACATGTGTCGGAAAACCAATTCTTCCACTTACCGTGGCAATGGGGGTGGTATTGCAGTTAATATCCACCTGGCAACTGCCGTTGTCATTGCGTATTGGCCACAGATTAATCGTTTTTCAATGTAAATATAAATCCGAAATTTCACCATCACCATAAGGTTTACTTCTGATGTACGTTATAAAGATGTTCAATTAGAAGGATAGCATACTTTGCTCGGAAACAGTTTCTTAGTTTTGTGCATATAACACGAGGGCGTGCTGAGAAGTAATTACTTGAAATGTTTTATTTGAAAACTCTTGAGCTTTCCAGTTAGAAAACGTTAGTAACATTCTACATCTTTATTCTACATATCTGCAGCCCTCTGCTGCTAGAGGGATCCGATTTGTACCGTGTAACATAGCGGTGTGTGATGTAACTGTGTCGGTGCGTGAGAAACAGCTCAGACTACTGAAAGCACGAACTGGAAGAGTTGGTCCGCACGTGGAACGCCCCCCTCTTCAGCATTACAACGCCGAACTACAGCCGAGCGCTGCGACGTCTGCAGCACTCCGATGCCGTTCGTTCACTGCCGTCGATTCACCTCCACACAGCCCCGACTTGGTCCCATCCGATTTTCATCTGTCTCCAAAACTTACAGAACACATTCGAGGACTTTTATAGTTCGAAGCCGTGCAAGCAGAGGTGAGTTTGTGGCTCTGTTAGTACAGTCAGATATTCTACTGTGACGGTATCAACAAAATCAACATTTCACAAAATGAGACTACGTAGAATCCGATGGCTACAGCTGGAATTTGTTAACTCGTGTAAATACTTGAGTGTATAAATTTGTAGGGGTATGAAATGGAACGATCACATAAGGACATTTGTAGGTAAAGCACGTGCGGTTCATTGGTACAATACTGGAATTGCAATCAGTCTACAGAGGAGACTGATTACAAAATAATCGTGCGACACATCCTGGAATATTGATCAGACTCATGGGACCCGTACCAGATAAGACGAACAGGGGATATTTAACTTATAGAGAGAAGGGCAGCAAAAATGCTCACAGGTTTGTTTGACCCATAGGAGAATGTCACGAAGATGTTCAGAGAACTGAACTAACAGACAGTTGATGATAGACACAGACTATCCCGTGGAAGAGCAGTGTATCGCGAGGAGACCTACTTAGAAACTTTCTAGAACCGACGTTACATGATGAATGTAGGAATGTACTGAAACCGCCTACGTATCGTAACTGTAGAAAGCGTGGAGACCGGATTAGACTAAGCACAGCACGCACAGAGGCTTTTAAGCAGTCACATTTCGCACGCTCCATACACCAGTGGAGTGGGAATAAGTCCTGATAACTGGTATAATGGCAAGTTCCATCTGCCAGGCACTTCACGGTCGTTTGTAGAGTACAGATTATAAGCTGCCTATTTTTTGTTTAAATTTGGATTACAAGAAAATGGGCGTCTTGCAAAATGTCCTAAATAAGTCTCCTCCTCTTCACCACCACCACCACCACCACCACCACCACCACCACCATCATCATAATGAGTGTTCTGCCCTAGGGCAGGTCTTCACATGTGCCTCTCCATGCAGTCCCATCATTTGTTTCCCTCTTGTTTTCTCACAACTATTTTCTGTACTTACGCAGTCCACCACCTACTATGTTCTGCGTATTCTTCTTCTTTTTCTATTCACTATTTCCTCCATACCATCAATAAACAATCTCTTCTCATTCAGTGTCCATGCCAATTGTGTTTCCTCATCCTGCTACCTTTAAAATTTCTCTCTGTTCTCCCACTTAACACCACCTCATTTCTTACTGCGCCTGCCTATTTTATCCCCTATCAACGCAACCACATGAAAGCCTCCTCTTATCAAACGTCTCGTTGGCAACTGCTATACGTGTTTTCACCTCCTTATTACTTCCAATGTCGTCCATAATAGCGCGTCGCAGTTATCTAAATGGTTCAAATGGCTCTGAGCACTGTGAGACTTAACATCTGTGGTCATCAGTCCCCTAGAACCTAGAACCACTTAAACCTAACTAAACTAAGGACATCACACACATCCATGCCCGAGGCAGGATTCGAACCTGCGACCGTAGCAGTCACGCGGTTCCAGATTGAAGCGCCTAGAACTGCATGGCCACTCCGGCCGGCAGTTATCTAAAAACACTAAATTGTTCTGTATCTTCCTGCCTAGCATTATAGTTGTTCTTACTTTTCGTGCACTTACCACCCGACACTTTGCCTTTTTCTTATTATTTCTCATTCCAATTTACTCACGTCTCTTGTTTAATTCTTTCAACATTTCAGTTATACTTTTCTCGCTCTCTGCCAATAACACCATATGATCCGCGAATCTAATTCATTCTGTTCTCCTAACAAAAACCAGCTCCCCTCTATTTCGTTTCAAACGTTTTTGAATGACCTGCTCCAAATATATTTACACACTAAGGAAAATAAACGTATCCCGGAGGAATTACCCCAGTGCGATGGAAATCGATACACGTGATGTACGTGTAGGAGCAAATGAATGATTACAGTTGCATAAAAACTGGATGATTAATTCAAGAGAAAGAGCTTCACAAATTGATAAGTCGATAACGTGTTGGTCCATATGGCCTTTACGCGGGCAGTTATTCGGTTTCACATTGACTGAAAAAGTTAGTGGATGACCTCCTGACGGATATCGTACCAAATTCAGTTCAGTTGGTTCGTTACATTTTCAAAATAGCGACCTGGTTTAAAGAACCTGCCCATTGTGCTCCAAACGTTCAAAATTGGTGAGAGACATGGCAATCTTGCTGAGCACTGTATTGCCTGGCATGTTCAAAAACAAACACGTAGATACTATCTCCGTGTGTGGTGCGTAAATTGTCGGCAGGTACCTCACTTAGTGTCCCGAGCAGGTTTCAAGCCGCCATAGAGACAAAGTGTGGACACACTGCATATTAATGTCCACTAATCGGTGTCTGTACACTTACTGATAGGATAGTGTATTTCGAAATGTTAGCAGAGGCCAGAAGTTGGAGCATTTGGCTTTCCGCTTAAAGCTTACGTGCAGCGAGTCGTCGTATCTCTAAAAAGAGACACCTCTGGCAACACTGGTTGAAAATGTCTTTCAAACTAGCCGTGCTGCGCTCTCTACCTCCGGTTATTCTCGTGGCCGTCAGAGCTGCCGTAGCCAAGACGACCCTGGGTAAAGGCTGCGGACGTCTGCAGTCGCGCCTCACGATCTGTCACGAATTATGGAATGTATTCGCAGATACCAATTGTAATACGACAACGGCTATAAAATTTACTGGAAACGTACAGGATGTTCCGAAATTCCCGTCACTAACTGCTAGAACTTGTAGAGGGGACTGAGTACATAATACTCGTATTTTAAATTGTAACGCGTCTCCGGAGACGTACCGTATACTAGAACCATTTGAAAACATGTTGGTAACGCTGTCACTTTGACAAGTAATTTGTTACACTGAAGAGCCAAAGAAATATCGTTTACGGCCACCACGAGCACGCAGAAGTGCCTCAACACGCCGTGGCATGGACTCTACTAATGGCTGAAGTGGCGCAGGAGGGAACTGACACCATGAATCCTGCAGAGCTGCCCATAAGTCCGTAAGAGTACGAGGGAGTAGAGGTCTCCTCTGATACACACGTTGTAAGGCATCCCAGATATGCTCGATAATGCTATACAGTTTACTGGAAACGTACAGGATGTTTGGGGAGTTCGGTGGCCAGCGTAAGTGTCTAGCCTCGGAAGAGTATTCCTGCAGCCACTCTGTAGCAATTGTGATTGTCTGGGGTGTCGCATTGTCCTCCTGGAATTACCCACATCCGTCGGAATGCACAATGGACATGAATGGATGCAGGTGATCAGACAGGATGCTTACGCACGTGTCACCAGTCAGAGCTGTATCTAGACGTATCAGGGGTCCCACATCACTCCGAATGCACACGCCCTACAACGTCACAGAGCCTCCACCAGCTTCAACAGTCCCCAGCTGACATGCAGGGTCCACGGATTCATGATGTTGTCTTCATACCCGTACACGTCCATACTCTATATACATTTTGAAATGAGACTCGTCCAACCAGGCAACATGTTTCCAGTCATCAACAGTCCAATGTTCGTACCGATGGGTCCAAATGAGGCGTAAAGCTTTGTGCTGTGCAGTGAGCAAGGGTACACTAATGGGCCTTCGGCTCTGAAAGTTCATATAGATGATGTTTCGTTGAATGGTTCGCATGCTGACACTTGTTGATGGTCAAGCATTCAAATTTTCTGTAATTTGCGGAAGGGTTGCACTTTCACCACGCTGAACGATTCTCTTCAGTCCCCATTCTTGAAGGATCTTTTTCCGGCCGCAGCGATGTCGGAGATTTGTTGTTTTACTGGATTGCTGATATTCGCGGAGCCCTCGTGAAATGGTCGTACAGGACAATCCCCACTTCATCGCTACCTCGGAGATGCTGTGTCCCATCGGTCTTGCGCCGAGTATAATACCACGTTCAAAGTCATTTAAATCTTGATAACCTGCCACTGTAGCAGCAGTAACCGGTCTAACAACTGCGTCAGGCACATGTCTTACACAGGCGTTGCCGGCCGCAGAACCATATTTTGCCTGTTTACATATCTCTGTGTTTGAATACGCACTATTATACCAGTTTATTTGGCATTTCAGAGTAGATGTGACCCAGTACATCTATTGTTCTACAGTTTCACTCGTTAATAACCAAAAAACAAAAAAAAACGGTCTTCAGAGATACTGTTTTTACAGGAGGACCTTTTCCAGTTCGAAATTAAAATGGTATTAATACCTTCAGCTGCTGACGGGCGTTGATATATATCAACGACGACAGATGAAAATGTATGCCCCGACCGGAACTCGAACCAGAGATCTCCTGCTTAAATTGCAGTCGCTCTATCCATCTGAGCCACCGAGGGCACAGAGGATAGTGAGACTACAGGGACTATCTCGCGCACGCCACCCGCGAGACCCACATTCTCACCTTGTATGTCCACACACTACATTCTTAGTGTCCTTTCAGACATGTCTGGAAGAACAGACACCATGTCCATATAAATATATTTTCCAATTCGCGTGCGCTGCGACTCCACGGGGCACCACAGTCGCACCTGCTGTCGGTGAAGGCACCCTTTCTCGAAGACGTTGCGCAATGGTAACGAAAAGCGTGTGGGCAGGAGTCAGACGTTGTGGACAACGATCTTCATAAAGGCGACCAGCAGCTCTTCCAGCACTGTGAGCTTGGCCACACAGAATACTCGTGTCGGTGTATTCGGCGAAAGTGTACTCAGCAATGTTGCTCTAACACTCACAGACACATGAACGAGACTCGAACCAGTTCAGAGAGGTAGAACAGCCGTCAAATGACATCTTACGATCCGACGTAAGTAACCCCCCTCCAGTGATGATTACCCTGTTGCATACCACATTAGTGAAGATGTATTTATACGGCTGTAGCACGGATATACGTTTCCATACATGGGTTCCAGTTCAAAATATCGTCACTCAGTTCCCTAGAAGTTTTTAACGGGAATTTTGGAACATCGTGTATCTATACAGCTCTTTCCAGAATTAGTTCACTCTGCAGCGGAGTGTGCTCTGATATGAAACTTCTTGGCAGATTAAAACTGTGTGCGCGACCGAGACTCGAACTCGGGATCTTTGCCTTTCGTGGGCGAGTGCTCTACCATCTGAGCTACCCAAGCACGACTCACGCCTCCTCCACACAGCTTTACTTCTGCCAGTACCTCGTCTCCTACCTACAGCTGTTGTACCGCATTCGAAATATACGGATGTGTTTCAGGATTTCGGCGGTATGCAACTTCTCAGAAACATGGCTGAATTTTCCTGTATATTGTTATCATCAAAACCAAGCACCGTTTCTGTCTCCATATCAAAAAGTATTAGGTACTATTTTCATCATTTCAACCACTATTAAAGTTGCTAGGTGTAGGAAAAATTACTAGTATCATACTGAAAATATGGGTGAGAAGCGATAGAATTCCTATAAATAACTTGAAGAAAATCATTTTGGGTACTAGGCCATGTCATTATAAAACAGTGAAACAACTAAAATAACGACATTTCGACCACCGTTTGAACGATCCTCTTCAGAGCGAATAAATGCCACGAAATTTCAAATCAGCAGCAGCGAAATGAAAGTTCGATTTGGAAACAATTTCTATTTCTTCTCTCTTATCTTCGATTAATTTGCCGAATATCTCGTTCGTTTCGTATGTTGCTTTCCTTATACATTTCTAGAGCTTGCAATTTCACATAGTAACTCATGCCTGCAAACGTCATCTAAAGAGGCTACAGAGCATAAAAATACAGGCGCCAGCTCCGGCAAATGTACGTAAGTAGAGTGTGATGCCGTGATCATGTATCAATTTGAGGTAAGGGCCCCAGTTCCGGTAACGAATGAGTCGAAAGTTACAAGGGAAAATCGTTATCATACCTCTGACGGTGGAATACAAGTATTGATACTGTTGTTGCTAACTTTCAAAGGTGGTAGTATGGATCAAAGTAAGAAATAATTTCCGGTAAACATGGGCTACAAAATGCATACCTGATGAGCTATGAGCACTTGTTCAATAGTGGAGACATGTTTTATGCTAGCGAAGACGAACAAGTCCTCACAGCTCTTAAGGTATGCATTTTACAGCCCATGTGCACTGGACATTGTTTTCTTCTTTCGGTCCATACTACCACCTCTGAAAGTTTCCTGCCCTACATCTTAGCTACAACACTACCGGTACATACTGTCACACGTAACAGGAATGTCTTCTAATTTTCCGTTATAGGGACATCACCTCAAATTGATACATTTATCCATCATCATAGAAAATTGCTAACATCTTCATTGGATCTCCCTGTATACACATATTTTACAGATTCCAGCGCCTGTAACTTCGATACTCTGTAGCGTCGCTGGATGACGTTTCCAGACATCGATTCCTATGTAAAACTTTATCAGCTAGGTCCCCTCTACAGACTCGATAAGTGTGTAGCACGACGTGTGAAACATTCTGTATGCAAAGTGAATAACATGGAAGAAGGGGCTAAGACCCTCTCTCTCTCTCTCTCTCTCTCTCTCTCTCTCTCTCTCTCTCTCTGTCTCTCTCTCTTCTCAACTATCAACTACCAGCTTCCTTTTAAGTCTTACAACTGCTGTCTGATTTCTGGCAGAGCTCTAGATAACATGCCGCTCACTGTATTTTATCCCTGGTTGCATCTTAAATTAAAACTGTATATTCTGGTCAAAATTGTCAAAAGTTATTTTCTACATCTATATATATTATAAATATAGGTTGAATTTCTTCAGCTGATCTCTGGCGGCGGCTAGTGTATTCTCTCAAAATCGATTTTCCTCTAGCTCGTCTTCTCTAATGTGTTGCATTCCTCTGTAAATATTTTGGATCAGTATTTTCAGCCAGGACGTATGAAAGTGATGGTTCGGTAGTATTCGCACTTATCACTATTTGCCTTATTTGGTATTGGTGTTATTTTATTCGTTTGAATATTTAGCAGTCACGTCAGCTAGCATAGATGTTGAGGAGTGAAGCAGCAAACGCCGACAGAGTGAGTCCTCGCCGGTGCTGATAGAGCCCTCTGGTAGCGAAGCCCTGCACTATAGACAAGTGAGCGTATGAGGGACTAGTAGCGACACCTAGCAGCGAAGTGATAACTGAGTGTGTGAGGGACTAGTAGCGATACCTAGTAACAGAGTGATGAACCGCAAAATGGCCGCGAAAATTGAGTGACTTAAATGTCTAGTTGCTGTTTATTTCTTCCTTTACACTATTATTACAAAACAGACTATGTCATCACTGCTCGGTTTGTCTGCTACACAAAAATACGGTATTTCACACGTTACAAAATAATTCTGTTCTCGTAATATATAATGCAAACTACATCTCCAGCGACATTAATGTACGCAGCATGTTACATTCATCATTCCCTCTTTGTAATTTAGTATTACTAAAAGTTTTGTCCACACTATTAAGCATTAAAAATGGATATGTGGCTCGGAATTTAATAGCAAAAGAAACAGCCATACTAGCAGACAGTCTCTCTCTCTCATTAACAAAAATACGAAATGTAGGTTCAATTTCCTCTGCGCAGTGAGGTGTCGGAGCTACTGTTACATTAAATGGTACCAAAGTAATCGCACGGTATTGTGGGTTAAAGAATTTTGAACAGCAAGGGGAACTGTAAGTAAGTCTCTTGCAATGCAACGTTAGTGATAGAATAGTACAACAATAATAGACGTTTGTCACCCCTTTTTCTTATTTTACAGTTTCGCTCATTACTTATGGCAAACGCCTTGCAGAGAAGGTAACATTCTGCATCTTCGGCTACGGCTTTTACAATCTCTTTCACTCAACTAGACCCAACCTGTAGAGGTAGTAATATAATTTCTTTTCTGATCCACAAGACACTTTTACAAAACGTAGAGGAAGAGAGGTTGTCATATAACTATTAATCGAAATATTATACCAAATATATGAACGTGTTAGTAAAATCCCCAAGAAATTCCTCTTATTAACGTTAAGTGTTATCTGTTTGAGTCAGCATTCATTTCACATAAAACCACGAGAAATATCGTTTTGCATACAAAAAAAGAGTTTATCTCATTAGTGACCTGTGTCATATCAAACAACTCTTTTTGACGCTAGAATAATTTGAGAAAAAATAAGGTCTGTGTTCGTTTTTGAAAATGCAATTAGTGAAAACAATGTATTTTTAAAAGGTATTGTCAACTGTTACGAAACGATTTCTTATACAGGATTTATTTATCACATATTCTGTTGTGTCTAAACAAGACAGTCTAGACACAGGGTGAGGTTACCGAAAGGGCACGCGTCAACTCACGCCGACTGGCGTGAAGTCTGGAACAGGATAAGTTACGAATGCACTAAAGGCTATTCTGTCTCTCGGCAAATGAGAGAAAGGCTTCGTCAGTGTAGTCGCTAGCAAAGTCGTCGTACAACTGGGGCGAGTGCTAGTCCGCCTCTCTAGACCTGCCGTGTGGTGGCGCTAGGTCTGCAATTACTGACAGTGGCGACACGCGGGTCCGACATGTACTAATGGACCGCGGCCGATTTAAAGCTACCACCTAGCAAGTGTGATGTCTGGCGGTGACACCACATAGTCAATCATGATACTAAAAAGAACACATTGTTGGCTTGTGATTTGCTATTAATATACTATTTTGCATTTTCTTGTGACTTTGAAATAATTACTGCTGTTTCTGCACTGATAATGTGTGAAATACAGTATGTAATATATGAATCAGTATGATAAACTTTTTTTTCGAATATTGACTGTTAACTACAAGAAAATGGCAGATGTTTGGGTATTTACCTCAGCAATATTCAGCACACGAAGTAAAACAAAATCTTTAATTTTTTTTGCAAGGTTTTTATTTCATAATTGTAATCCTAGAAATATTAATGATAGTGAGATATATTAAGTACCTTAAATTATATGTAGATGAAGTCTGGTGAAGAAAGTGTGTGAATTAAAATTTAAAATGTTTGCAGCAGCATAATCAGGTTTAGTTTGTAGTGTGGGAGTGAGCTCCACGTGGGATCCGAAGCACGGACCCCACGGGGGTACCCGGCATGCGCCACATGCCAGGGCAGAGGTGGAGGCTAGTGTTCGGAAATCTGAAAATTCCAGCGCCGGCCGGAGATAGAACCCCGGCCCGGCTGGGGCGAATAGCCCCAGCCGAGGCGCTGGAACGTTGCAGACCCCTTACAACTAGACCACCGAGGACCCCGTTTCCTGCTCTGGAATCCAGCTAGTGGTCGTAGAGCACTTCCTGCTGTCCGTGTTTACACCGAGGCAGCAGTGGCATGGTATAACAGGAAGTGTTTACCTGCGTCCGCTGGGTGTCCACTTAGTGTAAGACTTATTACGCGGCTGACGTTCGTGTCGCTATAATGTCCTTAGTTGCGTTACAATTATTTGCAGGGACCGAAAATCTGCCTATGCAGTTACACGCAGTCGAGTCTCACTATTGGAACCTCTGTAATTCGATTGTGTTGTCAAGACCCATGTAAGAACGTCTATTTATCGAAGAAACCTCCTGTGTTTGGTATATTCCATAAACGGAAGCGACTGTCATAACAGACAACCCCGTAAACATTTTGTAATACTCGATATCTCGAATTGTTTTATAGGTTATTAAGATGATCGTTTCACCCCTATACACTGCGAAAAATTCCGGTTTTTTCTCAATAAAGCATAAGCACAGTACATAAATCCGTCGCGAAAATGACATCGAAGAAGTACAAGTGTTCGAGTGCCACAGAAAAGAAGTGGGTCCTTGAAGGTGTGGAACGGAGAGCAGAACAAAAATAAGATGTAACGTTTCGGGATTCCCTCATAGTCGCTGTAGACACTCCAGAAGCAGGAAGATCAGTTTGATGACGTCTCATGAGGAGCGAGGAATAAATTCACTCTCAAATAACTACTGTACGAGATGCCTCGCCGCCTCTTGAAGGGTGTCAAGGGCTTCTGCGGCCGTGGACTTGGCGACCCGTGAGTCATCGCGGTGTTTCTGACCACATACATTGTAGCTGCGGGTTCTCCGACCTGCAAAGGAAGCCGCGACCATGGGGAGGCTCTGCCTGTCGTTTTGTAATAAGAACGCCCCTCCACATTTTATCTAGGCTTAAGGCTGTCTATGCACATAGTGCATAGCCGTGTTTTAAAAAGTATTTCTTTTTTTACCTTTTCTATTCTACAACATTACTTCCTGTCTTATTTTACGAACTTTTCGTAGGAATGTCGTAAAATTTAAACGTCTTAAATCCACCGAGTCATTATGTGTTCTTAAAATATCTTTTAACTCTTTTTCAACACATATGTTTCTTTTACCTCTTTCACTGAAGAGACTGACCAACGGATTATTTTGTTTAAATTTCAGGTATTGATTTTATTGCATTCTCCTTTAGCGTATTGATCAGAAATTGTAGGTTCAGATACCTTCGCCTTATTGAGTATCGTTTGCTATGCCTAACTTCGACAGGATTCATGGTCCTGTGCATCGAATTGATGACGGTAGATAGCTGACCGAAATCACTTCGAAATAAATTCTCTGAACGCAGATAACTTTGATACAGTTGTGTTAGGTATCACCTAACGCAACTGAAGCCAAGTTAAGAGTGAATTTATTTCGAAATAATTTCGGTCGACTGTCTGTCTTCACCAATTCCACATTTCAGATGGGGTACTGGGATTTTCCATCTATTGACTGACTATATAGTCTACTAATTCATGATCTTTTCGCCACTGGGCATTTGCTACGCTGTTACCATCCATGCATCATCAAGGCAGTCCGGTGGAAGAGGTGCTCTACAGCATACATGCTGCAAGACAATCGAACTACTTCTTCATCCCTGTATTTCTCCACTAATCCCAGTTCTTGTATGTCTTCCAGAGACATTGCTTGAACTGAAAATTACAACTGGAAATAGATGTCTCGGAGAAAACTGTTTTCATAGCTTACTTTACAGCCATTTCGAAGCGTAGCAATGCAGTTTTAAATGACAACCCAGTTATGACATTTCTCGATCCGGAAAAAAAATATTTCACAATTATTTCGACTTTTCTCTGGTAAAAAAGCTAATCTTCCGTGCTTCAGATATCAATATGCAATGGTGTACAGTTGCTTCCGTTGTTTCGTACAACTCTGAAATGTCCCTCCGTAAGAAGAGATTTATTTTCATACATTTTGTCCCCTTCTTCGTAACTGATCACCAGGATTCATTTGTCGGGAACAGATTTATTATCTATTTTCAAAAAAACTTCAGTCACCTTCAAAATCTCTTCGCGCAGCTGAATCCCTGAATTAGTGGCATGGTTATGGGACATCCCAGTGGCTTCCCTTACACTGTGCAGTCTTTCTCATAATTCGACATACTTGCGACGTAATCCAAACATTTATCTCGCAAATCTTGAAACTTCTCTTTAAACCTTCGGAAAACAGGTACTGTCTCCTCTCCGCAGACTCTTTTCCAGCAGTTATGCATTCGTTTCTCAATCTCCACATCTGTTTCGTCAGGTTGGGCGAGAAACTTACTGTTCAGCAGTGATTCTACCATTTACAATTTCTAAACTGCCGTTGCTCCAATTTCGTTCGGAGTTCATGCACAGGCAATTGGTGTACATACATTTTCGGTGCTCCTGGTACCAATTAGCATCCTTTCCTCTTTCTGTTTCCTTTTCCTTTCCTTTTTCCTACTACACGGACCAGTGACATTATCATCATCACCGCCTGTGTCCGACGTCAATGTGCAGTAACCACTCACAGACAGCAGGTGGCAGCACTAGCAGTGTAGGGTATGCGTAATGCGGAAACTCAACGATTTATGTGGCATCCAAAAGCACATAATCATTACCTTTCGGGCCACGGGTGGACGCATTTTCGAAACGGCAAAGTTCGTAAAATGTTGGCGTGTTGCCATATTTCAAGTATGGCGCTGTCCATAACCGACGTTGAGGCCGTTGTGGTGCCCCACGGGCCACATATGACAGGAGTTAAAGAAGGCTGCAGGTGAATAACGTGCAACTGTTCAGCAAGGGGCTATCAACAGTCTCTCCTCAAAGACCACTAGGCGAAAAATGCTGCGTGTGGGTCTCCACAGCAGACGCCTATTCCACAAACCTGTGCTGACTGCTGTTTATCGGGGACGAAGGCTTGAATTTCCACGCCATTTCTGCGACTGGGCTTCCACTGCACGGCGACAAGCGGGCTTTTCAAGTGACAGGCAGACGTTGGCGTGTAGGGCGTGATTCACCTGAAAGTGAACACCCTGCAACAGTCGACGGCAGGGTTAAGACAGGAGGAAGGATCGTTATGGTCTCAGAAACGTTATCGTGACACGCCCGTCGTGATATCGTCGTTCTGGAAGGCACAGTGAATGAGCAGAAATATCCGTCGGACCCAATGCCACACCTTCATGGAGTTTATTTTCCCTCGGAATCTACCAGCAGAACAACTGAATGTGTGACACAGCTTTCATTGTACGTGCGTGGTGTGAAAAGCACCAGGATGAGTTTGCTGTACTCCACCGACCACCAGGCTTCCCGGGCTTAACGGAATCGAGAATATGTGGGACCGCCTCGATGAGGCTCTTCTTGTCCTGGGTCCTCAACCGACAAACATAGCGCAGCTGACTGAGGCACCGGCGTCGGCATGGCTCAGTACCTCACTGCCCCCTGCACGTTTCTCAGTTGTCCGCGCTTCGCGTTAATTGTATCCTCCTGCAGTGAGTCGCTGACGACACTCTCCCGTACACGACAGCATCATCAACAGCCGCAGATTGCTGTTCACTCTGCCTGTCACATCATTTATGTCTGTAGAGAACAACAGCTGTCTGTTACACTTCCTGGGACATTCCTGCCGATACCCTTGTCTCTGATCAACGCTCGCCGTCGAGAACGTACTGGTATCTATTATAGTCTTTGAGCCACTCACATATCTGGGAACCTACTGCGTATGCTCATACGAGGCCCTTCGTTAACAGCGTGCAGTGGAGCACCGTGTCAAAGGCTTTTCTCAAATCTAGGAGAGTGCAATCTGCCTGGCACCCTTCATCCGTGGTTCGCAGTATATAATGTGCGAAAAGGGCAAGCTGGGTTTCACACGAGCTTTCTAAAACCGTGCTGATTTATGGACATAGGATTTTCGGTGTCTAGGAAATTTATTATAATCAGATTCAGAATACGTTCTAAAATTCTGCAGAAAATCGATGTCAAGGACACTGGTCTGCAATTTTGCACATCCTTTCTTTTACTCTTCTTGTACACGAGTGTCACCTGCGATTTTTTAAACTGCCTTAGGTTGGACCCATTACAGGTGTAATATTCAGAAGGCAAATGTACATTGATCTCGTTATATACGGGTGCCATTTGCGCTTTTCCCAGTCGTTTGCGAAATACTGCTGGGCAAGAGATAGGCGATAAATGCGAATGAAGTAAGTAAAACCGAAATTGTTTTAACCTACTCGCTGTCGCTGATTCCTTTCCAAGCGATGCGTCCTTGAGGGAATCAAACAGGTAGCAATAAATGCTCGACAAATGTGGTTGACTTTTGAAGCTTTTCTTATGAGTTAATTACACTGCAGACAGCTTCCATTCTGCATAATATCAGCAATATGAAAATGAAAATTCACGGAAGTCAAATCTGGACTGAAGGGACGATGACGTAGAGTCTCCCAGCCCATTATGGTTTCTTTTTCCTTCCAGTGGTTTCTTGGATCAGCTGCGCTGTGTGTGGGCGAGCATTGTTGTGTAATAATATCAGGTCTTTTCTTTGACATTGGCGACCCTTTCCTCTCATCGCTGGCTTTACTTTGCTCGTCAGTATGTGTGAGTCGTCAGCGCTGCGTCCTGTACACTGATCTTCCAAATAATCACCAAAATACGACAACTGTGGCATCCAAATGATGGCCAGCATCACTTTCCTCGCTGATGCTCGAGTTTTGAATTTCTTTCGGACAGGTGAGCTGGTGTGCTTCCATTTCACCCCTTGTCTTTTCGAGTCGTGTTCACCATTTTGAACGGAAATTTCATCACGCGTTAAAATCTCGATCAAAAAAGGTTCACCTTCACATTCATAGCACTCTTTGTTTCCTGGTGTTGTTGTGTGAATTCTTTCGGAACTCAAGTTGGACTTGTTTTGCTGTACTTGAGCATGTCACTGACAACGTTACGAACTGTGCCGCTACCTATTGCAGCTATTTTGCTATTCAGTTCTACTGCAACACGTCGGCCAGCAGGAGTAATGTCGTCAGAGCCGGCTTTCACCGAAGGAGGAGACACTTCAATTGGCCGGCCACGGCGTTTTTCATTTGTCACTGAAGTTCGATTGTTTTTGAACTGTCCTACGTATTTATCGAAAATTTCCGTCGTTCGCACAGCTTCGACCACACTGAAAAATCATTAGAGAAATTATTTTGGCCGTTTTCCACCTTCTGAAAGCGAAAACGCATCGCTGAACGTTGCTCAGTTAATGTGGAAACTTGAACCCGACGCAACATTAAGGTTATAAATAAAAGTTTTTTGTTAGTCAGCCGCTCTCAGCTCATCTCAGTCATGCCAACCTAAAGTCATGAAACTACAGAAATTCTTCCTACAAACTATTCGACTTCATCAATTTGCCTTTGCAGGGGAAAGTCAGGAGGGAGTATGCTCTTAGTATTTAATCGGTCATTTCAAGTTGATGAGAAAGTTAAAAGAAACAAATAGCAAACCATTGCTCATTTAATTACGAACAACATTTATCAGAGTAACTTTTAACCCAAACCTTAAATGTCATTATATATATGAGACTGCTCGTTCGCACTCGTAGCCGCATCGTCTGGTAAGAGTACGCACTAACACGAATAACAAGAAAATGCACCATGACCTTCATAAGCTGTGCATTCTTCATGCCACTGTTGGGAGCAATTATCACACTTAATACGGTCTTCCGTGACAGACTCCTTTTAGTCTTCAATACACCTTGGGCAGTTCAAAACATGAAGTTGGAATAATAGACAATTGTCAAGGTGATTCGATAAACCCTATGCCAGGCACTTAGATGTGTTTTGCAGAATATCCATGTAGGTGTAGATCCCTCCTTGGATTGTGCCCTGATTGTTGCTGAAGATGATGGCGCAGTTTAATCCAGATTAGCCGTAGAGATGCTACGTTGTTCGTTACTGATATTTTGTCCCTTCTTGGTTTAGTTTGTTTTTCTAACAATGCATTTTTGGGTACGCAGACTCAAACAGAAATTCGGATGTTTTTGCAGCTTGCTTTATATGTTCGAAAACCTAAAATTGTGCAGTTCACAAAACGAAAAAACATAGTATCCTATGACTACAACAGCAATAGCTCTCATTTCCAATCGGTCAACTCACACAAATACCTCGGTGTAACACATTGTAAGGATACGAAATAGAAGCAGGACTGAATAAAACTCAAGACGCGTTCATAGGATTTGTAGACCTGGAAAAGCGTTCGACAATGTAAAATGGTGCAAGATCGAAGTTCTGAAAAAAGTAGCTCTAGGGAGAGACGGGTAATATATTCGTACAAGACCCAAGAGGAAATATGAATGGAAGACCAAGAACGAAGTGCAAGGATTAAAAAGGGAGTAAGACTTTGATATAGTCATTCGCCTCTACTGTTCAATCTACGCATCAAAGAAGCAACGAAGAAAATAAAAGAGAGGTTCAAGATCAGACTGAAATACGGGGTGAAAGAATATCAGTGACAATATTTGCTGATAATATTATCGTCCTCAGGAAAGTGAATTACTACAGGATCTGATGAATGGAATATACAATATAATGAGTGTAGAATTTGGGGTGAGAGTAAATCAAAGACAAAAGTGATGAGATGAAGCATAAACGGGAGCAGCGAGAATCTTTACATTGGTGATAACGAAGTAAGAAATGGAACCATCACATTGTCTCAGTCAAAGGTAAAGATGGTGGCGGACTGTAATTCATTGTTAGAATTAAAGGAAAATATAATCAGTGCACAAAGATGATCTTTTTCGAACTATTTGTGTGACCCATACTCTAATATTGCTCCAGTGTGTGGGACCTGTCCCATATACGACTAGCAGGGGATATTGAACTGTTCTTAAGAAAGTCAGCACGAATGATTACAGGTTTGTTTGGCCCACAGGAGAATGTAACAGAGATGCTGAAGAAATTGGCAGATGCCTGAAGATACACGTAAGCTATCCGGAGAAAGCCTACTTGCTAAAAATTTCTAGAACATACCCTAAATTTTGAATACGCGAGGTGTGTTGAAAAAAATTTCGGAACATTCGTAATTTCGCGCCAATGGCGTGTTGGGTCGAAATGCAGTTGACATCCCTGCACACGTGTGTGCTTAATGTGTAACTGCGGGAAGTTTCATTGTTGTATGTCTGTTAGCTTATTGTTCAGTGCTGTATTGAGTAGAACGCTGTGTCGCACAGTTGGCGAACTTCGAGAGGGGATAGTTAGAGGAGCAATGCGCCTGCACTAAATTTTGCGTGAAACTCAAGAAAGCCGCCGCTCGGGGTAGCCGCGCAGTCTACGGGGCCTTGCCACGGTTCGTGCGGCTGCCCCCCGTCCGAGGCTAGAGTCCTCCCTAGGGCATGGGTGTGTGTAAGTGGTGCAAGCCTAGGAACTGATGACCTCAGCAGTTTGGCCCCATAGGAACTTAAAAGCTAAACTCAAGAACACCTTTACAGACACACACCAAATGATGCAGGAAGCCTATGGTGATGACTGCTTAAGCCTTACTCGTTGCTTCGGATGGTTCACACGTTTTAAAAACGGCCGGACGGAAGACGACCCCCGTGCAGGACGTCCTTCGACTTCTGCCAGCAACGCTTGTGTCAGGAACGTCAACGAAACTGTGCGTGCTGAACGAAGACTGACTGTCCGAGAGATTGCAGAAGAATGTAACATTGCAGTTGGATCGTGAAATCCTAATACAGCATCTTGGAATGTATAGTGTTGCCTCCAAATTCGTACCACGGCTCATGAGTCAAGAGCAGAAAGACCTTCGCCTCGCAATCTGAGAAGAGCTTTAGGATCACCCAAATGAGAACGAGATGTTTCTTAAGAAAATTACAACTGGCGATGAGACGTGGGTCTGCAGTTATGACGTTGAGAACAAGGTTTAGTCATCGCAATAGGTAGGGAAATGTTCTCAACGATCAAAAAATAAAAAGCTTGTCAGGTCAGCTTGGCCCTTGCAGACATTTTTTTATTTCCAAAGTTGAAAACCAAGTTGAGAGGACGAAGATTTGTTAACGATAGACGCGCGGTCCAGCGAAAGGCGAACACAGTCTGCTCCCGGAAGTGGAAACGGTGTTGGGAGCGGTGTATCAGTCGTGTGGGAGATCATATACAAATAAGTGAAGGTAAGCGTAGAAAAATTTTGTGGACAAAGTTCCGGAATTTTTTGAACAGACCTCGTAGACGAAAGGTAGTGAATACTGGCAAGTGGTCTGCAAATGTTCGTACGGTTGCGTTCGCTTCCATTCGCTGCTGTTGAAACTGGGCTTAATAATAATATTCCCGCTGTGAGATGTTATTGGCAACTCTGTAAACGCTGAGCTGTGCGCCGCTTACAGCCCAGGCAAAATTATTCTCGGAGGGACACATCATTATCTCCTTCGTGCCTAAAGTTGCTTCGGCCAAACTCCTACTCAGTTGCCAGGCCGATACCTCGTTATCCTACTCCTCTGCAAGTAACACTTCGTCTGAAACCATCTGTACGGTTATGTAGGTTAAGACACTGCAGCCACTCATCATGGGGGGTCCACGTTTGCGAGTAACTGACGAGAAAAGAAATTCTGTACTTTGTGTGACACTCGGTAGCATTAAGAAAGCTGAGTGACATTAGTTGGTTGTGAGGTGTAATGGAAAGGATAATAGCTTCACATGTTGTGTTCGGATGCCAAGATTTAAAAGCCTGAAGTCTTCTATTGGAGAAGTAAGGAGCGCAACAATCAAGTGATTTATGAACAGTAAGTGCACACATTTTTGCTCGGTTGATTTTAATTGAGGTTGTAATGTGCAGGTCAAGCAAGTGCCGTACTGTAGAGAGGTCGAGCAAGAGGAGCGTTTTGTAACAAGTGTTTACCCTTATTTTGGATAGTTAGCTTTCTTATCTGAGAAGTAGTTGTGGGTAGCACTTGAAATGCATCACGACTAACTAAATACCCTCCACCTCTCATGATTTTAAAAATAAAAGTGTTCCCAGAAAAGTTGTTCACTCTACAGTTTATTTATGTGCCAAAGTTAGTTGCTACTATTGGCTAAAGGAAAAGTTTTGCAGAATCACGGGAAATCACTTCTACAAGTGGCTGAGAATCTCGTAATGAATAAAAATTCTGTACTGAAGATTCCAAGGTGGGAGACGCAAGATTCCTCCCCCCGTCTCCCCTCCCCCCTCCACCCATTGCTATCCTCCTTTTCCTATAGCAAAAAAACTAGAGAAATTTCCGCTGTGAAACTATTTGCAAACAAGAGAACGGCTCTTGAAATTTAACGCTTCAAAGTTTTAAGCCCTGCTCATTGCGGATATTGATTAGAAACTGTTAACCCATATGTGAAACCTGGGTACATAAACCCTGCGACATTTGATCAACGGTGTTCCTTAAGGTCAGGTTCTCATTCAAAACGTTCGAAAATTCAATTTCTTTGTAGTTGCATTTTTTTAAAGGTGCACTTGTCTAGACTCTTGGAACGGAAAGATTTTTTGTAATCCGTGCTTTACAAAAGTTTCTACAGCCCATTGTTTGAAGCAGTGTCACGGTTGCCATGATCCGCGCGGTGCAGCCGTGCTGTCTCAAACGCCTTACACCGGTTCGCGCGGCTCCCCCCGTCGCTACGATTGGCTACGAGGTTCGAGTCCTCCCTCGGGCGTGGGCGTGGGCGTGTGTGTGTGTGTGTGTGTGTGTGTGTGTGTGTGTGTTGTCCATAGCATAAGTGACTGTAAGTAGTGTGTAAGCATAGGGACTGATGACCTCAGCAGTTTGGTTCCATAGGAGCTTCCCATAGTCAGACGGTTGCCATGGGACACTCTTTAGTCGGAAACGCTCTGCTCAGGTAGAAGGCCTACACTACGCTTGTCCGTCCGCTTTTAGAATACTGCTGCGCGGTGTGGGATCCTTACCAGATAGGATTGTCGGAGTACATCGATAAAGTTCAAAGAAGGGCAGCAGGTTATATCGCGAAATATGGGAGAGTGTCACTGAAATGATACAGGATTTGGGCTGGACATCATTAGAACACAGGCGTTTTTTGTTGCGACGAAATTCCAATCACCAACCTTCTCCTCCGAATGCGAAAATATTTTGTTGACACCGACCTACATAGGGAGAAACGATCACCTCCATAAAATAAGGGAAATCAGAGCTCGCGCGGAAAGATGTAGATATTCGTTCTTTCCGCTCGCTATACGGGATTGGAATAATAGAGAATTGTGAAGGTATATGAAGATAGTAACCGCTCTCGAAAGAACAGATACCATTGATGATGACTTTGCCGTGTGGTTCTAGGCGCTACAGTCTGGAACCGAGCGACCGCTACGGTCGCAGGTTCGAATCCTGCCTCGGGCATGGATGTGTGAGATGTCCTTAGGTTAGTTAGGTTTAATTAGTTCTAAGTTCTGGGCGACTGATGACCTCAGAAGTTAAGTCGCATAGTGCTCAGAGCCATTTGAACCAACACCTGTCGGCAGCCGTGGGTTTCAATTAATTATCATTTATTCTAGAGAAGCTGCACGGTCGTCAGTGGCGCCTGTTCTTTCGAGAACAGTTACTATCTTCATATATATAGTTAAAGGCTACCCAGCCACTGACCGTCTGTTCGAATGGGCACAGGCTGCCCGAACTCTTACGGGAATCGCCACCTCAGTGTGCGCTAGTAATGAGTCGATGGGCAAATACCTATTAGGTACATAACGTATGTAGATTGTGGACAGTTGGAATTGTGGGTCTCACGGGAAGCGTGCAAGGGATAAGTCCCTGCAGTCGTGCTATTCATTTGTGTCCTCGGTGGCTTAGATGGATAGAGCGTGTGCCATGTGAGCAGGAGATTCCGGGTTCGAGTCCCGGTCGGGGCACACATCTTCAGCTGTCCCCATCGAGGTAAATCAACAACACCTGTCGGTAGCTGAGGGTTTCAATTAATTTTCAATTGTGAAGGTGATTCGATGAACCCTTTGCCAGGCACTTAAATGTGATTTGCAGGGTATTCATGTAGATGTAGATGAAAGCTCGTCCCGTGACGCACGTGCACGAAATGATTCATACTGCAGAATGCATGCAAACATACTCGCCGAAAATACTGACGAATGACGAGTGCAGGCTGCCTAGTGCTGCATATCCAGATTATTAGACAGATCGGCTTTTCCTGCCAAGAAGAACAGGGAATTGCTATCTAGGAACAATTCGAGTTAGAAGAAGGGTTGGTAAGTACTCCCTGAATTGCAGACTAAACGTAAATAACGAAAATACATTTTTGGTAAAAATATTGGTCAAAACATAATCCTTGGTCGTCCATATTGGATCAGCCGTTTTGAATATTGAAAATCTAACTTCAGATTCGTGTTGAGCGACATTCAAAATATATATGTAACACTTAGTTCATGCAAACTGAAGTAATAATAAACTAAAAGTTTTCCCTAAACCTTCAAGGTTTTTTTTTTTTCTTCGAGAAACGATTTTCTCAGAACGGCATGCAGCATAAACTAAAAATGGTTAGAACCGCTTAACTTCTACCTATCACCCCGAAAAGTAAACACTTTTCTTAGGAGCTTATACCTATAATATATCACATTTGTTAATACTAACCAATTTTTGTTAAGGCATAAGGAGTGAAACAAACCCCCAAAGTTCGAATTATCACCATATCGTTAAATTTAAGGTTGTTTCATTGTGGTTAGTTATGAGCTCCCATAAATTTTATGTAATATCGACTGATGTTATCCATTTTTAATTTGAGAGAAGTATGAGCTCCGATAAATTTAATGTGGTATCAACTGATGTTATCCATTTTTGATTTCAGGTAACATCTGAGAGGCCACACTCCACGCAGTCTGCGTACTTCAGACTCGTAGGCCCTTCATCAAATCATAATTACGGCACCATTTTTTTTTTACTGAAAATCTAAAATTAATCTCATAGTATGATCACTCGTAATTCCCAAACAGATCCTTCGAATGTATTTTCATTGCCTCAAAAAAATTTCCAAATGTACCATTTTTTGCTCATTTGAATGAGAGCCTGGCCGTAACGCCGGAATATAGTCACGAGATTTTTTTTCGGAGACGATGTACGTTCGCGAGAAGAATTTCGTTCTGCGCGTGTGGATGTACATTCCACAGATATTACTGTGTGTGTGCTACTCAGTCGTGCCATTTGAGTGTACATCTTTGCATAGTTTTCCTTTTAAGATGTAAACAGTGCCCAGTTCAGTTGCTAACTGACCAGTGACTGGTTCCGAAGATGTCGGATGTGCGGTGCGTTGGGTCTGCTAGGACAACAACAGACTGGCGTGGTGCGATGGCAGAAGCACACACTGAGGGAGCTAGCTGCTGGGACGCCAGCGAACAATTTATGCCAAGTAAGACGGAGAGGACTATTCTAAAATTATGAGCCGTCTCAAAAGTGTTTATCATTAGTAAATCTTGTAGTTGAGACTGACAATCAATCTACAATAACTGACAGTTTTACCGAGAGAGAGAGATACAGGAAATCCGCCCCCCCCCCCCCCCCCCCACCACCACAAAGGAATTTTGGTTGTGATGACAGTCCGATGGGTAGTGTAGTCCGAGATCTAAGGTTGGAAGGGGGTAATTTGATTGAGAGTTGTTTATGCCAACGGTTATGAATGCCGAGTAAACGTTGTGCGAGCAGATTGCCCTGTAGCGTAGCCTAGTGTTTCCGTCCGCGCCATATTTAACACACTTTCTCTAGCTGTGTACAAAAGTCGCACAAAAGCGACGAAAACTACGTTTCTGGGGAGGGGGGGAGGTCAGGGGAGGGGAGAGTCCACTATGCAACTCTCACTACAATTTTTAATAACCGCCGAAACTGCCCGAAATAGAAGTGTAATTTTTACTATATTCCCGTTTGTGGGAAAATAGTAGTTCTCCTCTTTCGGCAGCAACTAAAATATATAGGCGACTTATTAGTGTTTTTTTTCTTTTTTTTATCTCGGAATCAAGATTTCATTAGAAGCAGTGCTTTTTTTTACGTTACTTGATTCGTGGTCTATAGTAGACAATGCAACGAATTTGTAAATTCTTGGAAGTGAAGTGTGACGTGTGTTACATAGACGGCGTCTGCAATGTTCGTAAGGCCAAGTTTGTATATATTCGGTGTCTGTTCTTTTCGGCATATACTGTATAATTAAGGCGAGGAGGATAATGTACAAGGAGCACGACTTTAGCAGTCTGTGGAGGAATTGGGAATTTGGTTCTGACGGACGACATGCATGGGCATTTCGTGCAATTGGGTTGACCACTGCGAAATTCGGACACAGTGATCATTGCATCTGCCTAGTAACCGGGAGACTCGGGTTCTAATCCCGGTCTGGCACAAATATTCAACAGTTCCCATTGACTTAAATCGGTGCCCATTGTCAGATAATGTTATTAATTGTTTCGCTCTTAAATTGTATTTGGTTCACGAAACGTCGTTTCGCTCTTTCATGGATAACAGCTTTGGAAAGCGTACAGGCTGTACAGGTTATATTGATAATCGCTCGTCGTTAGTCCAAGGCGACTATAGCGATTTTTAAACAAAGTTGTAGTGCGTATTAAGCCTACAAACGTATTTGTGCCCTGTGTTTCTTTACCAAGAACTTCTTCGTAGGTAATTTCCCTATAGTGATTTTTTGTTTATTTATAGACGGCTGACTTCGATGAAATACTAAACACACATCCGAAGTTTCTTCTGATGCTGCAGATAGTGTTTTATCCGTACTAGGTGCACAAACTCATTTAATACTGAAGGACACAATTTGTCTCCACATTTAGCACTTTTTCATAATATAGCTTCGATATATTCTTCTGTAATTCTTGTTTATAGTTAATCCTAAAACACATTAACTCTTCCACCAATTATTCGATATGTGGTTTCATCCCTTTCGTAGCCTAGAGTTCCTAAACGGTCGATAATATTAATAATTTCCTTTCTCACTTTTATTTCCTGTAGAATCTCCTGTTTATGGTTTTTGCTAACCTGTTTCACATTCTCACTTTTATTATTTTTATTTTTCTAGTTTTGTGACTGGTAGCCAAATTTTCTTTGAATTAGGTTTTTAATTCTGAAATGTTGTTGTTGTTGTTGTTGTTGTGGTCTTCAGTCCTGAGACTGGTTTGATGCAGCTCTCCATGCTACTCTATCCTGTGCAAGCTTCTTCATCTCCCAGTACCTACTGCAACCTACATCCTTCTGAATCTGCTTAGTGTATTGACCTCTTGGTCTCCCTCTACGATTTTTACCCTCCACGCTGCCCTCCAATGCTAAATTTGTGATCCCTTGATGCCTCAAAACATGTCCTACCAACCGATCCCTTCTTCTGGTCAAGTTGTGCCACAAACTTCTCTTCTCCCCAATCCTATTCAATACCTCCTCATTAGTTACGTGATCTACCCACCTTATCTTCAGCATTCTTCTGTAGCACCACATTTCAAACTATTGTATTCTCTTCTTGTCCAAACAATTTATCGTCCATGTTTCACTTCCATACATGGCTACACTCCATACAAATACTTTCAGAAACGACTTCCTGACACTTAAATCTATACTCCATGTTAACAAATTTCTCTTCTTCAGAAACGCTTTCCTTGCCATTGCCAGTCTACATTTTATATCCTCTCTACTTCGACCATCATCAGTTATTTTGCTCCCCAAATAGCAAAACTCCTTTACTACTTTAAGTGTCTCATTTCCTAATCTAATTCCCTCAGCATCACCCGATTTAATTCGACTACATTCCATTACCCTCGTTTTGCTTTTGTTGTTTTGTCTTATACCCTCCTTTCAAGACACTGTCCATTCCGTTCAACTGCTCTTCCAAGTCCTTTCCTGTCTCTGACAGAATTACAATGTCATCGGCGAACCTCAAAGTTTTTACTTCTTCTCCATGAATTTTAATACCTACTCCGAATATTTCTTTTGTTTCCATTACTGCTTGCTCAATATACAGATTGAATAACATCGGGGTGAGGCTACAACCCCGTCTCACTCCTTTCCCAACCACTGCTTCCCTTTCATGCCCCTCGACTCTTATAACTGCCATCTGGTTTCTGTACAAATTGTAAATAGCCTTTCGCTCCTTGTATTTTACCCCTGCCACCTTCAGAATTTGAAAGAGAGTATTCCAGTTAACGTTGTCAAAAGCTTTCTCTAAGTCTACAAATGCTAGAAACGTAGGTTTGCCTTTCCTTAATCTTTCTTCTAAGATAAGTCGTAAGGTCAGTATTGCATCACGTGTTCCAACATTTGTACGGAATCCTAACTGCTCTTCCCCGAGGTCGGCATCCACCAGATTTTCCATTCGTCTGTAAACAATTCGCGTTAGTATTTTGCAGCTGTGACTTATTAAACTGATAGTTCGGTAATTTTCACATCTGTCAACACCTGCTTTCTTTGGGATTGGAATTATTATATTCTTCTTGAAGTCTGAGGGTATTTCGCCTGTCTCATACATCGTGCTCACCAGATGGTAGAGTTTTGTCATGACTGGCTCTCCCAAAAGCGTCAGTAGTTCCAATGGAATGTTGCTTTGGTACACAGGCTGGAACTCCAGTTAAGCACCATCCTCAGTGTTACCTGCTCACCTTGTTGAGCGCTTAAAAAATTTCCCTGTACAGAGACAGCCATTCAGTGATTCATACACACAGGCTTGACAGACAACCGTTTTGGCAGATCTCAGCCGAGTAGCACTCATTACATAGCAGAACTAGTACCTGCTGGCCACATGCGGAATCTAAGGCCGGTATTACACCACGATATTTTTTTGTAAGAGATGATTCATCAAATACTTACATCAAAAAAGTTTATAGTGTAATAAGGAACTTTGTCAAATCTCGCCTTTAGTCAAAGAAATATGATCAGATCTAGGGCTTCGCCGTGGATTTGATCATAAAAGTCGTTCGTCTTCTGTCCCCTGCAGTGTGAAATGTAACCACTTGAAGCGCTGGCATCACTACAGCTATTTGATATCTGAAGCGTCTTTGTAAACATGGCTGCAAGGTTGTGTGTGTGTGTGTGTGTGTGTGTGTGTGTGTGTGTGTGTGTGTGTGTCTCTCCACAATCACAGCTACGGCCATCCACCTCTACACCAAGCCAGCTAAAAGCAAGCTGTCGTAGAGGACGACACACCTTAAAATAAAAAAAATATTTGCTGCTCTCCTATTCTAGTTCGTCTACATTTGAACTGTGGATGCCACAAGATAAAAAGTGTTCATCTGTTTCGTACTTTTAATTCGTTTTGTATTTGTTGCAAAAATAATTGTATTAATTAAATTATTCGAAAATAAAATAGTTCTTAATTACCTACATAGTGAACTAAACACATATTTATCTTCAGATATCCCTCGTTCAGTGCATTATAAATCACTTGACACGTTTCTGTACTTCTTGTGGTTAATGTGCACTATGGTATTTAGAGGGCTGTATAGTAAGTTAGAGTAGCTCTCTCCTGTAGTAAGTTATCACAGTGTTACGGTGAACCTGTCTTATGCACATCTAGCACTCCGACGTGAGTGTTTTGCTCTCTAATATTAGGAGTCACTATACTGAGAAGGTATAAAAATTTACTCTCTTCTATCCGTAAGTAATTTGTATAAGATCTGACGTCCACTACTTGCAGCTCTCATGACAAATTTTGCTGAATGCTTTTATCGTCTCGACATAAGACCCATGGCTTGACCCAACCTTCTTTTTTTCCACCGCTTCTCTTCTAAATGCATACACAATGCAACTGCGGTACAAGCAACTGCAGCGCATAATAACCGGTTATTGTGGCCCACCATCTTGCACTTTGACAAAAAATATGACGACAATGTAACACTCCTTTCTAGCGACACGCAAAGAGCCTTGTCGAGGAGCCTTGTCAAGGAAATTTGACAAATATTTGATCATATTTCTTTGTCAAAGAAGTATGATAGTGTAATACAGGCCTGAGGGATGTTGAAAGGGATTCCATTCACTCTCGTGCCTAGAAATTAGTGTTCCTGTAGACAGGTACATCTTTAAGGTGTCCAAGAAAGGTACGCAGAAGACACCGAGGATGTTGTCGAACTGGGGGTTCTTAGAGGGACCCTTGCCATTTTATTCACGTATGTGTGAATGTGTAGCCCTTCCGTGATAACACCAGAGGATGGCCTGATATAACATGGCTGAAAAAGCATAATTGTCCCTTGCGACTTCAGATCACGTTCAAATTCCGTCGAATGGTTCAGGCAGGTATGTAATTATAACACCCTGTATAGCAAAGAAAAAGTGTGCTGAGGCACACCCCAAAGAGAGGGGTCGATGACGTCGTTTTGTTGCTCAATGCCCTGTTATTTTTGACCGCGAAATGTGTGGTTGCAAGAGAAGGCGTGCTTCCAGTGACGCCCTTTACAGGGTCTGGTGCATTGTCATCATGCAGCTTCCGTTCATTAGCGATGAATGGCCTCACGCAGTGGACCCTGGCTTTCAGTCTCTTGGTCACTTACACCTGACAACCCCCCCCCCCCCCTGCGGGTCCGGGGATTAGAATAGGCCCGAGGTATTCCTGCCTGTCGTAAGAGGCGACTAAAAGGAGTACCTCCCCCTCAAGGGGGTAGTTAGCGCCATCGTCCGGAGACGGACGGTTCCACGACCTCTATTTGCGGTCATTTTGCTTTTTCACTTCTCGTTTCTTCCTTCCTTTGATTGGTTCCTTTCTTTGCTCTTCTCCACCTCACTGTCTTCCTTGCTCTTTCCCTTGCCTTCTTCTCCTTGCCTTCTCATTGCCTTCTTCTCCTTGCCTTCTCATTGCCTCCTTCTCCTTGCCATCTCATTGCCTTCTTCTCCTTGCCTTCTCATTGCCTTCTTCTCCTTGCCTTCTCATTGCCTTCTCCTTGTCTTCTCATTGCCTTCTTCTCCTTGCCTTCTCATTGCCTTCTTCTCCTTGCCTTCTCTGGTCTCCGCCACGGCGTTTGAGACAGTCTGTCCTCTCTCTCCCTCTCTCTCTTCTTTTTCCTCTTCTTCCTTCCTCCCTGTGCGCGCCTGAAGGCCGACCCACGCGTTCGCACGCGTAGCCGGTGACGGGGTAACGCGTAATTCCCCGCCCTGGGTAGACATGTAAGGCACGCACGTACCCCCTGGTAAAGGCCAGGCCCAGGGAGCCAGCCCAGCCCAGCCCAAGCTAAGCTAATATGAGCTAACCTAACCTAACCTAACCTTAACCTAACCTAACCTAACCTAACCTAACCTATCCATCGAGAACATTGAAATCTCAACATCTGCTACAGACAACAAGAAGAATGCTGTGAAGAATGCTGTGAAGAACGTTGCTGC